>NW_026570264.1:600000-1075524 GCF_019649055.1 Paramacrobiotus metropolitanus
GGAAGCTCCAAATTATGTGTTTTATCACTGTGAAGCAAGGGCAAAAGCTCAACTGGCAGTGTATTAACGCGAGATTAATAACATTCACAAAATTTCTCTCTCATTATTGTAGCTTAATTCAGTTGACATTAGCAAAGAATACACGAAATCTGCCACAACAGAGTAGTAGCCGGTGCAGTACATTCTGTCTGTACATGACAATAGTAACGTTTCACACACAAGCGAAGCACTGTACAGCTGTTACAGCTGTTCGCGCAACTGGTCGAGCCCGACGTTGAGTCATTTTTGCAGTCCATTGTAGGTAGTACGGGTCACATCTATTTTATAATTACCGAAAGCAGTCATTACGCAATTGTTTTGGACTTTATTTACGCTGATGTTAATGGCGTTCAGTCAAAAATACATTTTTTCAAATTTCCGGTCAGTGCTGACCAGTGGTCACTTTGCTGACCACTATACGCACGTCAGTTGATACAGCTTTTTAAGGGCTTTATTTTGATTTTCTGTTGTACCGTGTATGATTTTTCTGCCAATTGTTATGAATTTATAAAGAATATCGATTATTTAATACCTTGCCCAACCGTGTCATGACCGACATGGTATTTTCAATTGACCAGCACTGACCAGTGAACCATTTTTTTCTTTACGTTTCCTCATTCTTTTATAAAGCTAAGCATTTACTTCCCCTGTGATTTTTGTGGGAATTATCTGATGTTTGGCTGGCGGTATAGACAAGCAGGACCTCCGGGAGTCCCGTTTGGTCAGTTTTGACCATCTTTGGTCACCCTCTGGGCCCTCCGGACACGGTGAAGCTATCGGTTATATATTTTAAATTGTCGCCTAACATTTCTTCTTTGAAATAAAACAATTAAAACCAATTTACGACCATAACAGCGGATTATAGAAAGTAAGTCCTCCACCATGTCGGCCTAACACGCATGGTGTGGAACGGGTTAATGTATCACACGTGTTATATAAACCAAATTTTCCCAAAGAAAATGAATGAAACATGCTTACCTATATATGATGTAAAATAAGATTCATGGCCAAAAGTTATTTTAAAGTGTTTACCGGAGCTTTATAGCAGCTATGGAAACGTTCCGTAGAAAAGATCTAGCATTGTAAGAGATACTTGTTAAACAAACTGGAAGAAAAACTAGTTAACTAAGCAGCCTGGCAATTTTCCCATAGATGTGACATCCTTGTAAGTCAACATCCACACTTACAGGCTGCCGCATTGGGAGGTTATACAAAAGATTTCATACAGTAAGGATGTTGCATATCCAATATCCAAACTGCATCCATATCCAATATCCTATGTATGACATACAGTATAAATATCTTTCTAAATGATTAGGTAGTAATATATACGGAGTAGTACTACAAGGCTGCGAGCCGGCATATGAGTATGTCCATCGCGTTCAGAAGTATTTCAGGAGTCCTATAGATGAACTGTAATTGGCTAACTGCCGTTCCGACCATAATGTCGACGTAATTATCGAATTGGTGTTGTTGGGTACGCTAAAGCATTTTTCCTGCTAACTCATCCGAAATCTGACGTTGCCTGCAGAGTGGAGTTGTACCGAGTGGAGTTTATTACACCGTTGTCCAGCATTTATACGTAAACACATCCGTTTGCATCCTCCGGCTTCCAGTTAATGCACCTGATACTGTTTTCGCAACGCACGCAATGTGTAAAATGCTAAAACCTTGCTGTTCGAGCGTTGTAATTTGTCATAAACCAGTACCGCTACGTCGTCCCCTGCAACCAGACTTTATTCTCCGGTCACCCAAGCTTTCCGGCCTTCTGATTTCCGGTTGCCGCACCAGTTTACAACAAGGACGTTGTGGTACTTGTGGATATGTGGTAGGAATCTCCGGGAATTCAATCGAAAAAGTGATTAAAAGAGAAATTACGTAACACAAATGAAGAAGCCAGCAATCAAACGTGGCGCTCTATCAATCATGCGGACAGCGGAAAACAGATGAGGCAGTATAAAACTTAACTTTTTTTGATATACTGACACTGTACGCATGATATGGATCACGGGTGACACCTTAAGCTTAAAAAAATTTGCTCAGATTGATAGTCTCCCGTAAAATAAGAAAGCCGAAGTAAATGTACAGGAATTCGATACCATGTACAGGGCCATTTCCCTTATTAATTTAAGAACGATGTACGAGCCCGACGAGAAATTGTGCCTTATTAAATTTAAATGTAGCAAAATTTACGAACTCAGAAGTCCCGCAAAATTCCATATTACGGCGCGCCGCAAAACACTGCTTAAACACGTAATAGATCAAACACATAATGTGGTTTGGTTGCCGCTCGTACATGCCAGATGTTTTAGTAAGAATAACCGTAATAACTTGTAGTAACCGTAATTACTTGGCAAATGGTGGCCGACAAAAGTCGATGCAGACAAGCAGTAAGAAGTGGTGTATCTGTGGAACGCAATTTTTTATTACGAATTTACGATGGACGTATTATGGTGGTCATCATTCAAAGCGCTAGTTCAGCTCTGCGGCGGTTGCCTGAGAACAATGACAATGTGGAAATGTGCTCGAAATCTGCAGTAATTCGATTAAAATCATGAAAAGACAAATTAGTGAAAAAGAGTACGGTTTGTACTATGTAGTTCGCTCTTCCTCCTTGGTTACCGTATCATTTCAGTATTTAGTGTTTGTAATATTGCTGCGCTCCAAAGTCAATAATTCTTTGGTCTTCCCATACTTGTGACCGTTAATTTTTGAGCGGAAAATCGTTTGTTTTGTTAAAAAAAATAATTTTTGTTTTGAAAATCCTAACAATATTCCCGGGACTACTAAGGAGTTTCTAAAGACTAAGCACAACCAAAACAGAGAAGCACGCTAATATCCTTTTCGAAACACTAAGACTTCAATAAATGTGTGCATATATATTCAAAAAATGCAGGTATTGTTTACTAAACTTGCATTTTTGATAATGAATCTAGCCAGCTGTTTATTTCCAAAATAATTTTTTTCGAAAAATTTGATTTATGTATATGTGTCAGTTTACCGAGTTTGAGTTCATTACATCTTTGCCCATACATTACGTAATCACATCCGTTTGCATCCTCTTGGAAGCCGTCAATTGACGGCCCCGCTGAACATGCCGGCACGCCACGTTACTGTTCTTTGACGTCCTTTTGCAACGCGAGGCAGGCATATTGTCCAGGGAATTGGGAAGGACAAGAGTACAAGAAGACAAGAGTAGAAAAAGTACAATCGTTTTTTTTAAATTCCACCCGAGGTCTACCATGCGATGTTTTAGTGACTGCCGCGTTTTGTAGAAAATTATCCTGAAGTCCGTGGGAGCTGGTTGGGAACCCTTCGAGGTATGTTTTGACACCAAATAGCCTCGAGAGAACTGGACACCGGCTACCCTAGCCACAGTTCTGGTCAAAACTGTTAAGACGTACGAAATATACTGTTTCCTGGCTTGGTGACACGCTGTTTCCGGCGTTGCGTCTGCTTTCCTGTTATGCTTCGTTTTAATATGAAACCGTACAAGTTGTGCGCATACCCTGAATTGTGAACCCGTTTGTGCGCGCAGCATCCGTTTGAATTCTGCTGTCAACTTCTGGTTATTTTAATTCGTGAGCTGGGCAACCAGACGTTCTGCGCAAACGCAGTTTTCAAGGTCACCATGAACAGGTAAGGGGCTGTAGAATGACTTTGAGAGATATTAAAAGTGTTTTCGATCGCGAAAGCGACGAACCTGACTACTTGTCTGATTTCCCGATTTGTTAAGAATTTATGATTGAGTAGTTAAATATTTAAGTATTTATTTATTAGGTATTTAAGCATTTCTTAATTATTTAGGATTTATTAGGTAGTTAAATATGAAATGAATTTTCCGTATTAAGTACATACTTAATAAGTACAGATATAGATACGATTATTCAGGACTAGCTGTCCCCGCGCAAATTGCGCGGAATAATAAAAGAAGATTAATTCAATGCAAAAAACATAAATGTTCTCAACTACTTCTGTAGATCTAAGTATTTTTCTGAAGAAATCATAGATTTTTAATGTTACTGGACTGCCAGGACAACCGTTGACATGAGCATACGAAATTTTTCAAATTTTCTTTCCGGAAGTGGGCCGGTTTTCGGTTTAGCTCTTCAGAACGAATTCTTTGCACCATTCCAGTAAATGATAATTTAATACTATTAGAAATGTTATTTGCCCAGCTGCAAAATAGTAGCTTTGTAAGTCAAATTTCAAATACAAATAATGCTACCTGCTCATTTTTACTATCGCGAATCGAGCGATCAGCCGCGCGAATCGCGAATTCCGTTGTACCAGTAGCCTTGCAGTTGCAGACCTGCAGTCTAGACGTACTGATTGAAAATGAACCAAACACTCCGGCTTGACAATCAAATTATCAAAAATTATCCGATTTCCAATTGATTTTCTGGTGGTAGTTGTATTCCCTACGCAATCAATGGTAAATTACTTTTTACAAAAACCTAAATTAACTAAATAGCAATTTTAAAACGTTGTAATATTTCGTTCATCGCTTGTTTAGTGGAAAATATAAAGCAGGTTGCCTTGCTTGCTGCTTCGCGAGCTCCGCTCGCGCCACAGCTCGGCGTCGCCTGCGGCTCCGCCTTCCATGAAAAACTGACGAAATTTTTTCGAGTTTCGCAAAATTTCTCGTTTTCATCAATGGAGTATTCCACCTTGGATGACGCGCCCAACGACCGTGAAGCAATCACTAATATAAAAAAAGTTTGTTTGTAGCCATGTACTCGTAGGTCTGCTGCAGTTAGTACACATCACCCAACTTAAGCGCATGGGGGATATGCAGCTGCCAGCTTGCGGTCCATAAACCTTAAAGTTCTATACTTGTACATGAAAATTAATGTAACACCAACACTAAACGTGCAATTCCACCTTTCTCGGACATTTATTTTTTCCACAGAAAACAAATTAACCCGCAACTTGCGGTGCGCAAGTTGCGGGTTAATTTGTTTTCTGTGGAAATTTTGTCTTCGGCGGCATATCAGTACCAATGGCAACCGCCCGTGGAAACATTGTAACTTTAAACTGGTCAAACCCTGGGAACGGCAGATCCTTGAGAAACAGTTTTGAGCACTTCCCTACTCGCAGAATTTGTTAGGTCTTCAGTCTTTCTTTCCTAAGAACTTACTTTTTCTGAAGCCATTTGTTGATAAAAAAAATTTATAATTTCATTCAAGAACCAGTACTAAGTTCTCGAGTCATAAACACGTACTATCCGTCTTCAGTCCCAGCAAAGCTGGCCAAAATGCGCTTTAGCTGTCGAGACAGTGGTGGGGTGGTCAGCTTTGCAGGGGTGGATTCTCAACTTTTCCCATTGGCTTTCTTTGTTAAAGTTTTTTGAAGTTTTCTTTTAAACGTTTTTTTTCTCTAAAAACCGAGTTGCGATGGCAAATCTACCCACTAAGGGCTATCGAATGATACTTAGACATAGAAGTTCGATTCGGTAGATGGAGCTGACGAACAGGACAGAGTGGGGATTTCGTTGAGGCTTACGCGATTATTATATGGTGATGATGATGATTTTAAGCCCTCCACGCCATTCTTAAAATGCACATAACAAACTGCTAACAGCACTTAGTAGTAGCCCTCCATAGGAGTCTACTGTCTACCGTACAAACTTTATAATTAAGCCAAACCAAAGCAAAGGAAAATAGATTTTATAAAGATAAGACCGAGTTTTATCTCAGTTGAAGCTCGGTATTTCCTTTACAAAAACTGTTGAAGACTTCCAATTCTGCTGTACATGTGCTGTCAAAACGGAAAGTGTCGCTTATTAATGTTCATGGTATAATCCTATTCTGACTTCTGTATCTATTCTAACTTCCGCAAGAAGATACCTGTAATTACAGTGGATTAACAACGATGCAATTACTAATAGGTCACTGCACTTTTTTCAAGCGCTTAGCGAAATCCCTGGATGATCGTCCGGTACCCACTACCAAAGGTTGGGTTCAGCCGTCATGATGTGGCGGTGGACAGGGACACGAACCGACGCAGGCCACGTTCACGCCTACGAGTGTAAACGCGCTTCAGTGCAGCTGTCATGGTCTAACCCATAGAAAAACAATAAAGGGCGATGGTACTTAGTCTTCTCATACCGTAACACCCAATCCAGCATTCGTTCGTATACGTCCGTCCATCCGCTCCACATAGTGGATCATAATTGCTGTGACCCCGGCACTCAGTCCCACATGTTCACCACTGGTGACATTAATCACTAACGGTACAGAAAAGGATTGCTATACGCTATGTTGTGCCTCTTGTTTTCATCAACATGATCTTACCGGCAAAGAACAACATCGACAGCATAAAAACCGTCACTGAATTTGCCATTGTTACTACGAGGGGCAGCTCTGATACTGACTTGCAAAATAGCAACAACAGAAAAACGTTACTGTGGCACGCGAGATTATTTATATAACACCTAGCCACACAGGAGAGCTGTTCGGGGTTTTCCCAGTTTGGTCTCCTTAACTTAAGCCCACTATTAAATTGCCATTATACTGCTTATTTATGTTGCCAGTGTGGGCTATCCACAAAAGCATAAGAGTGTGGATGTTTCTTCGGACTTGTTTATGTTGACTACGCAATGTGCATTACGGGCCAATACAGCATAAACCCACAGCAGCAAAAAATCGCGAAAATTCAGCAAAACGGCTCTTAATAGCGCTATTGAATTATGAGGTGTTGTGCGGGGTGGAAGCTAGGTATAAAAATAAATCTGTTACGCTTGGTCGTAAACACGTTTATCTTACATTACTTTGGTTATCAGTTATCACTGACATGTAAATACTGCATTCAGCTCAAGAATTTGTGCAGGTTGTCCTAATAGCAGCGTGCCTAATCGCAGATGCCGTCATCGGTAAGCAACATTGCTGCATAAGAACAAATTACTCAAGTATACTGTGTATGTGACAAAGTATCAGGCATGTGACAAAACGACCATGCGCAATTCGTAAGACCTCATAATTCACCTCATAATTATAAGGCGGAAGTTCCCATAATTGCCCGGTAAAATGTCTTGTATGTACCTGTACCTCTTCTCTACCTGCTGCACCAAAGTATGCCACCACCATGAGTTGTGAAATCCATAAAAGCGGCTGTTTACACACAATTTAAAACTTCCGCTCGCCATAATGGTTACCAGCTGCACTAGGCAAATATTTTGCTTTCATTGTGCGACATACGCTGTTGTCTGTTGTCGAATATCGCATTGTCGCCTTCATCGAAGATAAATCCGCAAATGTTTGCTGACGATCGTAAAAGGCAGAACAGTGGAAAATATTGATCAGCTGCCGGATAAGGCATTCAGATTGCTTCCGCAGTGCTGTAAACATTTCGTGTCTACAGACTGTTTTGGAGGCTGCTGTGCAACAGGAAAACCACAACAGTCTGGAAAGCGGGGAATTCCAGGTGTGCTGCCATTGCAGTCTTAACCGTATAAAAACAAATGTTCACCGATATAAAATGTGCTATAGTGAAACTGGTTCAGTAGATCAGTGCGATTGGTAACTGATTTTAAATTATTATTCCGGTCAAGAGTTCTTGTTTGAAAATGGGCAAGACGATTAAAATCATCTTGGTGGCGTTTCTTGTATTATGCGGTGAGCTGTTACAAATAATAATTAATGAGTTTAACATTACCAGCATTACCAGAAGTATCTCGCTGTTTGTTGAATTAATTTACGCGCTAATTTATTTATAACCTTTTAAACAGTGATCAGCCAGATCGCGGCGCAGACGTTCTGCGCGTGTCCGAAAATCCTGCATCCGGTATGCGGATCTGACGGACGTACGTACTCCAACGAATGCCTGGCAGAATGTGCCGGTAAGCAACCCGAACTGCGTAATGTAAGCCATCAGTGCCTTCGGCCTATAGGATTCTAATCAGATGCTGGTTTGTACAGGAGCCGCTGTTTTATGTAATGGGAACTGTCCTTGCATGAGCGGATGAACGGACCCCACTTACTGTACAATTTGCCTCCTTCCTCCTTTGAAGCATTTATGTATCAAACGGCCATACTTTCTTGCTGGCGCTTATTTTCGCATGTACAGTTGTTTCTTTCCTTTCTGTTCTCATTCAGATTGTGTACATACAGTAATTTGCTGCCGATTTCTAAATTGATTTGTGTACAGACAAACAAGAATCAGTGTGCAGCAATGATTCAAGTGCAAGTACAGAGTGTAATTATACATGCTGATGCAAATACGAAGTGCGTGATATACAGTATTGCCTACCTGATTGTGAGTTCATCAGTTATTTTAGTACATAATATCGAAAGACATTGAAATTTTTCAGAAAAAAACGTTGCATTATGTGTCATTTTTCGGTTTTCGAACTCGGAGTTGTTTGATGATGTGCGCGCAATAACCAACTCCTATAATACAAAAAAACCAGGATGTAAGAATTTTGTCATCGGAGAGTATGTGTGAGCACTACATAAATTAATGGATGTAAGAAATCCAATATCCGCCGCATGGTTTATCTACCTTATTGAATTGATGCGGACCATTTGTGCCACGGTGTTTCCATGATGTTATTCAAATTTCAAATGCGTTTCAAAATTTAAACTTAATTTAAATTGGAAAGAAATGCCAGAATTCAGGTTCCATGTCAAAACGATCTCTATGCTTATGTGCCTTTTTCTGCAGAACTGGAAAGAGATTGGTTCATAATGAGACTATTGATTCGCCTTCTTGCAATTAAACTTTCGCAATTTATTTCGCCCATAACTTGCCAACCGGATGCAGCGCGCACAAACGGTTTCCACATCAACGTATAAAAAAATTTGGCTGCCGAATGCAACAAAACGATGCAAAAAAGTGTTAGGGACTGTGTGAAAGTGGAAGTTTTCGTGTATGTTCCCAAATTTGACACCCTGTGCCCGGCCACTTCCCTTGAGCCATACACACCATCACCATATACGGTGATTTCTTATGTATAGTGGTGCCCTTGTTTTCGGAGGGACTTGTGTATAGCATAACAGGATACATACAGTACGGCAATGATTTCGATAAATCATCGACGATAAACAGGATATTAATACTGATCTTTCGACACCGTTAACTCTGAAGCAGGACGCCAGCTTGGTGACACCAAGTTTTTAAACAGTTTTCTGTAGCAGCTATCTTTTGGCCGCTGCATTCGGCATTCCTTCCTCCACCGATTAATCCAAGGGATCGTCAACAGGTTCGATGCACCGAAGCAGTAACGACCCAACATCCGGTCAACGGAGGCGGCGATTAGTCTGGCCGTTGCCGGCGATACAGCATCCGGTCGCTTCCTGGTCAGGACGGATACGTAAGGTCGCCGGCATAACCCCGATGTTATGTTGTGGGCGTGGCATTCGTAGTACACCATGTAGGAATGGTAGTCTGTCGATAGTACAAACGCCGATGCCATTCCTGCAAGTATGCAAACCGAAACACACATAAAAAAATTGATTTTGGAAGAATCACTTTTTACAAACATCTAAAAAACTACACTAATAATAAAATGATAAATAAATGAATTAATTTTAATTCCACAATTAGGCGTACGTATTCCAGCACAAATCATAATTATAGTTTCAGCATTAACGCAGAATTTAAAAAAAAACTAAATTATTAAGCAAATGTTCATATAAAATTTCTTAGTACGTCTTGGTTTGGATCAATCAAACTGAAACCTAGGAAGCCAAAATTTACCCAGAAAAATATCGCTTTCATTGGTGGCATAATCCACGAAAAATGTATCTTTAACTTGACCACTTATGGCTATTTGCAGTAAACTGGCGGTTGGAAAACAGGATGTACTGTCGTTATCTTGATGACTGATTTCGACGATGCTGCTAAGCCGTTCCACCATTAAACCATTCTCGTCGCCGGCCGCGTCCGGGATCTTTTCCGTGAGGCGGCGGAACTCCGCGATATAATTAGCGACCGGCAGATCGCTGGATGTCCAGTAGCTGTTCCAGTACAGATACCCGTACCACTTTCCTAAAATCTAACTAGCACAAAAATGCAAACTTCTGGGTAGCTTTTCCGCACAGCACTTCTTTAAACCTTTATCAAAATTTAAATTTTATATGTACTATTGTACGTAAATAACAGTTATAAAATCCCTTCTCTTATTTTTATAAGATTACATGATGTTAAAACAGTTAATTAATGAATTTATTTTATTTTGGCGGCTTCGACTCAACTTTGACCAGCGTAAGCAACCTACCAGTTTGGGATCAATTTTCATTGGTTGAATGTAATTCGGCAGTGCCGGTTGTGCGTCGGTTGGACAGTGTATGCTGTGGTAGCGACGGAATGGAATATGGTCGGTGGTCAGCGTTGTCTGGTTCTCCGTGTTATCCTGTTTGCGCCACATAATCTTCCCCTCCGAACGATCTGTAAAGCAAACAACGGAAACAGGGTTACCACACTAATTTATAATAAAGACAAGAAATTATAAAGAAAGCAGTCATAGAGAGTGTCGCTTTTTTGGCCAACCTGAGTATTACCAAGAGCGGTGCATAGTACGAGGAAAACGATATTGATGAACACACGAAATTCCATAATTCCCGGTAATGTTCGCCGATATGTATTGAAACATAAAAAATAACAGTGATGGCATGCAAACTAATTTATTCTGCTAAAAACCGTAATATTGGAATCAGATGTCGAATCATGTCAGTGTTGCTAAGCTGTGTTCATTGCTCTGGATTTGGCGTTATTTAATTCAGCTGTTGTTTTTGCTGGAAGAATACATAACCTTGGTTGCATCTGTGTTACGAAACACCGTTTATCATCGTAGTTCGATTTGTCGTATTCAGCGCGCTTAACGGAAGTTACTGTAACAAGCGTGCTTTTGTATTTATCAGCCGACTGTGCTTGTGCAGTACTGGGACTTGTGCAGCTGGTGGTGCTGTTATGTTAAGAAATACGGAATTAAATACCTTTTCTTCCCCGGTTCCGCCGCGCTAGGCGCATTGTGGGCGTAACTACTGTATTTGGTTATCCACAGCCATGGCTGTTTTGGCCGATTTAATTACTTGTTAATAGAATAACTGTTAAACCGCTCCGCTTGAGAAAAAAATATAATGTTGTAATATTTAATTTACTATTGAACAGAAAAGCCAAACTACAGCAGTCAATGATGCTTAAATTGTTTGATGTTTTCCCCAGGCAGACTTTAGGTTACTGTTTATTTCTTGACGTTAAATTAAAATTCGGCTGATATAATTTTAGCAAAAACAATACTAAATAAAACAGTGCTTTCCGCGCATTACTATAGCACTGAAACTTAAGGAAACTAAAGTCCAAGAAGTAAGTACTTCAAAAAAGTACCGCCTGGATTCTGCTGAAAGCAGTGTCTGATTGTGGCATCTCAGTGTGAATTGTGAACCCGTGAAGCTGTCTCTCTCGGTGTAACCCGTTACGCAAGCCGTAAATTACGTGGCGTTGAATATGTAGTAACGCTCCTAATGATGCGGTATCCACAAAACTAAGGCAGTTATATAGGTAACTCATGACCTTGTGGAGTAACGCGGCAGACTGAATGTCGCATTGTTGCGTAACCCTTCGTAAAATGTAAGATGAGCTTACATAACGCGGAGCGGTAAATTTATGACGAGTATCTATATTTGTACAAGATGCTTGTTCCTGCGTGAATAAAGCGATCCTTTATTCCAGTTTGATTAGCGAAAAGCAAAATTAAAAACCGACACACAATATGTGTTAAAATTATGCATTTAAAGATTAAAAAATTTTATTTGCAGTAACGGCTGACTAAAAACGGTAACAGTAACTGCCTAGTACTGCCTAGTTCCACGCAATTGTAGAATATTTGTTTTCTTTTTTTGGCCAGTGCAGGAATCTTCTTTTTGCAAACTCATACAGCACACGCGTTCATTAGGCAGTACATTGATTCTAAAGTAGAAGTACGAATACAGACGAGTCGTAATGACGATCGTTTAAAAGGGAAAAAACCGTTTTAGCCGGAGAAATACTGCGCAACCAGGGCATTACTGGCGGTGTCGTCGGCCGCGTAATAAAACATTCCGTACAGCAAATTTGCATAGCATAAATCGGCCGGCCGCACCACGGGACAATCCTGAAGCTGGGGCAGCCACACCGCGGTGGTCATCAGGGACATGTCGAAGCAGTACCGACCCAACTCTTTATTGACCGCGCTGGCGATGTTAGTGATGGTTTTTGATAGCAGCTGATCCGGGCGGGTACGCGTGATGACGTTCATATCCACCAGCTCGCAGATGCCGGTGGCGGTGTTGTAGCGGTAGCAGTAGTAGATGATGGCCATCGTGTCGTAGTCCGTGTACAGTACCAGCGCCGGTGCGGATTCTACAGAATTTGAACGGAAAATTAGAACCATTGTAGGCCCATTTTTACGAGTAAATCAAGAAATATCTACGATTATTATAATACTGTATAAGGCGTAAGATAACTGAATTAGGAACATCGGACAAGCTATTTTAAAAGTTCCAAAACGTATAATCCTATTTACAATTATTATGAACGATTATTTTAAAAGCAATTTCCAATTTATAATTTTCATAAATTCACAATTAATTTCCATGCGTTATGACTATCAATACTTTAGTAACAGGCATTTTTCACTTTATTTCATTAATTAATTAAAAAAACATTAGGCAGCAAGGGCGTAATAAACATGAGCTGAAATATTGTAAGTGTAAATACAACTGCACATACAGAATTCGTTTTGGAATTCCATACAAAAAGTTTTTAGGGTCAGCAAAATTTTTGCCCAAATAATAGCATGACTTTCGTCCCTGACGGTTAAAGCGCATCGACATTTTTTAAATTTGCTTGTTAATTTCTTACGTATGGTCGTTTTAGACGCATCGACATTCGGGCCGAAACCGTCAAACAGAGTGGACTTGAACACGCCGTCCGCATTCAGAAATCCGACAGCCGCCGAGTTCAGGCACTTGCGGGTGGTGCGGTCCACTCGCGTATACAGCTCTTCCAGGACGTACGCGTCGGTGTTCGTGGACGGTTCGATGGTCAGGTCTGTCAGATTGCTGACGTAGATCAGCGGATTGTAGTGCAGCGTAAAGGGCACCGCGGCCGTGGGCGTGCCACGCCATTCCGCATAAATGTACCATTTTCCTAAACTCTGCAAAATAATAATTGTTGAGGGAATTTTAGGGTAATAATATAAAACTTATTCTATAAATAAACAATATTAAAATTTTCCGGAAATTTGTAAAATATTTGCAACGTATGCGTGCAGACAGTGGGGAGTATGGCAGAATTGTATGACTGGAGGTTTTTCTTGGCGTACCATCACTTAAGTAAGTTAATATTCTTATTATTTGTTATCTGGATATAGATATTAAGGAATAATTCAGTTACATTACTTACATATGTTGTTGCTAAATACGTATATCATTACAGAAACGTAAAAGTAAATAATTCCATGAATAAATAATTAATACTTAAGTAAAAGTATTTGATTCGTAATTTTTTGTAGCCACCGTTAATGCACCAAAAACCGTTAATGCACCACCACCGTTAATGCATCGTACCCGGAACGAATCGAAATTATTCACGGGTTCGATGTAGTTGGGGAACTGCGGCGTTTTGCCGGTACAGCTGTAGTAGGAGCTGTCATAGGAGCGGTCGTTGGAGCGATCTCCGTAGGAGTTGTCGTAGCCATAGTCCTGGTACCGATCGTAGCTGCCTGATCTGGAATAGGAATCATACTTGCGGGAATAGTCCAAGGAACGGTTGTACAATCGGTAGTTGTTATCGTAATCACGATTATAATCACCCGGGGGATAATACCGGAAGTCACCCTTTCCGACGCCTGAAAAAATTTATCGGAATCAATTACACCTTGCCAAAATAAATAACCATATCTAGTTAATAGCTAAATTAGTACAAACAGCCTTCAGAATACTATTTATGGTTATTAATTTGTTATATAACGAGTCTGTTTGCTTTAATTTATTTACGGTATGTGCTGTTTTCAAAAAGCTGTTTAGGTTTTAATCTGCAGCAGTTAAATTTAAAATACTCTTAAAATTATGGCTTCGAGATCAGCCTTACATATTAACACGATAATGGTGGATAAAACCGTATTATGCATATTAAGTATGATTAATTCAATCAATTGAGATGCCAAGCAGTGGTTAGTCCGCATAAAATTGATTACTCTCTACCTGGATTGTGCGTGTGAACTGCTCTCCAGCATGTTCATCTGGATCACTGTTTTCTGCTCCAGCATAACGCGTTATGCAATCACTATTACGCGGTCAATCACTGCTGCGGTAACGCTGCACAGGATGCGGTAACCGCAAAAACCCGGCGTTTATGTAACACACACCACAGCGGTGTCAAGGTTGTGCAACGAAGATGACTTTGATGTTAAGTAACGTGGTAACAGTAAGGAATGCCGCGGTTGTTGCGTAATGAAGGTGAAAGATGTAACGCTTGCATAACACAGAGTGATGCGCTTATTGCGCTGTATCAGCACGGGATTTAGTGGAGGTATCCCGTTGTATAATACAGAGCATACACTAGCACAGAAAAGGAAAACTTTTATAGGACTTCATTTTATTATTATTAGGTTGTTAATTTTACAGCAACTCTCCCCTTCTGACGCCTGCAGGCAGTTATCGAAATTAAATGCAAAATGAGAAAATTACTACCTTGCTTATAAAAATGGTGTTGTTGTTAAAATTACTACCTTGCTTATAAAACTGGTGTTGCATTTGTAATATACTTCTATTTATGAATGATAGCCACCTGCGTGACACTCGTAAAAGTATTTCATGACAGGCTACAATTTCCGGCCTGTTAACAACTGCAAAAAATTAAGTATGTGTAAAAAGCTTTTAATTTATAAATGTTTAGAGTTTGTTAACTATCAATCTGTGACACAGGATCGACATAAAAACAACAAAAAATTCGACATCGACATAAATTATTAATTATCTATAAAATTATCTACTGTGTATGTAAGGCGTCCATAAATCAGTGTCAATAATCTCAGTAAATCCGTGATTCCGCTCCGCATAATCGCAATTTTGATCACGAAGCTGAAAAACAAATCTGTTGGGAAATGCATTAATTTAATTAACTGAATACGATACGAGTACGGAAACAACCTGTTATAGCTATCAAAGGTTGGACACATTCAGGTTTACCGGAAAACATAGGTAACATATAAATTTTGCGGGACATAAATACATAAATGTTCAGCATTTATGGATCTGATGCATTATCCTCTCCCGCTAAATACAGCATGCCATAGAGTAAATTATTATAACAATTATCCGAAGGCCGTAAAAAGGGGCACGCTGGTAACTGCGGCAGCCATGTTCCCCGGGTCATCATGGCCACTTCGAAGCAGTATTTGCCCAGTAATCCATTGACCACGCCGGCGATGTACAGCGTCTCGTATGACGTCAGGCTGTCCGGACGCGAGCGGGTGAGGACGGTGACAATGGGGGAACTGCAGAATCCCGATGCGGTGTTGTACGCGTAGCACAGATATAACACGATATAGGTGTCGTAATCGGTGGACAAAATCAGCACTGGAGAACTTGCTACAACAAGCCGAACCATAAACGAACTACTAATGTACAGATACTATTCTATATGCAGTTTTTCCCATTCTACATCAGTTATTGTTTACTATTTAGATAATAACTTATGATGAAAAAAATGAAGCTTGAAGAAAAAATTTTCGAAATTGTTTTATTTGATTAAAAAAGCTAAAAAATTTTCTAAATCATCAGATAGCATTTTTCATTTCGAAAAAATGCTTAAAAAAATCTAAATCATTTAAATATTAAACATTTCCTTAGATTTTCTGCCAGTTTTACGCGCCAACCTTATTAGTTGCTAATCTGATTTTTAAATCTGCACCTAGATAAATGGTTAAAATGTTATTTTTTCCGTATGCAATAAAAGACTTCGTTTCTAAGAAATTTTTATTTTTTTCAAGTAAAAACTTGCCGAAAAATTTTGTGGTCCTTACCGATTAAAGGTTCAGCCGGCGTAGACTGGTAATTTAGTCGGTTTGGCGCATTAGTTTGATAGTTGTCGAAAACCGTCGCTTTGTAGGCACCATCTTCCGTCAGATAGCCAATAGCCGCGCTGTCCCGGCAAGTTCGATCACTCCGCTGCACACTACTGAACAGCTCTTCCACGACGTACGCTTTCTTGTTGGTGGACGGTTCCAAGGTTAAGGCAGTCAGATTCTTCAAGTACATCATGGTGTTGTAATTCAACTGGAAATGCGCTCCATCCGCCGCTGCATTGCCGCGCCACTCGAGATAGGTGTACCATTTGCCTAAAGTCTGCATAAGCAATATCTTTCCAGTTGCCATTTAAAAAACGATTTGTTTGATGAATATGTACCGCCTAAATTTGAATAGCAAAGAAAATCTAGAGATAGCGTACCCGAAACAGATCCAGTTTTTTCATTGGCGGGATATAATTGGGAAACTGCGGCCCGGTTTCCCGGCAGGGATCATCGTACTCGTTGGGATGTGAACTACCTGGGTATTCATGTCCATCGCGATCGTGATCAGGTGAGGAGTATCCAGAATGCGGGGAGGCTTCATCATAAGGATTCGCCGAGTTAAAGTATCGACTGCGATACCGCGATGCAGCATACCGGGAACTGCCCGCGCTGAACCCTGTAATACAACGGTATTCACAGTAAAACTAATGCTATCTTGTTACATATTACCTACGATTAGTAACCATTGCCGTAAGAACCAAAAATACCACAAAAAAAGTGAAAAGCAAAAACTGTGCAGAGAAGCATTAAGAAATAAGGGTATTACCGATGACTACAAAAATGATGATCAGGAGGATAACTTTGATCATTTTAAAAAGCCATTTATAACTTAACCAACTGCAACTGGGAGGGTAAAAAAATGTATTTTAATAGAATTTTTTTTGTGTTAGTGACACTGATAATACTGAAGACTCTGCGGACTAAGTTCGTCCTCAAGCCCGGTATAGCATTCTCTCTATGGAATTCACAACCACATTGCATAAAGACTGTGGTAACGGTTATTAGGTAATCTCGTTACAGGTGCAGATGTTCTTTTATCGCTGCCGTAATTACTTTTTGCCATCACTCCGTTCTAAAACATTTGGGCTCGTAGTTGAGCAACGCTGTAAACTGGATGGATGTTGTACAATAGTAGTGAAATCAAAGGTCATTATATGGTTTGCAAACGATTTTTATGCTTAGAATTAGATACATCATACAGCGAAAGCAATGCAATTAGTTGGTTTTTCGTGCGTTTTCTAGTGGTGTTTTGCGATTCTCAAATATAGTAAGGTTGTTTCATAAAAATGAACATATTCATATATTCATCGATTGCCTTTGCGGTTCTCTTGCTGTTGCCCGGTTAGTAATGTCCGCGTAGTGTCCATGCAGTTCAGTAAATTTGTACTATACTTAGTGCCTACCTACTTACCGACTGTATTTAGTCAAAATAATCTGAATATTAATAAATTTTTTTAAAACAGCTTTTCATTAACAGCATCACAATGTTTTGTATTACGACAGTATTTCGGAACTTCATATGTGGAGCCGAAACAGTTCACAAATCCCACGCTAAATTCGTGGTCTATTTTATAGGCTCCAATGACGGCAGCAAGTCGTGGAAGAAGAAAAAATATTACTTTAAGAGCCAAAAGAGATATTTCTGCGATTCCCGCTCCCGCCATCACCCTTCCTACCACCGGGTGCCGGCACCATGCGCAGCCAATGCCAATCCACAGCTGTCCAGTCATATTAAACCCATGCCCATCGATCCATACCGGGTGAGTCAGCCAATTAACCCGAGCTCCCCAGTTTCTGGTGTTATCTAGCTAGTAATTATGGTACAATTTTTGTTAAAAAACGCCCTTGTTTCGTGTAAAAGGCATATTGCGTAAAGAGGCGAGTCTCCTTTTGAAACCCATGTTGGTGATTTATGCCAATTGGTGTGTATTGTGTACTTGTTGACTATACCGTTTATCGATTTTATTGTTAGATTTTTGGAGCGAATACTGGCCGATTTCAAGTTTTTTGTTCAAGATGTGTTTTTAGGAGTGATTATTTTGTGTTTTGAGCAGATGCTTGGCAAATGGTATCAGCCCTTGGTATTTTACAACAACGCCAGCGTTAATTCTCTGGGATACAATTTCGCCGTCTACTACAACAACATTGGGAATGAGACGCTACTCGCCGGCACCGATACACCGGCACTGCTGATCGAATATTACGAAAGCGCCATCGATGCCGATACGCAGAAGTGTGGCACCAATGTGGCCTTGAATCAACTGGCAGCAAACGGCAGAATGCGGCAGCTGTGGTTCTACAGTTTCATCACGGATCCGACGCAGTACGGGACAGGTAAAGACAGTAACGACCAATCAGATCTGTGTTTACAAAAAGTAAACAAATAATTATGCCCGAAAAGTGAAATTGCACGAATATTTTGGCAATGGCATTTTCCTGCTTTGTCCTAATTTTAATTGTGGGCATTTTTCCAGCATTGTGGCCGGATGTAGTGGCGTCGACGGACTATGATTCCTATGCGATTATTTACGAGTGTGACCGCGTCAGCAACACCAGTCGTAGTGCCTGTGAGGAGCCCTACATCGCTGTGCTGACCCGTGACCGACCCGATTTGGTGTCGTCCGCGGTGATAACGCGCGTGTCCAAGGAGATCGATCGCATCCTGGGCAAGTACTGCTTCGACGCCTCACACCTGCTGACACGCCCCTGGTACCCGGCACTGGGCGAATGTCCGCTGTATCGGCCCAGCATCGACTGCTACACGAAGCAGTACGATGCGTGGAAACTCCTGGCGGGTACCGGACCGGGCAACGGACAAATCACGCCGGATAGCGGACCACAGACAGTGCAGTTTTTTGGTTAACAACCAGTTTATTTTACACTTTTACAGTAATGTTGATGCGGTTGTATGTAGTTCGAACAGTATTTCAAAATGTTGTCTGTGTCAGTTCTGTTACATCTTATAATTCGAAGGTGGCGGCTATTATACAGTTACTCCTATTTTATTCGATACTCAGTAAAACATGCTGTGTGCTTCTGAATTTTGTCCAAACGCATGGCAGACAATATATCATGGCGAATTGTCGACTAAAAATCATGAAAACGCAAAAACATTGCAAGGTTAAATCAAATGCCATGTGTAACTCTTTCATTTGGCCATTTGTTTTCTTAGTTAGCAGATACTTGCCGGCAAAAAGTTCCAACAAGGCTGTTTTTATCCGTGAAATGCATATTGAAACGTTGTGCAATAAAGTAAGATGCGTTAAAGATCAGTTTTTCCCGAAAGCAAGCAGATAATTGCGAAACAATGCAAAAGAGGTGTTACAAAACAAACTTTATACACGTAAGCCTGAAACCACTAGGTTCATCCGTACGAGTACCGATACAAAGAAATCTCGGCTGCGTTGCTTTTCTAGCGATATTGTGCAGAAGCGGTCTTTCCTTACACTGTAATAGAAATGAAGCCATTTATTGCAGCCGCTATTACTCTCGTCTTGTTATTTGCCGGTCAGAGATAAATTAAATAACTTTTGCCAGTTACTAAGTGACATATCAGACATTTTGTCAATATGAAGTGCTTCGATGCTTACAATATCAACATACAGTTCGTCTTCCGTCTTACTCGAAATTTATGGTTTCAATTTTTTTTGCAGATTTCAGCGACAGCAGCAGCCAGCACCAATGGAAAACAAGGAAGAAACTGATGCGGCATTTTGGTAAATCGGCCTCCCGGTACCATTCATCCTACCACCGGGTGCCGGCCCCGTTCGCAGCCAATGCCAATCCGCAGCTACCGAGCTACATCGAGCCAATGCCCATTGATCCGTATCGCGTAAGCAACCGTCAGAAAAAATTTGCGCCTGTAAATAATTCTTTCCATGAGAATAACAGTATAGCAAATAAACATCGACATTATTCCGTAAAAAAATACAAAAAATCCACAGAAGCGAAAATGCATTCTTATGAACACTTTCATTTACAGTAACGTCTTAATAATAAACTTCGAATTTCTTTTTCAAACATATTACAGTGTAAAAAGCTTTCTGTTAAATATTATGACATGTATAAATGCTTTTCTTAAAATAAGCCATGGTTAATATAACGGTAGCCTAATTTAAATAAATATTGTGCATTGAAATCGAGTTTTGATTTCGTAATGAAAACAAATGAGGGTTTTACGTACCGCGTAGATGCTGGGCAAATGGTATAACTACCTGTCGTACTTTCCCAACACCAGCAGCAGTGACCTAAGCTACAATTACGTCACCTACTTCAATAATATGGGCAACGAGACAATCGCCCCGGGCACGGATATCCCGGCGCTGCTGGTGTTAACCTATGAGAGCACTATCGACCCGTCCTCAATGTCATGTGCGGAGGCCGTCGCGTTAACACACCTTCAGGCGGATGGCGGACTACGGCAGACATTTTTCGCCGATTATCGCACGGATCCGGCGCAGTATGCTATTTGTAAGTGTTAGTATTGGCTATCGTAAGTGGTCTTCCATTTTGGATGCTCACTCCACAGCAAAGTCGTTGTTTTCGGCATAATAAACGTTTTTCCTGTACGATGTCGCAAATGAGGCAGTTTACCATGCCAAACTAATTTCCGGTTCTAAAGAAAAGTAATCTCATACAACTGTACAGTGTACACGTTTGAACTGCTTTGATTTTAGTTTTGTCGCTTTAGGTTGACCTTTCAGATGGATTTATTTTGTAAGCATACTTACCAGAAAACTTTTCTAACTCTAAATGAAAGAAATTCGTCTAAATTTCGTCCTGGAGGACATGCATGGCGAGAGAAAGTGCAATTACATATAAGTGTACTTTGTGACCGTAAGTGCACCAGCAGATTGGTCACATTTCTCATCCATAATTTACAGATGGCGAAGAAAATGTGCGCAGCGAGCGGCTTGTAATTTGAGTGCGAAAAAGACTTCAAAGTATGCGATAAGACTGCAAGTAGCTTTCAAACAGTAATTTCTGAAATATGGTAGCAAAATTTAGTCCTGTTATTTTACTGTGTTTCAGCACTCTGGCAGGTTTTGGTGGCATCCACAGACTACGATTCCTACCTGTTCCTGTATGAATGCGTCCGTGTCAGCAACGCTAGTCGCCACGTCTGCGAGCAACCCTACGTGCAGGTGTATACGCGCGACCGTCCGGATTTACTCACCTCCGCCGTGATAACGCGGGTAGCGCGGGAGACTGACCGCATCCTGGGCCGGTATTGCTTCGACGCTTCGCAAATGCTGGCGAGCACATGGTTTCCAACGTTGGGTGAATGTCCACAGTATCAGCCGACCGCTGACTGTTACACCAAACAGTACGACGCTTGGAAATTCCTGGCGGGAACCGGACCGAATAACGGTCGCATGGCACCGCGTTACCAGCGGTTTGGCAAGCCCTTTTACCGCTAAAGTCGGTTTTTGCGCCGATTTAACGTGTTTTGTCTTTTGCTGCAAATCTCGACCAATTTAAGCTTTGTGCAGCCGAATAAACGTTTAGCACAAATGTTTTTTTATCTTCTGCTCGATTAACGACGTTTATGGAAGTTAAGCTCAGTTTACTGTTTGTCCATAATTTGGAGACGGCCGCAGTTGCCCCACTTTCTTAATAAAATGAATATTTAAGTGAAAATAATTATCTCGAGCAATTCCATATTCATAGCATGATACTTCCGCACTAATCACGCGCTGGACTGTTATCGGTGCTGCTGCACGTACTGTAATGCATTCAGTAGTCAGCATTTAAATTATCGTTACGAAAGAAACCGTCACTACGATATAAGAGGTATGCAAGAATAATTTGAGTATATTATAGTTATTTCTGGCATTTCTTTTGTTTCTTCTCATGCAGTTTGTGGAAAGCTTAGTTGCGCAACAGATTGCGCGCACACCCTGCAGATTCCTTTTACACCGTACAAAAGGTTTATTACAAATCCAGGGTTTTGAACCCCAGCTGATTATTTACTTATACAAACAAATTATGGTAGAAATTCCGTACTGTTTGCATTTCCGTGTTTTCTGACCGAAGCGTATGAAAGATTAAAGATTCTAATATTAAGTGTGCCATACTCCGCTGCAAAAGTTGTCGTATTCCGAATTTTTTTCTGTGGTTAAAAAACAGTACGTAAATCGCGTGCGTGATTGCTTTTTTTGCGGCTGAAAAAATCAGCATTCTCTCGGGAATTTTATTTTCAATAGCAAGTCGAATTTGCAAATGTCAATGCTGAGCTTTGTACAGTGATTTTATTAGTACAGGCTTGCTAGAAACATCTAATACAAGGTCCCACAGAAGCAGTTAGCGGGTTACTGCAATGGGGAACAATAATCACGACAGTTGCATAATGTCAGTTGTGTACTTGTTGGATTTTTATCGTCGCTGTTGCGTGAACACGTTAATCACGCTTATTGAATAACCTGAAGGAGAGCGTTATGATGTTATACTGTAGTAGTATGATGCTAAAGAAATTTTTGCCGGTTTCTTTTCGTCTCTCTTGTGCAAGCTCCAGAGACCTGGATGTTGCGCAATAAGTACTCTGCAAATCAGTTTTTTCCACTAAACAGAGTCTCCAATGCCAAACCAGGTTTAAAACATGAAAAATTATTTGTCAGAACAAATCAACAACGGCTGAACCTTTCGGTGTTTGTTTGTAAGCATTCTCGACCGATAAAACGGTTTTTACTAGCGCTGCTGAAATTAACGGTAGAGAATGAAATCATCGTTATCATTTATAATCGCCGCCTCTCTTGTTATAATTTTGATTTTTGCCGGTAAGATATGGAATTTAAGAAATAAATCACAAAATTCCGGAAATCCTTGTAATGCAATTTACTTTTTTATCTGTTTGCAGATTTCAACAACGGCAGTAGCCAGCACCACTGGAAGAAAAGAAAGAAGATGAAGAAACACTTTTGTAACTCTGGATCCGGTCACCACTCTTCCTACCATCGGGTGCCGGCACCCTGCACAGCCAATGCCAATCCGCAGCTGCCCAGCTCCGTCGAGCCAATGCCCATCGATCCATATCGTGTAAGCAGCCGTTGTCGGCGAACTAATTTTCGAGAAAAGCAATAAATATTTTTACAGAAATGCCAGTGTGAAAAATTATTTTAACCATGACCATAACAAATGGTGTACATAAGTTACGCAAGGTAAACATGTTTTGCTTGCTTAAGCAAAAAAGAGTAGTTTTTAATAATTTCTTCTGTGCGCTTGATATAAAAAAGTTGAAAGATAATTGTAGCTTGTGCGGTATTACGAAATGATATGAATGTTATATTATATCTGCAAGTAAATATGTATCTGACATATCGATAATAATAATAATAATTTGCTGCATATATGTATATATATATATATATATATATATATATATATATATATATATCAATAGTAATACAATAATATATACAAATATTGAGTTATTCGTGAATATTTAAGTAAGGTTAATCAATCGCTTTAAAAAAAAACCGTTTTACTGCGCAGATGTTGGGCAGATGGTATCAGTACTTGGTGTACTTCCCTAACGGCAGCGTCAACGCACTGGGCTACAATTTCGTCATCTATTTTAACAACCTTGGCAACGAGACCCTTGTCCCGGGCACCGATATCCCGGCGCTCCTCGTGGAGGATTACGAAAGCGCCATCGACTCCACTACACAATTATGCAGCAGCGGTTATGACGGTTTAGCGTATCTGGCTTCGGACGGTACGATTCGTACGACTTCGTTCGGCAATTATAACTCGGATCCTTCGCAATACAGTTTAGGTGGGTGTCATGCTGCGCACGGTACCGAATTTGTATACAGCACATTCACTACGCCGCCACCGTAGACGCACCGGCAGTTTCTTGTGACCTATATCAGAATATGTGTACAATCTGTAACCACGCAGAACTATTGTTCCAGGGATTTTCTCGAATGTGGTAGCATCAACGGATTACGATTCTTACGCGTTTCTCTACGAGTGTGACCGCGTCAGCAACAGCAGTCGCAGTGTATGTGAAGAACCGTACCTGTACGTTATGACGCGGGATCGGCCGGATATGGTGACCTCCACGGTGATAACGCGCATGTCGAAGGAGATCGATCGCATCCTGGGAAAGTACTGCTTCGACTCCTCGTACATGATGACACGCAAATGGTTCCCGGCGTTGGGCGAATGTCCAAACTACCAGCCTACCTTTGACTGTTACACGAAGCAATATAACGCCGCAAAATTTCTGGCTGGTACCGGACCCAGCAATGGACGCATGACACCGCGTCCACGTCCCTTCCGATTCTCATTTTTTGGTTAATGCTCATATACATATCTAACAACTTGTGGAAAATCAAATAGTCCAAGTTATATTTGGATACTGAGACATTTAAAACACTAGTATTTCCCACGACAAGTGAAGTGAGGAGCAGCAGAAATCTGTACTGTATAGGTTATACTGTATGCAAATGTTTATCTTCCGACTCTTCGAAAGATAAATTCACGACAAATGTCCTGGATAGTTGTTTAAAAATAAAATATGGTATTTTCGTTTCCGCACATTCTTTTACTTTAAGCAACTCAGTGCAATTTTGGTAGACACTCCTATTTTTTCGTGTCAAAAGATGCATTTAGTAAACTTACTGGCTGTTACACTGTCCTCTCATTTGGGGATCACCGGACAATTAATAACTCCGTTCGTGGTGTCTGTTGAAATATTAATTGATTTATCACGTAGAAGCCGACAACAGATATCATAGCGTAATTTGGTAAACAGCTTTCCAGACCCTCATCCAGTTATCCCTAACAGTAGAACGTCATCGACTGAATTTATTTCTATCCAAGTAAAACACAAAAGGAGCAAAAGGAGCATTTTTGCATGTAAAAATATTCTGTTTTATAGCAGCAACGGTCAGCATATCAATAAATTAATTACTCGAGGTTATTTTCTACAGTCGTTAATTTGACTTTGCAACTGTCTTTAATCTGTACGAGTACTGTTTTTATATCATTTACGCACAACACATTTTATTTTTATTTTTTTAATTCATAAGCAATTTTTCTTACTTTTTCTAATAATACTCATGTAAGTTTGTTTTTATTGCTAATATTTTTTTCCGTTTTTCCAATTATTAACTTTAATGTATGTTTTAAATAACGAATTTTAATCTATTTTTTTAATTTGTTTAATAATTTTAAGCGCTTTTTCCATATGCATGGTGCAAACTGGTATTTTCAGAAGTAACGAGGTAACACCTAACTGTGTCTTAGCGAACGGATGTTTTACTGCTGACAATGTAATTAGTATTGATTAACACATAAACTCCCATCAACAAACACGGTATTACTAGAATGACACAGTTCATCGAGCGCCGTTCAGGTGGACAGTGTAAACTGGCGGCAACAAATTACTCTTGGTTTAATTAAGCGCCAGCGCTGTGTGTCCGTATAAATCAGTTCATTATCCACGGTCCCAACGCGATGCGATTCTCCGGATACAGCATCTGATTCCATCCACCGGCGAACGTCACCCGGGTGGTTTTCAGCGATGGCGGCTCCGTTGTGGCCCCGGCTTTGCGTTGTTCTATACGTAAAACGGCAAAGAAAATTAATCGAGGGTAAAACAGCGGAAAAATTCTCCGTTAAAAGGCACAATGGGAAAAGCGGATGTTGACGATAGTTTTAATAAATTGTTTGTGCGACAAGTGCACTGCTCTGGCGGCGTTATGCAAGCGAGACAATCAAGCGCTGCTTACCGAGGAGTTGCAGCAAGGAATTCCAAAAGTTGTCGCTGTACGGTTGACCAGATGAGGACGGTTTGCGGGTACGCATACCGGTATTCTGGCGGAAATTAATAAGGGTTTTACCCAGTTCGCTGTTTTGTAAGGCCGTTTTGCGGATATCCTGCGAAATATATTAAAACTGTATAAAAAAAATAAATTAAAGAACCAAACTTATAAGAGCAGCAGAAAGTAGATCCGTACATACATTCAAAGCATTGCACTCATTTCAGTTGTATTTCGAAAAGGCTTTTATGGCTGAGAGATGAAGACGTTTCTGCTTTAGAAAGTTTGCAGCCGCGTATAGAAGTAATAATTCAACTAAAGCATGATAATTTAGAATACATTTGCATTTCATTGATTTCACATTTAGACGAGATTTAGGTATGAACACTGCACAAAATTTAATATTTGTACATTAACAACATGAAATAAATTTGCAAGAATAACTGTAATATTCAAAACCATTATTAGCAAAATCCTTTTAGCAATCTGTAAATAAAAAGTGACACTGACACCAAACAATATTAATTCAATAACGATAAAATAAGAATCACATAAAATAATGCAAATCTGACCTAATTATTATAATAAATGAAAGCAATAATAATAATAATAATAATAATACTGGCGGCGAAAGTACTCTCTTTTCGTCTTCGCAGACTTACTCGTTGGGCGATCGTTTCCTCCGTATCAAGCTGGCCTTCATCGAGCGGCGGCGACGGCATCGTAATCAGCCAACTCCGGCCAACGCTAACCACGACACACAACACCACCAGCGTCCACAGCACCTGAGCAGACATTGCAAAAAAGAGGGCCGGTAACGTTGCTGCAGCGTTCGACGATTCTTGACACTGGCTAAAAGCAGCAGCAAATGTCAATCACTTATACCCTGTCTAGATCGAGCAAATCCCACTGTGCCTCGAATTGCGCTGAGTGGATTAAAATGACGCTGCGCACCAGCGCATATATGTATGTTCCCTTCTCCGGGTGAACGCAGCCTCTTCCGGTAGCGGGCGGCCAGGAATGCCTAATCGAATCAAATGTACCTGTAAAACGGATGGGTGCGTTCCTAACACCCGGCAAGCGCAGCGATGGCGATCACCTCAGGGGACGGGGTTTGGTCATTAGTCACACAGAAATGTGTGTACTTGAGACATGAATGCAAAGCGGCTAGCGAGGAAAATGTATAAAAAGCGCAAAGAGTAAAATTCAGCAGAACCGGCAGTCGACGTAAGCGGAGACGACAAATATTAATCTCTATGGTAATTGGTATATAATGATGATTGTGTTATATGGATTATCCGTTTATTTGGGTTAGAAAACGGGATTTTGGTCGAGTTGCGACTTTAAGCAATGTTATTGCCGGTGTCGGTTTGCAGTGGGGATCAGTGTGTCATTTAGGGGATTGAACGCGTGGGTGCAATGGAAGGTGTGCATTGCTCAAATTAGTCGGTATGGGATAATCTGTTACATGCCGACGAACATAATCAAATATTTAATGCACCTAAATCATGCAACGCAGTATCTCGTCTTTCGGTGCCTGGTGTGTAACAGATTCTGCTGTTTCAGTGTACAGACTGTACGCTCAGTACACTGGATGATACAGTGAAAATCATAGCAATACATAAGCTGCGCATTTAACCCTTCTAGCGCTAATGGGTTGAGCCGTTTTCTTTAGCTACCCTGTTGCAGTTTTTATCTCACTATAATTCGAAACACGCTTCCGGTTCGGAAATCTCTAGTGTAAAGGATGTTGGATATGTACAGTGATTATTTCAAAAATTGTTCAGTATGTATTTGCTAACGGTTCAGTTTTCGTGGCTTGCCAAACCTCAAAACCTTAGAAATAGTGTACCCTTTTTTTTAACTTTATCTATAGGTTCATTAGTCAGACGTCTCCTTTCTACATGACTGTATCTGTACGTTCTGCATATCTACATAGTTATGCAACCAGTACAGTACCTCATGTGCCGCATTTTTTCACCCGGCTTTTCGTATGTAGACTGTCGAATCGAAGCAATTTATGTCTAACATTAGGTTTATGTTTATGCGGTACATATGTACAATGTAGGACGAAATGGTCGCATAGCCCCATACCCAGCATTCTGTACGCATGCGATGCAGTGCACTTGTACGAACCGGATATTTTGAACTCAGTCGTACAGTGCACTGCACTGCATTCGTACTGAATGTGGATATTTTGGGTATGCGACCATTTCGTCCTAAGCTGTACTTTATGCACTTCGGCTTTATGTTTATGCAGCACAGCTTTATTTTTATGTTTATGTTTATGAGAAAAAGCCTTATGTTTATGTTTATGTTTATGAGGTATATACCTAACCCTAATGGGGTCATTTTTGGGGAAAAAGGATTTTGAAATTTACTGAAAAAATGTTTTCAGAATGCCTTGTGCTGTCAAACCTTAACTTCGCTGCAGAACAGGTATTTCCATCTCTGTCTTTTCTACATAGACATATCTGAAATCAAAAAAGTTTGGCTAATGGCCATGGCTGCGATGAATGGGGTCAGCTTTTGGTCGCATTTTAACCGGCTCAGGCGTAGTTATCAGTACATACTTGCTAACCGGGGCTTAAAAAATAAACTGAAAACGCGTTACATGCCCTTCCGGAAACAAGAGCATAAGTGTACCCGCGATTTGAATGGACTGCGTAAAGTAACGTAGAAGAATTACGGCAAGACAGTGGCACTGGCTACTGATGACTTTATTAAGATAAAACCAAGTTACCACAGCAATAAACTGGCAAAATTTATTACCTCAGTTTAATTGGTTTATTAAATCAATTTATCACTGTTCTTTAAATATCAAAATAATCCCCAAATTTTCTTTCTATAACAATAATAAAGACTACTTAACTTAATAAAACTTAATAGTTACAATAGTTATAAAGGATTAAATGCAATACTAAATACATGTAAAAGGCACTTCTTTAATGTTAAACACAATGCATTAAACGGCTTTAATGTTTTGTATTCGTGATGGAAACTTTAACGATAGGTAGCGAAATAAAATAAGCGTTAACCAAATTACCAAAATACGACGGAATAACTCGTGAGAATCTACAGATAGGCTGCTCTTTTAACCCGCCATGCATCCAACGTTAATAGATATTTACAATTAGAAAGAACTAGTACTGCTGTCTTCTCATACAGTGTATGTACATTATATTCCAGTGGAATATGGTTTAAAACACCGGTCGGCCATAAAAACACCCACTGTTGTCGGAATTGTTTGACACATTTCAGCAAACATTTTCTGGGCAAATTCGAAACAAAAAGTAAAACGTTCATGCACTGCATGTACAGATAATTTACACCGGTTTACCAAAACTAAAAGCCGAATTTGTGACTCATTTAAATTGGAATCAAGCCGATCAAGAACTTATCTCTGCTCTTAAAGAAACCGGCTCTGTACATAGCGTTAGAAGGATGCATACGCTAAAACTTTCGATTTCGCGCACCCCGAATCACTTTTTTGTAACACTTTATCAAGGTAAAGATCTGTATTACAACGGAAACCCCGTACGATCTGGTCAGAATAAACCAAAAAATTAATCGAAAAACTGCTAACGCCATTCGATTCAGCATGTCTGGAAACTGTGTCACATGCATTTTGTTTTTGGTAATTATCCGCTCCGGCTCCCGTTGGCAAGCGCCGGTAGAGCTGGTAGAGCCGGTAGAGCTGGAAGCTCAAGGTGACCTTCAAAACAATTTCAAAGTCAGGTTGCATAGTGCACAAAATCAGTAAATTTAAACTGGCCGTACTTTTTCAGATCAGCAAATTAAAAAGATTTTACTGTAACTCCTACAAAAATTAAAAAAGCCAGGGCACACATCCCACTAGGTTAACGAGTGAAACGTTGTCTGAAACGTTTGCGCGCGCAACATCCGGTTGACGCGATATGGCCTAATAAAATGGGCCATAAGTTCACAGCACTTTCCCGTAATTTTAAAATAAATTTTAAATTTTTTTAAATTTATTTTAAAATCGGAAAAAAATGCTATGGATCAAATATTGGTTCGTGTCTTTTACGGCAAAGTTTCAGGAAGATCGGGTAATAACCAAACTTTTGGCACACAACAAAGCATTCAAACTTATCGCCCATTTTGTTAGGCCATATCTCGGCAACCGGATGTTGCGCTCGCAAACAGTTTTCGGACCAATGTATACAAATCATTTAGCTTCAAGAATGACATAAAGTATTACAAGAAGTGATTCGGAGTGCGCGAAAGCGAAAGCTTTAGTGTATGTGTCCCATTTTTGACACCAGGTACCGCGTAACAGTATGTACTTATCTATTAATTTCCGTATGGATGCTTAACTAAGCAAAAACAACGCCATCATTCACTGCCAGCTTACTGCACCGTGATATCTGAAACATAACCTCCAACGGCCGGTAGCAGAATAAACCGATCTACGCCAGCTTACAAATTTAAGAGTGTAAAACAACCGTGGTTTAAGCAAATCAAAGTAATCTGTATGGAAGTCACCACAGCGCGCGTTTGAAAGAATAGGCATTATATTTTGTTCTATGGCGCTCATAGGGAGCCTGTGCGACAGTGTGTGGGCAGGATTTAGTGTTGAATTGGCCAACATTCCGGTAAAAACCCGAGTGCCCATTAAGGATCCAAATTTGCAAGTATCCGAAGCAGCGTCGCTCAATCTCATCACTGGCCCTGCCAGCGACAGCAGTAATGAGGTGGTGCACCCGCGCGCGGCTATCGCTTTTGCCCCGGTCATCCCGACACTGGACGCTAATTTACCGAAAATTCCTGTACCGAATTTCAGGTCGGTCATGTTATTCAATAGAAAAAATAATTACGCTTGTCAGACATTAACTTAATCGAACAATCAGTATATTTTATCAAAATCGGAATATGTTATAATTACAGTACAAATTTAAAGTATTCGCAGTTGACTTTAGCTTTGTTAAATAAATTAGTTGGAAATAATATTATCATTCTTAAATTGCTTGAGTATTTGTATAATTTAGCTGTTGTTAGGCTAATTTGTAATTTTGTTGTGCTTTTAATTCGTTTTATTAGTAAATGTACGACTTATAATGCTTGAGAATTAAACCGGAAGAGATGCTCTCATTTTTGGCAGGCCATGCTCCTGTGAAGCAACAGTCCGGACCACCCCCTCCCCATCCACCATTAACGTGCCACCCCGCAACCGCCTAGCCCTTGAGCCATCCATCCGCGGCATGCAGGCCGGGCATCCACGCGGTGCTCCCCCGCGTACGGCCATCAAACCCATTCCCGGAAAGGGTGTCCACTGCAGTCTGCTGTTCGAGGACACATCAGGTCTGGACTGTCCCTGTCAGAACTGGGGCGAACGCTGTGGGCCACCGCGCTCCATCTGCGCCAATTTCTCCTCGGAGTTCTCGACGTGCATGTGCATTCTTGCAGAGTGTGCGCGAGGGGACCAAGTGCCAGCCGGCTGCCGTTAGTATCCCGGCGCGTGGAGCGGATTTCTGGATCTTTGCGCCGGCGCCGGTGGTGGAAGTGGGGTGTGATGCCGAGCCGTGTCAAATCGTTTCCGGAATTAACGTAATAACTTCCAAGCGAACACTGCTCTAGATAGCTGCCGGTTTTTAATGTTGATTTTATGCAAAAAATTTTTATTATTACCATTATTTTATTTAATTTCAATATTAGTTATTTATTGCTCATCAGGTTTTTAACTGATAAAGACTAAACTGATTTTAAATTTTGGAATTTATTCAATTATAGATTTTAAATAAAATCAGAATCTCCGTACTTAATTTAAACTAGATTCGTAGTCACATTTGATTATCTAACCTAGAGTTGATGCTGAACCTGTCAGCTTCAGTGATCTAACTACTAACTAGTTCTTTATCGGTCTGCTGATCACTAGCGATCGATCGGTCTGTTTTCTGCAAAAGCCCTCAGAAACTATGCTTGCGTCAGTTGTGAGAAATTCTTTGTGCCAAACTGTGACATTGTTCTTTTGGGTGAAATTTTCAGACGTTGATGGGCGTTCCACCTTACAGCTGGACCATCAGTCGCATCCATTCTACCAGCGCCAACAGCATCGTCCCGGACGACATCAGTATTCAGTAGTAATCCGGACATCAGTCTAGACGACAACGCCAACATTCTGAACGGTGCCAACTGTCTGCGTAGTGGGCGCGGATTAACCGTTGACCTGGACAAGGTCAGTGCGCACCGTGATCGTCTGGGGCCGGTGGAGCGAATCAAAGACTTTTTCACCGGTCGTCAGCTGCCTATTGCCGCATTGGCCAGTAGCCGCATGGAAAAACAGTCTAAAGTTGACGTCTACCGGATTGTGGCGCGTGACGGGGATGGAACGGTCAGCAACATGGTGACACTAACTGTTAGCACATTCTGAATACGACCAACAGTTCATATGCAGTCCTTCCAAAAGTATAATTTTCATTAACAGGTTTTCTTCAACAATCAGTGTCCGGTGAAAATTAGAACGGTTCCCAAGGATGTGTGAACTTGCCGCCGAGACAGTTACAATACCCTAAATACATTTCGAGTTGCTTTGTAATGGATCGTAAAATTCTGGGTGTGACAGATTACATCTTATCTTGGCTTTGAAGACGACACCAAATGCCCCGTTGCCGATGATTTCCTTATGCAATAAATCACACTCGCAGCTGCAGCCGACCGTTTCGACCGCACCCTGACAACTGGGAGCGCAAAATTTCGTCGCGCCACTTTTTGCCGCGAAGACATTTCGACGCAGACGCTAAGACGTTTCGGTCTGGGACATATAGTTGTGAGACTTTTCGCAAGACATCTGGCAGCGAAAATTTCGCCGAAAAAAATTTGACGCCCTTGTTTTCCAAGAACTTTTTTTTCCAGGTATCTGTTCTTCGTTTTTCTTTTTTTATTTTTTCTTTGTTTTGTTTTGCTTTCTTAGATTTTTCGAACTTCTTCAGTCTCATAAATGCCCAATATTTCCATACGTTTTTTTATGTTTTCTTTTGTTTTAACAATGTTTCCTGTGTTTTCTTAAATATAATGTATTCTAATGTTTCCTAATGTTTTCTTGTGCTTCTTAATTCTTATCAGTTATCTAGGTTTTTGTGACTGGTTTGTCTAGCTCAGGAAGCTGCCTTTTTTAAAGACGGTGTCGAAAGGGCCTTGCGTCGGAATGTCTCGCGGCGAAAAGCCACAAACTGCGCAATGTCCGGCGCCGAGTGGTCGCAAAACAAATTGGCCTTGCGGCGAAATGTCGCGGTACCAAAGAACTAAAAACTAGGCGGAATTTATAATGGCAGCAGCAATGCTTTAACCTCAGTTAATGTTACCGCTTCCTGACTCCACTGGGGTACTGGAGCCCCGGCTGCTGGGAGGCTGGTGCTCTCTGTGATCGGCTGTGTGCGGTGACCGTGGGTCAGCGAGAAGCCGGCCGACCGGGGGTCGGCGGAAGAGAGCGACCAGTGCCCTGCGCAACCGAAGGCCCCAAACAAAACCCCAAACAACCCAATATAAGGATCGATGCAGCAGTTGGCACGGTTCTGCGGATGCATTTGGTGAAGATTCGGAGTTCCCTTTGGAGTAGGCAAATTCGGCTATCTTTATGTCGCCAGGGCAGACGTCGTTACGTTGCCAATACGGAGCGATGCGGCGTGCTGATCCCAGCGTGGTATGGTAGGATCCGTGGTATGTCAGGATCCAGTCAGGTTTTTCCATGGTGAAAATTCACTGCTGTGTAGGTAAGGTGAGCATCGCTAGCGCAGTGTCGTCCGGTAGCCACCCGAAGTGATTCGTCTTTGAAGTCCCAAGAGTAGGACAGCTAAATCCGCGTGCGGTAACACCGTCCAGGAGTGGAGGTTAGCTGTAGGTGACAGATAACGGAACCGGTGCACTTAGCCGTCAGACAGGGCGCAGTTGTCGTTGGAGACCTGCCTTTTTTGTCGGTGCGGCTATAGCTGATGTCCTGCCATGCTGACCGAACGGGGTGCCGCAGTCGTTGTTGGGTTGCCATTCCGTCGGAAGTAGGTGTGGCCGTAGTTAGAGCACGCCTTGTCGCCGGAGGTAGGTGCAGTTGTCGTTGGAGGCATAGCGTTGTTGGATACAATCAATGCGGCCGCCGTTGCAGGTAGTGTCTGGCCGTCGGAGGAGAATGTTGCCGTGGTTAGAGACCTGCCTTGCCATCCGACCTAGGTGCATTCATAGCTAGAGGTCTTCCTTGCCGTCCGAGGTGAGTGCACCGCTGTTGGATTGCTTTGCCGCCCGAGGCGGATGCGGCTTTAGTTGTAACCAGCCCTGCAGTCCGGGGAAGGTGCAGCTGTCGCTGTTGGCTTTCTTTTCTTGAAGGTGCAGCGTGTCCTGTCGTCCGAAGTAGTGCAGCCGTCTTGCTGGCTTATGTGCCGTCGGCGGGAAGGGAAACCGTAACTGGAGGCCTGCTTCGCCGTCAGAAGTGGGTGCAGCCGTCGCAGCTGCCTTTCTGTCTGCCAGAGTTCCATAAGTGGTGGCTCGCTTATCTGTCAGGTGTGTTCGGCTATAGTTGATGCACTTGATGGCTTGCCTTTCCGTTCGAGGAAGGCGCCGTCGTTGGTGGGCATGCTTGACGTCGGAGGAGGTTGCCGACGTTCCCAGGAGGCCTGACTGCCGTCGGAGGTAACCGCAGCTAAAATTGGAGGCCTCGTAAGACGTCCGAGGAAGGTGTGACCGCAGTTGGGTGTCTGCTTGCAGTCGGAGGTAGGCGAAGCCAGAGTTGGTGGCTTGGTATGCGTCCCGAGGAAGGTGAAAACCAAAGCTATGGGTCTGCTTGCCATAAAATGTGGGCGAAGCCGGATTTGGTGGCCTGGTATGCCGTCCGTCTAACTGCCGCTAGGTGTCTGCCCGCCGTCGTACGTAGACGCAGCTTTACCTGCAGCCGTCAGTAGAGGCCTACTTGCCGTCAGAGGAGGGCGTCGCTGTCTCTAGGGGGCTTGTCTGCCGTGCGAGGAAGATGCAGCCGTCATTGGTGGGCCAATGAGCCTACTTAAAGTCGGAGGAGGGCGCCGCCGCTGGAAGGGGGCTTGCTTGCCGTCGGAGGTAGGCGCAGCCGAAGTTTGTGGCCTGGTTTGCCGTCCGAAGAAGGTACAACCTCCGCTGGGGGTCTGCTTGCCGTCGGAGGTAGGCGCAGCCGAAGTTGGTGGCCTGGTTTGCCGTCCGAAGAAGGTACAACCTCCGCTGGGGTCTGCTTGCCGTCGGAGGTAGGCGCAGCCGAAGTTGGTGGCCTGGTTTGCCGTCCGAAGAAGGTACAACCTCCGCTGGGGGTCTGCTTGCCGTCGGAGGTAGGCGCAGCCGAAGTTGGTGGCCTGGTTTGCCGTCCGAAGAAGGTACAACCTCCGCTGGGGGTCTGCTTGCCGTCGGAGGTAGGCGCAGCCGAAGTTGGTGGCCTGGTTTGCCGTCCGAAGAAGGTACAACCTCCGCTGGGGTCTGCTTGCCGTCGGAGGTAGGCGCAGCCGAAGTTGGTGGCCTGGTTTGCCGTCCGAAGAAGGTACAACCTCCGCTGGGGGTCTGCTTGCCGTCGGAGGTAGGCGCAGCCGAAGTTGGTGGCCTGGTTTGCCGTCCGAGGAAGATGCAACCGCCGCTGGGGGTCTGCTTGCCGTCGGAGGTAGGCGCAGCCGAAGCTGGTGGGCTGGTATGCCGTCTGAGGAAAGTGCAACCGTTGGTGCAGTGTCTGCTTGCCGTCGGAGGAGAGCGCCCCCGTTGCTAGGGGGCCTGTCTGTCGCCCGAGAAAGGTGCGGCCGCCGTTGATGGTCTGCTTGCCGGTCTGTTGAAATGGTCTGTTGAAATGGGAGCTGCCATTAGTAGGGGGCCTACCTTTCCGTCCGAGGATGGGGCAGTTCGCGTGAGTGCCTAGCTTTCCGTCGGAAGTGTTCCCCGCCGTTGGAAGGTGGCTGTCGTTGCCGGTGGAAGAGCGGCCGTAGTCGGGGTCTTGCTTTGCTGTACGAAGGAGACGCAGCCGTAGCTGAAGACCTGTGTTGTCGGCAAAATTAAGTGCAGCTGTTGTCGATGGCTTGGCTGACGTCGTGGGTACGTGCGAGTCGCGACCGTTGTTGGAGGCCTGCCCTGCCGTCCAATGAAGGGCTCGAGGCGAAAGTGGTGCAGTTTTCATTTATGGCCTGTCTTCCCGTTAGGCCCAGCACGGCAGCTGATAGACCGATCTCGTCGTTGGACGCAGTCTCTGCTGTAAGAAGGGAAATCTGTGTTTCTTGCATAATTGATGACGGCTGTAATTTGTCCGTTGAGCAGTGGTTGATCTTGTCCGCTTTTCCCTTCGCACTGATGTTTCTCTGTATGGGCGCTTAACGAGTGAGTGGCGTTCAAAGCTGAGTGTGAGCTATTCGCTTGGCCCTTAGGATGTAGTGCGGATTTGGAAGACGCATAAAAAGCTAATCTGAAATTTTCTGGTGAGGATATAGCAGTTGCCGATGGTGACAGTCTGGCAGACCCTAGATAGCGATAAACGAGGAGCTGAGCCATCGCACGGATAGCAGCTGGATAACAGCTGTTGTAGATGCGCGGAATACGGTGCGCGGAACGGCTCAAAATTCCGAAATCCAAGATGCAGATCAAGGAAGATGAAGATCTCGGTTCCAAGAGAGGATAAAAGAACATAGATCACTCGCGCGCACACGATATCGAAGGAGCAAAGACAGACAGCAATGAGAACTGCAGAACCATCCAATGCGAGCACACGAACACTGAACAGTGTCAAGTGCAAAACAGCGTGCCCGTGCATGACGGCGGCCGCTTTGATCTAAGCGCCACGGCGACGCGCAGCGCCACCAATCGACTCACGTAACTCGCACACACGGCGAAAGGAGAGAGAGCGGGAGCGCATGTCCTCCAGCTAACATTAACATCAATTTACTCGTTAATTGTCATTTAAAGCGTGGAATACGTTTAAACAGTGATTCGAGTTGTACGGGATTGCACAACTTACCATAAATGGAAGTTCGGCACACATTGAGTCGTATTATCGCACTAGTAACGCTTTGGAGCTGGACAACTGTTTATCGACAGAATAACGCTAGGCTGAAATTATTCATGGACAGAAAATTGCTGCTTGTAGCGCTTTGCTTGGCTTGCTTGTCCTCCTTAAATTTCGCTTGAGTCTCATGCTCTTATCACTGTACAGCTTAATTAATTACGATAAGCCACTAACGTACATTTACAAGGACCGTGAACTTCACGGTATGTGGATCTAAAAGCCGAATTATGCTCCGAAAGTGCTATGAATGGATAAAAGGTAATGCACACATTAATTATTGAATTCAACGTCAGAATCAACGAAAACACCTTGGCCAGTGTGCTTGGTTGGCTCAGAAATGATTGGGGACGTGTTATGCTCGCAACAAAAATCTACCATAAGACATACTCAGCTCATAATCTGCTCGGTACTCCACAGTAACCTTTCCATTGCCGGCACCAGACAAAAGCTTGTTCTATTACAGTTGCTGTTGATGTTTTTTAAGTACTGTAGCATCGCTGTAGTCACAGTGTACTGTTTGGCGATCGCGTTACTTACTGACCTGTTAAACTTTCACGTTGATTTACTGGAAGGCACAAGCGACGCCGTACGGTTCCAGCGAGCGATCACCCACGAAAGTACATCAAGCACATTCATATATGTATATGGTAACCAGTTTGTTGAACCGTTTAGTAAAATCAATGCGTTTGCGAATGGATTCAAAACATTCATGAAAATGCCTGATACGTTGTTTTTTTTTCACCCATGATACAGCATGCGAACGCTGCAACCAGTGCATAAGTTGAGGTGATGACTTTTAACTAGTGCTCCGTAAATTTTGTAATGCGAAGTGGGAAGTTCTTCGGAAGTTTGCTTTCGTTCATCAAACTTATGTCCTGGTACTTGTATACCGCAAAAATATTATGTTTGGTTTGATAAATGATAAATTGCGACGTTCATGGCAAAGTCAGCAGTAATTATGGATATCTATTGTTTTACGGTGTAGCTACCACTGCGAATACCAGTACCAGTGCCACTACTGCTGCCAACGTTAGTAACACAACGATTACCACTACCAGTGTGTGTAGGTTGGGACATTACCATTTCCACTGCCAGTACCACTGCCAGTAGCATTAACCTGAGTTGCCCAGTTTTTCGAGCTTAATTTGAATTTATCCATTTAAAGTGCAATCACAATTTGACGTTTAGCGGGCTCTTTGGGATGTACATAGCACTAAAATAAAAACTGGTCGTCATAGACTCACAGTGTACGTACGTACTATTGGAAAATTCCACACCTCAGCGAAATAATTATAATAATTATTAGTAGATTTCTAGTCGTTAATTTTGTACAGATTTATAGTAGGTTTTAAAGTAATTGCTGTCTACCATAATTATTATGACGCTGACAGTACTGCAACTTTACCGATATTGTTGGCATTGGAAATTTTGAACTTGGTTTTCTTACATACCGGCCAACGCTGTATTTTACTACTCGAGCTGACCATTTGCGAAAATAAATATTGGTGCGTAGGCTTGTACCGATAATAGAAGTTTGTATTGTACAGAGTACACTCACACTGTGCTTCAGCATGTCGTATATGTGGTTTTCTCCACTGCGGTTCTTACGCGTGCTTGAAGTAATGCTCTTGTTAAGATTCCTTTTGATATACAAGCCGTAAGTTACAAGAATCACTGGAAGACATGGTTATCGGTTACAGTACGAGTATTATCTGCTAATTTTCCGATTTCAGAAGCAATCTGCATGTAGCACGACAAAGCGGGAAAACACGTTTTTGTGGGACCAAGGTTGCAAACATTATGGAAAGCCAGGGCGCGAGCTCCTATCCTCTAAATGACCCATGATTCATGAGGTCAGTGCTATAACAGTTATTTTCGTCCAACTCGGAGAAACAACAATCACAATACTCTCCCTTGTCCACATTACACACTGCATTCCCCGCGTGGCTTTTGCAGTTTCTTTTCCATGGCGCTCTAGTGGTAGTTGTCGTAGTGGGTGTGGTGGAGGGTGTGGTAGGAGCGTCTATTATAAAAGAGCGCCGCCGTTTTTACGAGTTTTGATTCAGTACTTCGAAGTAATATTTCATAAAATAAAACAACAATATAAAAATATTTCATAAAATAAAATGAAACAACAAAAAATAATACTATTTTAACTGGCATATTCTTTCTGATAATGCTCTGGCGCCTCAACTGCAACACTGCGGGCAAGTGCTTGACTTACATTTGTTAGCCTGGTAGCCCTGGTCAATGAGATCCGACAGCTGGGTATGCTGGACACAGTCGTGACATGTTTCATTGCGGTCGAGGCATCGTTTCACAGACTCCAAAGCGTCCGAGTAGGGAAACATAGGCACTGGTACCAGATTGTACCACATGTCCGACATAGAGTGGTCAACGTGTCTACGTATGACTTCCGCCATGCTTCCGAAGCTGGCTTTAAACAAACAAGTTGGATAGATAACCAGCAGAAGAAGGTCTTTGAACTCAGACTTCAGGCATGACCCGATCACCAAAAGCGGATCGTCGTTTCTCGGAAACAACATGCAGTAGTTCATTCCTATAATTAAAAAGGGCCCTCACTGGTTGCAACTGCAAAGCTGTAGCATTGAAAATTCGAATGGCAAGAACGAGTACTTCCGAATGTTGTGAAGACAGAGCACTGTAATACAAAAAAATGGAGAACCCAGTTGAAATTTTTTGCCGCATTGTATGTTTCAAACAGAGATGCGCAATCAGTAAAATATGGAACCAAGTTGCAGACCATAAAAAGAAAAGCACAAAAAGCAATTTGAATTGAACTAAAGCTAACTCACATACATACTGTATAATCATAGCTAATAATTATACATAATGCGCTATGCCGTAATCGTGACGTTGCTGTGTGAGCTGACGAACTTACTGTGTGGTTGACTGCTCTCAGATTGAGCGGTCTATTCTTACAACATTCAGATGTCCACGCCAAAGAACCATTCATCAACTTTATCAATTAAAATTTCCTTAGTTTAACTGAGGAATGACTTCGCAACAGTATAAAATATTTTGCAGCCGTATTTTTGCAGGAACACGTTATGGAATAACAATTCTGTGAAATTATGTGGCTCAAAAATCTAACAGTGAAAGTTTTTAGCAGCTGTTTTTGTTAGATTGCCTTATACTTTAAAAAACGGCAAATTAATAAATGGCATAACATATTAGATGAATATTCTATGAGCTATGAATATTCTTTTTGTTTTAGTACTAAATGTGTACTAGCGTGTGATACTTATTAAAGGTACTGTATCATAACACTCTAGACTGATGCTACGCGCCGTTCGGTGCCTCGAGTATTCATTTCTGCAGGCACTTGCCAAATGAATAATATTGGAATACGGTATTGATGTTGATTAGCTTACCGGATGAATGGTCCGGGTAAAATGGCTCTCGAGTAGTTGATGGGCACTGAACGCCAGGTATAGCGCAGACAGCCTATAGGATAAAGTTGATAATAAGAATTCGTAAATCGAATGCAGCTCTATCAAGATGATTTTTGAACTGTACAGCTTCATATTGCCGGCTGGCGCTTTCTTCAGTTCCACTGTAGATATAATACCCGGTCGCACGCCCGACTACAAGCTGAAGGATTGCAAGGACAGACAAGGCTAAAGAAAATGGTGACATTTTGAAATAGTGCTATGTTTAGCGCAGGATAAGCAACAGTAATAAAAATATGGAATCGCTTCTGGGTGGTTAAATAGGAAAAATTAATATGAGGATGTACGGGTATACAGATACATACTATCTGTAGCTTTTGTCAACTATACCAGCTACTTAGAACCTGCGCATACGACTTCGGTAAGCGCCCGCAAAGCATTGCAGAGTCAACACTTTTGCAAGTGTTATTCCCAAAATCCGGCTTTGGCTGATAAACCGAGAAGAACCCCAGCCGGCAAACTTGCTTACTTGCTTTTGTCGAAGAAATTCTTGAAACGGTCGTTCAATTTTCGCTAAAACCATTACAATTTGGGGGATGCCAAAACTAGTCCGCTAATCGGTTCACCTTGTTTCATGGTAGCACTTCAAGTAGTTTTCAAGTACACGGTTTCTGCTGACTATGGATGGGTCTGGAGAAATGATGACTGCCGATTTACAGTTACTCGTATCTCTTCGATCTGTACCTTCAACATACTCTGTATTGTACATATGTCTGTATTGATACGAGCCGAAAAAAATGCATTTGCAGCGAAAAAAATGCGTTTGCCGAAAAATGCAGATGCCTGGTTGCCTCTTATAAAAATTTGCTCAATAATAATTAATTCTCAGTAATATCAAGAATTATAAACTAAGTATATGCATACAAAATGAAAGTGGTTTCTAATTAGGTTATTTTTCCGTGTAATAGACAATGGAAACGTTTTTCCTGATTAGCTACAGAATGTTTGCAACGGTGTACAGAATGAACAAAAATACTGTAGCGTAATAATTCATATGAATATATATTTATATATATGTATATATGTATTTATATGCATATATATATATGTATATATATATATAATTTTATGTATATATATTTTACATCAACACTTTACAACGATTTGTTCTTTATACCATAAATAATAATAATCATAAATATTCGACCGAAGCGTAGCGGAGGTCATCTATGTTCAAGTATTATGGAAAATGTGGTGTCCGTCCGTCGGTCACCGCCAACTAATGCACGCATGCACAGAGACCATACAACCACCACGTGCACGAATGCACGCTCGCCGTATATACTCACGCCTCATGCAAACTACGGTATCCGTCCGTCGGTCACTACCATACCATATAAAGGCGCCTTGTGGCCGTAAATACTCCCTGTGGATGGGAAAAGCGGTGTCCGTCCATCGGTCACCACCATTTTAAATAACTCAGCGGGTTTTATATTGGACCACCGCGATCTTTTACATTTACTGAAATTTATTTGTAATTAGTATTGACGGTCACCATGGTTGCGCAGTTCGTAAATTCATATAGCTAAATCAAACACTAAAATTGCCCTTACATAAAGGTCACCGCAAAATACAACTGGAAGCCGGTAAAGTTGCCGGTATTAGTTAAAGTGAATAGTTTGCGAAACCCGGAAATATCGAATCTTCAACGTGTTTAAATGGTTCGCAAGGATGCCCACGTGTCAGCAGGAAATACAAATCGCAAAAGGCCTCGACACCGAAAACCGCAAAACCGTAAGTTTGAATCTTATTTAACCAGACATTAAATAAACGTGCATTAAAATTACAGACGAAACCTCAGAAAGTGAGGACGACATATCTCAACCACGGTCCAAACGCCAGCGACAACAGCAAAACGAGCTGGTTCGAGTGCGAAATACCGCTAATCAAGCCAGACGAAGAGCCGCGATGACCTCAGCGCAACTACGAAGCAAACGGAGGAAAGATAGGGAAGCGGCTGCTCGACGTCGCCATGAAACCTTATCACGCAATACAGGACATAGTTTAAGAAGAAGAGATCGGGAACGTAAAGCACGACGCCGCGAACAGCCTTCACAGCGAGCGCAAGAACAAAGGCAAAATACAGAGGCTCACGCACGTGCCCGGCAGACAAACTTCTGAGCAAAGAAACAGACGCCTCACCGCGAGACGCTTTAGTCGGGTTGTGTCTCGAGCATCAATGGAACCTAAATTACTGGCCCATTCACTCCAGCAGCATATGATGTCACTTAAATGGAAAGAATGTGGTATTTGCAAAGAATCCTGGCCGGGGTTGAAACTGGATAATAGAGAACGTTGTGCACAATGTCGAAAAGCAACTTCTAAATTCAGCGAACAGAACAATATGGATCCAGGTGCTGTGCCTGCAGTTTTGAAATGTTTAACCTATCTGGAGCAGCAGCTGATTGCACGAATTCATCCCGTCCTATCAGTGTACAAGATTGGCCGTGGACAACAGTTGAGTTACAGTGGGAACGTTATAAATTTCATGCAGGATGTGAGATCGTTTGCAAAATCCTTGCCACACAATATACACGAGTTGATGTCCGTTGTATTGGTAAACCGCAGTGAAGTGAATAATTATACAGTATTCAGCGTATCATCCACACGAATCCGCAAGGCACTGCTGTGGTTGAAGAAGCACAATATATGGTACAGAAATATACAAATAAGCAATGCCACTCTGTCGATGCTGCCCGAGGACGGGAATGTTCATTCTGTACTGCAAACCATTATTCGTACGCCATTAGACGTAACGGAGTCCGACGAAAGAATACACGACACTGGTGTGGTTGTAATGCCGCATGCAAATCAGTCCGCTCAAATCAAGGAAGCAATTGGGATGGAAATTTCTCAAATACCGTACCCGGAAATGTCGCCTCATCCAATTGATGAATTCAACACGCCCGGGTATATTGCGCAAGCGTATCCCTGCTTATTTCCAACCGGCGCGGCAGACCTGCGAGATAACCGTGGGAGAGCGATACCGGTGTCAGAAAGCGAATATTTCAAGCACTTGATGCGATATCAAGGGAGAAGATTTGCGACTCATCCAACATTTAGATTTTTTGCCATGAACACGTTATTCCGTTGGCAAGCACTAAAGACGGGACAAGTTTTTGTGAGGAAGTCCGCCTTGGGCAACATTACTGCAGACGAACTACGAGACAGGCTGGAGGCCAACCCTACTTTAATCAAACAAATTATGAATTATGGCTATAAACTCAGAGGCACGATGGCATATTGGCATCACCGCAGTTCCGAGTTGATCGACATGGTGAAAACCATAGGAATTCCAACGCTGTTTTTTACTTTGTCGGCAGCAGATTTGCACTGGCCAGAGCTCTATGACCTTTTGGAACCTGCAGCCAAATTCGACAACTTACAGCCCAATGAATCCTCGAAACTTCGAGCGAAATTACTGCAGGACAATCCAATGGTGGCTGATTGGTTTTTTACTGAAAGGGCAACGCACTTTATTCACAAGATTTTGACTCCCAAATTAAAGATTAAAGACTACTGGTACAGATTTGAATATCAACATCGCGGAAGTGTTCACCTGCATGGGTTATTGTGGCTAGAAGATTCACCACACTCTGCAGACTTTAAAATATTGGATGCCATGGGAAAGCAGCAAATAATCGATTATTTCGACACTTTAATTAGCGCTTCCAATCCCGACCTGAACCCGCCTCCTACTGCTGTCCATCCGTCCCAACTGCGGCCCGATAAAATTACAGACTGGAACGCCGATTACGTTCAACTTGTGAACAAAACGCAGAAACACACCATCTGTCGAAAAGAGACATGCTTGCGAAAAAAACGTCGGGGCACTGAACAATGTCGGTATGGTTTCCCTCAACCGATTGTTCCTGCAAGCCTGATGGAAGAAACAGATGGCAGACTGGCGTTTATTCCAAAAAGAAACGACCCGCGAGTCAACCGGCATAACCGCAGCATTCTGCAAGCCTGGCGAGCAAACATCGACGTTTCGCCTGTTGTTGACCAACACGCTCTCATCAACTACGTCGCGAAATTCGCGTCAAAAGCGGAACCTTGATCGGCATCGTATGCAGAGATTTTGAAAATAATCTTGGACGCCGAGAAGGAAATTGGTGGTACGGCAAAAAAGTCTGTTCAGCGTCTTTTGTTGAAGTCAGTTTCGGAACGTGATATTTCTGCCCAAGAATGTATGCATCTGTTAATGGGAACCGAGTTGTACAAGTGTTCGCGCCCGTTTGTCAATTTAACAATCAGGCACGATGAATGGATGCCACTTGCTGATGATACTGAGCAGACCGAAGCTGACGCACCATCAACAAAAACGATCCTGAACAAATACAGGAACAGGGCACCGGAATTGGAAAATGTTAGCCTGCATGAAATAGCCGCCAAGTACATTTGGACGAAAATTGGATGGAAAAAAAGAGCCCGCAACAAAGAGGGTGTAGTGAGAGTTTTCCCCATCACTGCATTATCAAACGACCCAACGAAAGACGAAGAATTCTATCGGCAGCAGGTAATTTCAACAGGAATTCTGTACATAGCATAAACACTAGGAAAATTATGTACGCATATATGGTAATGTACCGAAAAGCACATTTTTTCGTACAGGTACTGCTGCATTCACCGTGGCGAGATATGGATGACGCTTTACTGAACGACGGAAGTTGGGAGCATGCGTATAATCAACTCGATATGTCTGTTCCCGGTCCTAATATGCCGGATCCGGATGAACTTGAAAGTTCGGATGACGAGGCAGACGTCGCATTCGATCGGGATCAGGACGAGTTCATGGTTCTACAAGGGCATGGACCAAATGCCGCGGCACCGATAGTCGAACTAGGTACACGTCAGATGGATACAATGTTTGACTGGCAAGCAGCGTATCAGCAGTATGTGAATATTGCCGAAGCAGAAACCTTTCTCGAAAGATCTAAAGCCGATACCGATGAAATAAACAATCCTGTTGTGTTGCCCAACATAGCATTGTCGCGCGAACAGGAGGACGTTCTTAATCACTTTGACGCGCAATTAGACGGTTCCGTGCCTGACCGATGCACCATAATACAAGGGAAAGCCGGAAGTGGTAAATCGACCCTAATATCCTTCTTGCGAGCTAAACTCACAAACCAAACTGGGTTTGGAGAAAACTCATACCGCTTGGTCGCACCTACTGGTATGGCAGCTAATAATATAGAAGGAATGACCATCCATACCCTTTTCCGGATCCCTGTCAACAGAAAATTTGTACCACTTGCAAACGAAGAGCTGAACAGGTTGCAGTCCGAATTCGAAGAAATACGATGCATTATTGTCGATGAGTTTAGTATGATTGGGTGCAGTCTGCTTGCCAAAATGGATCAGCGTTGCCGTCAAGCCAAGCCTGAAGCCTCGGATATCCCCTTTGGTGGAATGTACATTTATTTTTTCGGTGACATCAATCAGTTGCACCTGTTTTGGACCGCCCACTGTATGGCGATGGCTTTTCCAGCGATTTGGCTGATCAGGGACAGCTTGTGTTTCGGAATGCATTTACGAAATGCTTCATTCTTACATCTTCCCACCGTCAGAGTGGAGCAGATCCAGAACAGCAAGCGCTCAGAGACGCCCTTGACCGCATTTCCACCGGAGACTCCTGTGGAGTCTCAGGAAGACTACGACAAATTTGTTAATCGAACATACGCACTGCTGTCACCAGACCAGCAAGCCGAATTTAAAGGAGCGCTTCATATATTCTCAGAAAAAGAGCCTGCTAAAAGTTTCAATATGAACGCTATTAAGCAACTCAATATGCCAGTGGCCAGGATCAAAGCTGAACACAACGGCCGCACAGCTTCCAAAGGTAAAGGCCTACAAACTTTACCGTAATGGCATCATACAATAATTCCATTTTTAAAGGTTCTGAAGATCAGGCGATGGGTCTGGAACCAGTACTGTACCTGTCGCGTGGAAGCCGCGTGATGCTGAAACGCAACATGTGGACGAGCAAGGGACTGGTCAACGGGGCGCTCGGCTATGTACGTGACATCATTTATTCGCCTGGCACATCACCAACGGATACCTTGCCGTATACCGTTCTGGTGGAGTTCGATAAATACACAGGCCCAACATTGGCGAACAACTGCGTTCCCATTGTGCCCATTACAACTCAGTAGAACGACAAGTCCGAGAAATGCACAAGAACGCAAGTCCCTCTATGCCTGGCGTGGGCTATCACCATTCACAAATCCCAAGGCATCACGTGCAATCACGCCGTCGTCCACCTCGGAGCTAGGGAATTCGCCTCTGGTCTAATATATGTTGGGTTTTCACGTGTTAAAAGCTGGATAGGCTTAGCGATTGAGCCCATGTTTTCATTCAATCTACTACAAAGTATCAAAACGAAGAAAGCCACCTTGCAAAGAGCACGTGAACTGGACCGGTTGAAAAGGCTGCATTAAACAACATACTTCTTTTTTGCCCACCATCTCGTCAATATTCTGCCGCTGTAATAATGCATAAGCGATGTTCGTGCCAACGGATTGCTCCATTTACAGTAAAGTTCAACTCAGTAACACCATTAAAAATTAGCTGAAATCTACCTTTCACGCTACGCTTCGGTCATGCAGTGCCCGCAAAAAGCGAGTGCACTTTTCTAGTGATATTACGAGTAGTACCATAATATTACTAAACCTTAAGGTATTCCATCGACTGGCGTGACGTCACGCTATGTGACACGCAATGTGCAACACAGTGGGCAACCCCAGCGGGTTCCGTGTTTTTCAAAACTTTCAAATTAGTACAACCCGTTCGTACTATGGCTCAAAAAATGCAGAAAAAAAATCTAAGTTTGTAAACTAAAACTGACAAGTGAAACGTTGTCAAGGAAACGAAAACTTTTTGATTTTCTTTAGTATAGAGATCTATGAGGTGGTTGCCAGTCCAGAGACCTCCATGCTAAACGAAAATTCTTGGTTCTTGATCTGTGATCAAACGAAGCGACCACAACCTGATCAGTCAACCAAAACGAAACAATTAAAATTTAATCATGAAAACGGTCAAACAATTCAGATTTGATCAAAACAAGTGATCTTTGTTTAGCGTAGAGGGCTAAGGCAGACTGCCTCATAGACCTCTATGGTAAACAAGAATTACGTTAATCGTAAAGTTTTCGTTTGTATAGCAACTTTTTGCTTACCAACTTTCACATTCCAAACTTCAAATTTTTTTCCGCATTTTTTGAGCCATAGTACGAAGGGATTGTACTAATTTGAAAGTTTCGAAAAACGCAGAACCCGCAGGGGTTGCCCACTGCGTCGCACAGTGCGTGTCATCTACCGTGACGTCATCGTACAAAGTGCAAGCTCGATGGATTACCTTAAGGTTTAGTAATATTATGGTAGTACAAAACCAACAGTAACTCATACAATCACATTATCAGTTGTAAGCGTCACGAATTATATACCGTAATTATCGAATTATAAGCCCTGGGATACAAATTTCGGAACGCCCTGCGGAGCTGCTTCAATTATGGACATGAGCTTGTATTTTTGGGGGGCTGTGATATTTCAAATCTGTTTTACTGGCAAGGGCGTAAAAATTAAATGGTAACTGTGAGGTACCAGTACAAGCCGCTGCTGAGAAATTCATTTTTCCGAGCATTTTATTAAAGCCCAGGGCTTCTGTCTTTCGGGCCTATAATTTTTGAATCACTTTAATGGGGGGCTCAAATTACGGGGATGGATTCTATTGTGGGGGGCCTCTAATTCGTTAATTACGGTGAATGTGTACTACATAAAAAGAACACTGATACAGTTTAGTAAATGAATAGCGATAAAATAAAAGTAAAACGAAATAATATTGATTGCATCAGTGTTATTTCGTTTTGCTTTTATTTTGTCGCTATTCATTTACTAAACTGTATCAGCGTTCTTTAATAAATATTCAGTATTAAAAATGAACGTAACATTATGCATATTTTAATAATACTGGCCGCGAAATCTTCCTCTTTTTATGGTGTGTAGACTTACCCGTAATCAAAACGTACCTGTAAAACGGATGGGTGCGCTACCTAACACCCGGCCGGCAAAGCGAGCGTGATCACCTCAGGGGACGGGGTTTGGTCATTAGTCAGGCACAAAGGTGTACCTGAGACATCAATGCAAAGCGGCTAACGAGGATGAAATTATACAAAGCGCACAACGGTAAAAGTCACCACAACTGGCAAGCGACGTATGCGGAGACGACAAATACTAATCTCCTTGGTATACAGTAGTGATTACGTTATGTATATGTAATACAGGTCATCCATTTATCTGGGTTAGAAAACGGGATTTTGAGTCGTATTTCAATTTGACTTTAGAGCAATGTTATTGCCGGTGTCGGTTTACATGGCGGACGGGGACTGGCAGTGTGTATCGATGTGTCATTTAGGGGATTGAACGCGCGGGGGTGTAATGGAAGGTGTGCATTGTGCAAATTAGTTGGGATGGGATAATCGTGTTACATGTCGAATAACATAATTAAATATTTAATGCACCTAAATCACGCAGCGCAGTATCCCGTCTTGCGGTGCCTGGCGTGCCATACATTCAGCTTTTGCACTAAATGTGTTGCGCAGTACAGTGAAAATCAGAGAACACACACAATCTGCAAATTATACTATTTGTATAACACGGCGCAGTGCTAACCAGGAAAAAATAAACAATATTCGTTACAACATATTGCTCTGTATAGTACTATCACAATTAATTTTAGGCAATATACTGTTAATGGAAATGGAGGACTGCATTTCGATGCAGTTGTACCGAAAAACACAATGTTACATAAACAACTATAGAAGTATTATTCTTAGAGATTAGCGAATTTTTATTGATACCGGAACAGAAGAGCTAAACAATTTTTTTTGCAATTTTTGCTTTTCTTTGAACATTTTTCCGAAGATAATTTCCTGTCGGCGTCTTTTTAGTAACAACCGCTGCTTCAGTTTATGGCTAATAGGCAGTGAAAACTGAAAACCGTTTTTTTTAACGAAATGATTTCAGTGCAGGTCGATTTCAATGTGAAGTAATTTGGGACACTCTTTGGCATAGAAATTCTTTGTGCTGCCTGATTTGTCTGCAACATTTCTGCACAGACGACCGCACGTGATTTTTGAAACATTTCTGAAATAAAATGTAATATACTTTGGCGCACAACAGACAGTTTATAACGGTATACGAAAACTAAAAGCCGAATTTAAGACTCATTAAAAATTGTATGTGTAATACTCATCTCATGGTCAGTTGAATTTTAGTATGTACGCATAAGTAAACAACAACAATGACACCTTTCAAACCATCTAACTGTACCATTAAGTCTACGACCATCACCTCTAATGAGCCGGTAATTACCAAATACCAACGGACTCTATCTGAAATATTTAACACTATAAAGCAAACCGTGGTTAAAACGATCCGAATTCATTTACAGACCACAGTGAAGTCTACGTAGTGTGTATTTTGAAAGAATGAACATCATACTTTGCTTTGTGGTGCTTGTATGGAGCCTGATGGACAGTGCATTGGCGGGATTGAGTGTGGACTTAGCAAATATCCCGATGAAAACCAGGGTGCCCATTAAAGATCCCAATTTGCAAGTATCCGAAGCGGTGTCCATCAATCTCCTCGCTGGCGCTGGTAGCGATAGCAGTAATGAGGTGGTGCACCCGCGCGCGGCCATCGCCGTTGCCCCGGTCATCCCGACACTGGATGCCAATTTACCGAAGATTCCTGTACCGAACTTTAGGTCAGTACAGTCACTAAGTCTAAAAAATTAATTAGCGCTTCAGAAATTATTTTAAATGATCAAACTGTATGTTTTTTTAAACATACAGGTTGAATAAAACCATGTTCTATTCTTCCGAACCGCGCAGTTAAGCAGCAAAAATTCCAAGAGATTCCAACAGATTTTGTCTCAAAATATTGTCATTGTTCAAAATGCAATTATTTTTCCATTTTTAGGGATGTATTTTGTTTATCTATTTTTATTAAATATATTACTTTCATTTTCAGTTAGCTTATTTAGTTATCAAAGAATTTTATTGCTAATAATTTTAATATTGATCGATTATTTGTTTTTGTTTAACAGTTGTTGGGTTTTTAACCTTTTTTGTAATTTATGTTTGCTTTGTTTTCTAAAATGTTTTGTGAGTTATGTACAGCATGAATGGCTAAGGAACTAGACTGAAGTATTGGTTTTTGGCAGGCCATGTTCCTGCGAAGCAACTGTCCGAACCACGCCCTCCCCGTCCACCATCAACGTGCCACCCCGCAACCGTCTGGCTTTGGAGCCTTCTATCCGCGGCATGCAGGCCGGACATCCACGCGGAGCTCCACCGCGCACAGCCATCAAACCTATTCCCGGGAAGGGTGTCCACTGCAGTCTGCTGTTCCAGAACACTTCCGGTCTGGACTGTCCCTGCCAAAACTGGGGCGAACGCTGTGGACCACCGCGTTCCATCTGCTCCAATTTCTCCTCGGAGTTCTCGACGTGCATGTGCAATCTGGCGGAGAGTGTGCGCGAAGGGACGAAATGTCAGCCAGCGGCCGTCAGCATCCCGGCACGTGGAGCGGATTTCCGGATCTTTGCACCGGCGCCGGTGGTGGAAGTAGGGTGTGATGCCGAGCCGTGTCAAATCGTTTCCGGAATTAACGTAATATATATTTTCAGGTTCAGCACTAACTACTCACAACTACGTACTAAAGTTTGCTTTAATTTCTTCCAAACCCTTTTCAACTTTATTATCAATTTAATTTTTTATCTAAACTTTACATAAAAACAAAATTCCATTTGAATAACTAAATTTTTCCGTACAATTATTTCTAAATTAAAATAGGAGAACAAAATTACACACAGCAGTAATTTTCCTTTTTATTTACAAGCACTCAATAAAACTACTATACTGCCTTAATTATTTTGACATAAATCAGTTAAATAAAGAACTGAAGTTTAAACGAAATGCAGAACTGAATTTTATTAAAACGTAGTTGTTATTGCAGTATTTATTTTATGATAGATATTGCCCTTATTATTCTTAGATTATTCAGCTCGCTGATACGGGCGAATTGCGAAATATGTCTTTGCCAAAACTCTCAAAATTCGTGGGAAACTCTCCACGCAGAATACGAAAATTACATTCTCGGCGCATTTTCTAGACGTTGATGGGCGTTCCTCCGTACAGTTGGACCATCAATCGCATCCATTCCACCGGCTCCAACAGCATCTTACCGGACGACAGCCCCGGTCCGGACATCAGTCTAGACGACAACGCCAACATTCTGAACGGTGCCAACTGTCTGCGTAGTGGGCGTGGATTAACCGTTGACCTGGACAAGGTCAGTGCGCACCGTGATCGTCTGGGGCCGGTGGAGCGAATCAAAGACTTTTTCACCGGTCGCCAGCTGCCTATTGCCGCATTGACCAGTAGCCGCATGGAAAAACAGTCCAAAGTTGACGTCTACCGGATTGTGGCGCGTGACGGGGACGGAACAGTCAGCAACATGGTGACGCTAACGGTCAGCAAATATCCTGCATATGACGAGCAATTTCTATGCAGTTCTTCCAAATGCATAATTGTGGTTAACGGTTATACAGACAGGTTTTCTGTATGTACAGGTTTTCTTCAACAATCAGTGTCCTGTGAAGATTAGAACGGTCTCCAAGGATGTGTGAACATGCACGCTGGACAGTTTCCTTGAACGCATTTCGAACGGCTTCGCAATATGGATCGCGGAGTTTTGTTTATGAAAGAATTTGCGATGTAACCCAGCGCTTTCAAATTTTCTGTAGCAAAATTTTCAGAGGAAGGCTGAACATACACGAGGTAGCTATTAAATATTAATACAATCGACAGTTGTATTCATATTTGATAGTTAATAATTGTATACTGTATTTCAAATATGTGCTAGACTGCCAGTGAGTAGTGGTAATAATTAGCCGCTCAAGTTCCCCGTGGCACTTTGTGACGACCGTGCAGCTGGACTGTGGCATGATTATATTTTCGAAAAGAACATTTTCGAATAATTATTAATGTAATAAAAATATCGAATGGTAGCAGGCTATCCATAGAATTAACTATTACCAACTTTCCTTTCTGGCAATAGCAACAGAACAAGCTGACCGTAGAAAGTAAAACCCAAAATATTACTCGTACCCATTGTGCTTCATGTTTTGACTCTAAACAAACGCGCAACATGTGCAGACTTCTTACAGTTCGTTCTTCTACAGTACAGTCATGGGTGCAATACTAGGTACAGTATCGCGACTAATTAATTACGTGGATCCGCAACTGGTAACCAAATCAGGCGATTTATTGACACTGCATTGGTACTTTTATAAGGGATACCAGCAGATAACGGCGAAAGCCGCTCTTGACTATTCAGCATACAAAAAGGCACCAGAGACCACTGGCCATGCCGCTCGGTATCGTACATCTCTGTGACGGACGTAGTATTATCACCTGCGCATACGGCAATGGTGCCACCTAATACAAATATGCGGCTGTTCCTTGCGAAAGCACAATGGTTTGTCCGTGGATATTTAAGGTCAGGTATGGCCTCCAGAACACCGGTTCGCATATTTAGCTTCTGGCATGGCGCTTCTCGGTTGGTAGGCTCTGCAGAACTGTCAACTGAACTTTCCTGGGCGTTGACGGGAATTACTCCACTCAGAATATAAAGATGTCCCCGCACCACCACCGTGGCAAAACCCTTTCGATAGCTGAGTGGTTGGCGGAAGCCCACCCATTCACGGGTAACGGTATCAAACCGCGTCACATACATGAAGACAGAATCTAGTGACGGCGTTGAAAAGTATACCAGTCGATGGCCAAAACGTGCACCGGAGATGACTTCGTGCACCCTGTAAAACCCGAACGGTTTCAAGTGAACAGTTGTACGATTAAACGGAATACTGTACTTATGGTTAGAACGTAACACGTAGTGGTGCCAGTTATTAGATATGTCGTTTTATATGCATACAATTTCTTTAAGGTAGAGAATTAGGAAATACACAAAATGGCGGATTTAAACAGCAGATGCTTTGCTTCAACGCATATTGTGCAGTCAGTTGCATAACTTGCATTTCTGTTCCCACTCAGATTTGGCAACGACAGTTTTTGCGCATTGTCCTCGTTTCTGTTGCACATGTAATACTCGAAAAATTGCTAACACGAAGCAAAGTGAATCGTTTCCACTGAAAAAAATTAAGTGTAAACTCTACCATAATATCCAGAAACGGTGGCAAAGATTAACAAGCCAGGAGCACATACTTATGCTGCTTGTAATTTTGAACAAGTAAACCTGCTCGTAAAGATTGTTAAGTAACGTTATAACGTATGATGATTGATGAGGTTCATCATCTATAGGCTACAGCGCAGTGTAAAAATTAATTTCTGAATCTTGTTTTGGCCACACCCATTGGCATTGGCACATGACATAAATTTTTTAAGCATCCTGCATGGTTCTTCTATCTTTCTGCAAAAAATTGTGATTCCTGAATTAATAGCCGCGGAATGTGCCCTGGTTAGCTGTTTGGTTTCCTCTTGTAATTAGTACTCGTACTCTGCATACCATAATTACCTCGCACCATCCGGCAAGGAAGGCGCCGGTAACGCTCCCATGCGCCAGTCGGACATATTTAACACGCTAAACAGCAAATCCTGATGTTCAGTTTTCCAAAAAAAGTAAATTTTTTTCTTGATCATGATCGGACATATCATCGCGCGCAGCGGCTGCAAGGGCACGATCCACTGCCATGTCTGCAGAGGCACATCCCACAGTATTAATTCGTGACCCAACTCGTTTGCTCGTACGTGGCACAAGATTTGGGTGCTATTAGCCGTGAAGATTCCCAGGAAATGTAGCGTATCGAGGCTTGATGGGAGTGATGGGAGTTTACAATCACGCATGGTTCTGGCACTAGGATCCAAAACTTGTACGCGAACATTAGACCCACGGTCTCCCTGATCCAAGCAGTGGAAAAGCATAATGACCTGTGGCGACAAATGCTTCTGAAGAAGAATTACTTGGCGAAACAATTGATCCGCGGAAATCCGTTCGGTGATTTCGGTACGCAAGCATTGCTGGATGCAGAAAGCAAGTTCCACGGGAACGGAATCCGGGACCACTGGCATGTAACCGTCAATGATCAAACCAACATATCGGCTTTCCGGTATCCTGCATTCTGCTTCAACTACGGTTGTGCCGAATGGATCGCGCAAACTTCTAATTTGAACTCCCATAACCGAATCGGCAATGGCTAACATAACACAACCGAGACTCCAAATATCGGTTTTCCGTCCCGGCAAATCATGTCCGGTTTGCGCGAACTTTCTCAGTATCTCGGGTGCCATATAGCGCGTGGTTCCACGGAGGTGGGATATGTCACACGAAGCGGTTTCGTGATCCTGCATATGAACCAACTCATCCAAATCACCGATAACCAATTTTGGTTTTGTGCTATGCATGCGCCGTATCAATATGTTCTCCGGCTTGAGATCTCCGTGAATAATATTGTGTTGGTGCAGGAAATCAACACCACTGACAATTTCGGCAATATAGTTGATGGCAGCGGCGTAATCCAGGAAACGCGATTGTTCTTTGAGGATTTTCAACAAGGACGCCAAATCTCCACCTGGCAAAAGTTAAGAGACAAATCGCATGGTGGATGGTGTGACAGACAGTTTGTCTGCTAAGCAATACCGTTTTCATTACCAGTTACCTGAATCCTGTAACTATCAATATTTTACGGGATGCTATAGTTTATATTAAAGGTGATTGTTGGAAAGAATAACACAGTAGTGACGGACACTCTACTCCTAGCAATAAATCCAGTACAGTATTTCTACAGCCTGCAGTGAATGATTACAGAATCCACCATGACAATAACAAAATTAAGAAACTTCTGGTATCCCGGGAGGCGTTGCACATATCGTAGTACAAAGCCACAGTTGAAGAGTACAAGAAGAAAAAATTAGGCGGACCGCATTGCGAATTCCGTCAGGAAAGCAGCACATTCTGACAGGAAAATGGCACATCCTTACCGTCACAGTAATCCATTGCCAGTTCCACAACCACCCTTCCAGTCAACGATCTGGTAACCCTGACCTGATGGTACGTCAGTAAACCATCATGTCTAAACGCAACGAGACTTCTCAATCGGTTGTGCCACTTCTCCCATCTTTCCCCGCCATTCATGAACTCTGTGTGATCGTGCAGGTGGATCACTTTAACAGCCACAAAATTTTCCCCAGAATAATTCCCGCGTCGCGTTATTCGGGCCTTATATACGATCCCAAACTTTCCTCGACCAATGTAGTCAGCATTTTTGTAGCGGTACCGGCAATTGCTTCCGATCCGTTCGGTTGTCGGGGTCGACGGTGCTGCTTTGGATGAGGGGTTTTGACGATTTCCCATTGCATTCTTGGAAGTACGCTGCAGTTACGATAACCACTCGCGTGCGCTTACGATAACCGCCGATAGCGGTTCGCCTTTTTCATATCTGAGCCTTATTATCGCCATACTGTCCACCCCGGTTTCAAAATTTCATAGTTGAGCGACGTTAGCAAACATCAATAAACAGTTGCTGTAGCTTACAAATGCCTGCTTTGTACTAGCATGCCTTACTCATGAACCAGTAATATCAGTTGAGGACAAAAATGCCGTACAGTTGCTGTGTATTTGTTTAAAGTGCAATTGCCGCAGTGCATAAGTTTCCGTAAGCATAGAAAGAACGGTGAGATGGCGTTTTATGGCTCGAGTAGCACAGAACGTGTTTCTCACAGCCCACAGGATTTTGTAGAGGGCTCGTTGTGCCTTTTCCATGGCGTTCGAATGGTGGGCTTTGTATGGATGAGAGCGACTAGGGTAAATCACCCGTGCTTTCTCTGTTTTTACTATATAAAATTTAGGACTGGCTCAATCCGTACCAAACTTGTGTTGCGTCGCGCGACAGACAAGGAACGCGACAGAACAGACAGCCGCGACAGTATTTTGGCTGTAGCACATAGGCTGCGGCCAGGCTGTATTGCCGCGACGCCGCGACGGCCGCGACACGGTATATAACCGCGACAGCACCGCGACAGTACTTGTGCTGCGGCCAGGCTGTACTGCCGCGACGCCGCGACGGCCGCGACAGGGTATATAACCGCGACAGCACCGCGACAGTACTTCTGCTGCGGCCAGGCTGTATTGCCGCGACGCCGCGACACGGTATATAACCGCGACAGTACTTCTGCTGCGGCCAGGCTGTATTGCCGCGACGCCGCGACAGCCGCGACACGGTATATAACCGCGACAGCACCGCGACAGTACTTCTGCTGCGGCCAGGCTGTATTGCCGCGACGCCGCGACGGCCGCGACAGGGTATATAACCGCGACAGCACCGCGACAGTACTTCTGCTGCGGCCAGGCTGTATTGCCGCGACGCCGCGACAGCCGCGACACGGTATATAACCGCGACAGTACTTCTGCTGCGGCCAGGCTGTATTGCCGCGACGCCGCGACAGCCGCGACACGGTATATAACCGCGACAGCACCGCGACAGTACTTGTGCTGCAGCCAGGCTGTATTGACGCGACGCCGCGACACGGTATATAACCGCGACAGCACCGCGACAGTACTGGTGCTGCGGCCAGGCTGTATTGCCGCGACGCCGCGACAGCCGCGACACGGTATATAACCGCGACAGCACCGCGACAGTACTTCTGCTGCGGCCAGGCTGTATTGTCGCGACAGCCGCGACACGGTATATAACCGCGACAGCACCGCGACAGTACTTGTGCTGCGGCCAGGCTGTATTGCCGCGACGCCGCGACAGCCGCGACACGGTATATAGCCGCGACAGCACCGCGACAGTACTTCTGCTGCGGCCAGGCTGTATTGCCGCGACAGCCGCGACACGGTATATAACCGCGACAGTACTTGTGCTGCGGCCAGGATGTATTGCCGCGACGCCGCGACAGCCGCGACACGGTATATAACCGCGACAGCACCGCGACAGTGTTCAGCAGTTGTCCTTAACTGGATACCAAAGTTTGCCATTAGACAGCAGGTGGGAAGGGGGTGCCTTTGGTGTTGCCAGAATAATAAAACCTCGATTATCTTTAGCGTGTTCACGATTCCGTTTTCTTTAAGATTCAGAATTATGTTATAATTGTTTAAAAATGTTTCCGAACGAAAATCTATGGTGTGTTTAAATTAAAATGATGCATGAAGATGCGCACAAGTATAAGATTGCTGCAACACCGAACAACGGTTCTGGAATTTTTTGCATTACTTGTTTAGCAGTTCCTGCTTTGAACAGCTTTACAATGGTAAGGGTTAACTTTAGATCACTCAAACGAGAGAACGTCTGTGTCGAACCTTTTTTTTAAATCAGTCGCTAGAAAGAATTTGTGTGTATAAGCTTTTTTCTTTTGACTTTTCCTGATTGAAAGTCATTTTTATGCTTTCTTATTGGAGCGATTGCTAGTTTGTTGGGTGTAGTAAATACACTGGACTTGAAAATAGTGTTAAATAGCGTTGTTGCTAGGTCCTTTTCCATAATATGCTCCGTAAGATCGTGCAGTAACAGGATTATAAGTCACCTTGAGAACTGCGCCTGCATCCGGCCCATTGTGTAAAGGGCGGTGTTACCGGCAGACGAACACCATTTTTGGCATAATCACCTCAATGTGTCTGTAGACTATGTCACTTAGATTGATATACGGACAGCACGAGCAACATGTAATGTAAATGTGCATCATGGCCACGTTAGTTTGGACACTTGTGTGACATAGAACAGGAAATATTTACATGTATCGCTTCGTTTCTAGTTTTTCACTTTCATATTAGCAGTTATCAAAGTTAACCATGGTCTACCGTTTTCAGAGACTTTAAAAAATGCTTCCAGGGTACGCTTTTTAGGAGGTTTCCTTGATGATGGTGTTCCGAAAAAACGATAACTCCGTTAGCAACGTTCTGTCGGCTACCCGAAATGCGTTTTCCTAAAAGCCTTTCGAAACGTTTGAGATCTCCTTCCGACGGGAATTGCTGCGCGGTTTGCATAATAATTGTAGCTGCATCGCCGCTGGTACTGGACTGGTATGTACTGTTTTTTTAGTAGTAACAGTATTGCTGCACGATTATAGCAGCTCTACTTTCGACAATTGCCTGTCGACTGAAATCAGCTTTTGTGTTTTCCAAACAAAATTTTTTCTATTACTACAATTTGTGCTTAGCTTGATAAAACCGTAGCTGCCAAGACACCATCAGTGTGCGCTGAAAGTGATTTGCGCGAACCGGCATGCACACTTGTGTATCACATGAATTTTTTTATCCACTCACCCGAAACATATTCCGGTCGTTTTGTCTTTTATTTGGCGATCAGGTAGCAATGAAGAAACAAAATATACCGTTTTACGCCACCACGCGCCGTCTTTTGTAACTCTGATTCTGATCGGGTTACTAGTTCTATAAATATATCGTTCAGTTCATAAATACACGTGTTGGTCGCGCTAGCGCGTTCCTTTGAGCTCTAGGTATGAAATTCTGATTTAAAACTTAGGAATGTGGAAATCAGTAGCCTATTTTGTGGAAATATTTCGTGCAATACTGTTTGAAAACGTAGAACTGATCAGTTATAGAGGTACTCGAGGCTACTTGATATTAAATTGTCAAGATATAGTGATACGCTACTTGATAGTTTACCGCTGTCGGCTCGTTCAGTAACCCCTAGGATGTCGACCTAGCTAACTGTCTGCTACAATGGACTTACTGGAAACACTCCTTTAGCCGCTTTGATGTTTTTCGCAATTGGCGCCTCTGTTGTTGATGCGGTTTATTGAACGCCTAATGTCTACAATACCCTCGCGCACCGCTCTGTGCGCCATTTCTTATTCAATTTTTCCAGTGTCTACTTACCGCAGACAAACCGTCGATGTCCTAATTGGCCCTGATTCTGAGGTTTACCAGTGGCGCTGTAGTTTACCATGACATGCGCGGCCATCTGGATCGATACGTACTTGTCAGTCGTGTTGCGGCGATCTGCTATCCGTACCATTACCGACGGCTTTGTGGCCGCAATTTCGAGGACTTTGTTCTTACGCTGTTATGGGTAGGTGCAGTGTGTTTAGCAAGTCCTGGCTGGTCAGATTTAGGCATGGAAAATCCGCTTATACCGACGGGCAGTTGCACGATTGCAAAGGAAAATGTTTTTGGGTTGTTGACCTTTCGCCGGGTATTATGTCCCGTAAGCGGTGACGGCCGGGGGCTATGTTGCCGTTTATTTTTACTATTAATTTGTCGAAGAAAAAAATCACAACGGTGAAAAACTAAATTAGAGAAAGCCTACATCAGAGGTAAGAGAACCGTACCCAGAAAACATTTTCTAGACAACTACATTGCGAAAAGATTAGCCAAATTTAAGCAATTTTTTCCATTGAACAATACTTGCATTATAGTCTCTATGCAGAAAATGTTAAACCAACAGCCCGATACATTACTGGAATCCGATCGGCTGTAACCATAAGACTGCATGAGATGGTTTACTTTCTTCAGCCGCTTTTCATTACTTCTCATTGAACCCGCGCATCGTACCACCCACAGGTCGCTTGTTGTCAGCAACACACTGCGACAAATAATCATTTCGTCGAACAGTCAGGCGATGGATGAAGAAGAACTGCCTGCTCTTGTTCATTGCATTAATTTGCTTTTTATACTTGGCAATCCAAGAGAACGTTTGTTCGGCGGCCATTGTGTTGCGCTCTGGGGCGTTTGGATGACGCTCCAAGTATTTATCTGGATGGTATCTTTCTTTGCATTTTGGGTCCTTGTGATTCTTAATATGCAGACCGTCAACAATTTTAGAAACGCGACTCCACAATTCATCGAACGGCTTTGGGAAGGGCAGCATTTCATTCGCAGCTTTAAGTCTGTTCAGCTGGCAAATGTTGTCATAACATACGAAAACGTTTTCCCATTCTTGTTGAGGAACATCCTGCAGCAGCTCGTACAGTGCGCTAACGACGAAGAGGTAAACCTGGCCGAGACTCTCTGCCCTAAAAGTTAAACAAATAAATCTCATGCAGCAATTTTATTTACTGTAGGTCAGATGTAAAGTGCTATAGGTCAGATGTAAAGTCTCTTTATGTAGTCCATGTTGGTCTTTAAATAGCGTCCATAGCGAATATTACAGAAAAAATACTACTGAAATTGCCGTCTACGATTCTTCGTACTGTATCTTTCCAGTACTTCATACTTCATAGTACTGCACTGTCAAGCATTAACAATTAACGTGTACTATTGACATGTAATACATAACATTTACGAGTAATATTGACTCAATTACTATGTAATATTTATTATTTACCATGTACACCAAAATTCGCGGCATTACTTTACCCTTTTTGTTGAAAGATTAGTTTAAGTGAGTCAAGCTGCATATTAATTATGTAAAAAGTTGCGAAATAAAAGAATATCATGAAGTTAAATTAATAAAACGAAAAGTTTTAAATCAAAACATTACAAATTAAAAAAATGACTCGTACGCACAGCCAACGCCCATGCAGGAATCCCGTGCCCGCAGCCAACACCCGTGCGGACCAAAAAAGGTCACCCGTGCACGCAGCAATGTTCTAATTTTTTTTCAGGTACTCGATAAGGTTGACGTTGATGGTTGCGTTAACCGAGATGCACTGCGCGAATATGTCTGGGAGATGTGCAAGGAAGCGGCTACGTGGCAGACAAAACCTGCAACGAAAGCGAAGCATACGCCACCGCAAACGCCGCTATCTCCTAACACGAAGAAAACTCGGGTTTCATCGGCTCCTGACGATCTCAGCTTGATCATTGAACAAGCAGTGGAGAAAGCCGAACCCAACACGGTAGTCGACTATGATATTGTAAAAAATAATATTTGGACTAAACTCTACCATAATACTAGCCTTATTATTTCATTACTTTAATAATTATGTGATTATTCCATTACTTTAATATGTGAGTTTCCACAATCTATGCTTTGTCACAAATGTACGTCATCCTTTCGTATTGGTAGGTGAAAGGAAACGTCAGAATCACCAACGGAAGAGCAAAAACCGGAGAAACTGTAACCTTCCTGCATTTCAAGCAGGATGCCTTCGAGGCTGATTTAAGAGCCAAGGGCATGGATGTGCGCTTCCTGGCCAACTTTTCCAGCGCACTGCGCCTCATTCCCAACGCAGAAAATTCTCGTGATGTTCGTCTGTCCGGTCGCTCGTTGAAAGCTTCCGCTGTTCCTGTTCAACACATTTCAAAGAGGGTTCTGGAACTATTAGGACAGTTTGGTAAGAAAACGCAACGAGAAACGAGATTCCAAATGTACAAATATTTAATGCGGAAATTTTTTTACCATAATAATTAAGCTGATTCGACACCACCTAATTATCGTGACCTTTGCTTGATCATGAAGTTAGCTAACGTTTCAGCTTATTAACAGTTTCGTTTTTTTCGTCTTCATCAATATGCAGAATTAAAATATTTTTGAGCGTAATTACACAGTAGAAAACGGATGCTTTCTCAGGCATCTCGGCCAGCACCACCAATGTCGCGGATCGGACAATTAATGTTGCTGACAAGACTTTAGAGGAACCGAAAATAGCTGAGCAAACGATACAGAACGACGCCGTTCCACGTGTTCTGGCATTCCACACAATTGAGGCTACTACCTCGAAGGATGAAGCATCAACCGCGGCCCCACCTAATGAACAAGAAACAGAAATGTCCCCTTCAACATCCGAACGAGTTCCTGCTTCAGAACGTTTGCCTTCGCCAGTAAATCCTCAAAGTAGCGAACCAGCGCATGTCCAGGATGCTGAAACTGTGTTGGACAATGACCGTTTCGAAGAAGGTAAAACCAGCTGAAAAAAGAACTTCTATAAAAGCGATAGCTGCTTTCGCAAAACGAAATAAACCATGACTTGTAATAATTCATACGTCCTGTTAAACAGAAAATGCAAAGCAGAAGAAAGACGCCGGAAAACGCAAGCCTGTTGACACAGGTATGTGCTACTATATGGATTAACAATTTTGGAGATATGAAACCGAAAACTAAAAAAACTCGACCGTTCAGATTATGGTGAACGGGATTTTCATTGTCTAAGGAATGTTTGTAGGACGTGCGCCGGTTACACGAACGAAAAAGCCTAAGGTTCAGGAGCTTTTAAACGACGACCGCGCGGTGGTGAGTAGTGCAGCCACAATCATGCGCATTTATAAAAGCTATTGCGTAAACGATTCACTAATGTAGTGCGCTAAGTGCGGAAAATCCTTCAAACTGCAGGATGTTGGAGTCGCCTGTACAGTGTGCAAAAAACTGTATCACCTGAAGTGCGGGGGAATCAATGGAAGGTTAACTACCGCTAAGGAAAAGGTTTACAAGTGCCAGTCTTGTGAACAGGCGTGAAATTTCAATGATATTCTGTTTTCGAAAAGACGCATTATAAGCAGCCAATTTTTTATAATCGAATTAGCCGCTGTAGGGGCCATTTTTACTTCTATGCGGTAGTAACCGTTAAATAAATTTGCATTTTTTTGCTTTCATATGCTGCGTTTGTCTGCTTGTTCAGCCATTTTACCTTCCGCATTACAGCGTTATGTTTTGCTTTTAACGAGGTTTTTGTTTGCAAAAGAGTAGAAGCTCGACTTTAAGGTGCGCTTGAGATGTTTGCTTTTAATTCTTCTAGATGTTTGCTTTTAATTCTTCTAGCTTTTTAACGGCATTAACCAACTAACAGCAAAAAATTGTTGCCGGTTTGAGCTGCCTGTGGTTACGTGTGTTATTCAAGACCCAAAAGAACTGCACCGTAAGAATACGGCAGGCTGTTTTTGCTGCACAAGTTTTGACTGGATTGCAGACTCAACTCAGCATTTTCGCACTAAGTATCACACACTTCGCAGTAGGCACATTGCACAGCTGTGATAGCATGTAAGGAGTATACAGTGCCCATTTTTGCTTTATCCACTTTCATACCACCCCCATCTTCACCGTCTAATTCCCAGCCCATCCCACCCTCGGCTACTCAAATTTTCATCTCTTCTCACCTTTTCGATCTCATCTCCATCCCCATTTTTTTGCAAATTTTCCGCATACAATAGAGTTGCCGGGCGTCAAAAAATCGGTATTCAAGAAAATATGCTCACTCATTGCCAGTCACTGATAAAATCCGCTCGGAGCGCAGAAAAGTTTTTGTTTTTGGAGATCGAATGGTGCATTTTTACGTACTCCTAGCCCAAAAAACAGGCTAAAATATCAAAATTTTATATATTTATTTGTTTTCTTGGTCCCATCCCATCTTTCAGCATTCCCAGCCATCGAAGAAACGCACAGGCCACTTCGTACGGTCAGCGCTGGCGCTGATTAAACACTTCGCACACCGGCCTGACAGGCCGTTGCACTCGGAGCCTGAACTCAGTGGTCACTGTTCACCCATTTAAATAAGCCTAAACCGCGTTCGATGCAGCCTGCCTGTCGAAGCCCGAAGGCTTATCCATTTAGCTACACACTGTCTGGCTGTGATATCTATCAAATGCTCTGCATTTGCCAGATGCTACCGCCAGGTTTTGCCCCGTGACCTACAGCATGGATATTGGATACTGCTTCCCTCGAAAAGCAGATTGTGCTTGCGGCTCTCTTGCAGCGGGGCTTAACAAACCTTGAAAAGGAGAAAAACTTGTAAACCTCGAATTCGGTATAATAGCATACAGGCGAAACATATTGACTGCTGGTAGTAGCGTCATTCCTATGATAGACTACCAACAGCAAATGCTGGCTGGCTGACCTTTACAAACTACGAGTTATAAAACTTTTTAAAAAATCATTCCTTTTGTGCAACATCTTTTTTGTGCAATGTGTCATATAATGCTCATATGCGTATTGTGGAGAATATATCTTGTTGAGCTACTATGCTATGCTGCGTGCTACTATTCTTGTCAATCAAATGGTTTGGTGGTTTGGTTTTACGCTCAGATTTTAATATACTCCAGACAGAAATCATCTTTACGCGATCTCATGCAAAACGGTTTTTGGAGACATTTATATGATTTTAAACACATAAACAAACGCCGAGGTTAAGTGAAGTGCTGCGACGTCGCGGCAGCCTGGCCGCGACGTCGCAGCCTGGCCGCAGCAGAAGTACTGTCGCGGTGCTGTCGCGGTTATATACCGTGTCGCGGCTGTCGCGGCGTCGCGGTAATACAGCCTGGCCGCAGCAGAAGTACTGTCGCGGTGCTGTCGCGGTTATATACCGTGTCGCGGCTGTCGCGACGTCGCGGCAATACATCCTGGCCGCCGCACAAGTACTGTCGCGGTGCTGTCGCGGTTATATACCGTGTCGCGGCTGTCGCGGCAATACAGCCTGGCCGCAGCAGAAGTACTGTCGCGGTGCTGTCGCGGTTATATACCGTGTCGCGGCCGTCGCGGCGTCGCGGCAATACAGCCTGGCCGCTGCACAAGTACTGTCGCGGTGCTGTCGCGGTTATATACCGTGTCGCGGCTGTCGCGGCGTCGCGGCAATACAGCCTGGCCGCAGCACAAGTACTGCCGCGGTTATATACCGTGTCGCGGCGCTGTTGCGATGGCTGGCAAGTTTGGTCCGCGACGCGACAGTGACGGCATAGCTCAAGTTTGGTACAGATTGAGCCACTTCTGATAAAATTAGAATGTTCATAATTTTGCTTCCTTAAGTATCATCTACAAAATCATACGCAAGTGTTCGTTGTACATTTGTTAATTACTTGGTACGACTGATAATAGAGATCGGAAATGTTCCGTTGCGGTCGAGACGTTCTATCAAACTCCAAGGAGTTAACTTTTTTCGCAGTGCGACAAAAAGTTAACTAAAGACAGCGGCTACCGGTTTGCCTGCAAAGCCCTAGAGAAAAATGCCGGTGGGCGTAGACGCGTAGTACTCTGAAATAATGTCATCCGGTAACCGCCATCCTTACAAAAGATGGAATCATGCAATATCACTGTGAATATGGCACGTAACAAACGCCCTAAAGATGACTGGACGGCAGGTCTTGAAATCAGTACAAACATTATTTTGCTATTTATTTATGCCACGCGCAGTGCAAAGATAACAGTTAAGCCGTAGTATGCTTGATGAAGCTTGGGTATAACGAATGTGCCCGGCAAAACGAAAGCGGTCATTGTCTGACATTGGTTAGGCCGTTAGGACTTTGTTAGCGCAATCATCTCAAATGCTCATTTCACTCAGTTTCCTGGATGTAGGCAAATCAGTGGGCCGGAAATCTAGCTTTGGCACTCGCTTTATTTTACCGAAAGCTCTGCAGCAGAAACAATGCTACCCATAGGTGCGCCAAGGACGACGAGACTACGCTTTCATCAATTTTCGTGATTAAAAATCTCTTCGTAGTTAAAAATCTCTACCTCTTGAAGAAATGGAAAGTAATTGCCTTAATATAATATGCACAATGTGTCCCGCGTTGGTGGATAGCGTCTGCATTTCATTCTGGTAACATCTATTTTTCACCAACCTTATGCTCTTCCAGTCAAAACCGGTCGTGACTATTTCTCTTAATCCTTTTTAGTCTTGTCCAGGTTAATAAAAACAATGTCCCTAATCACAGTGTGCTTCCTGTTGATATTCAGCGCTGAACCTATATTTTCCATGCTGAACATAAGTTTTGTGGCAGTTGGACGGATAGCACCGCTGACTACATTGGTAGCACTGCCTTATACTGGCCCACCGTTGTCGGTTGGCACCGAATACGTTCAGCAAAAATACGCCGGCACCATGAACTTTACGTTAAACATCCTGTTTGAACCGCTGCGTCCCGGCCAGACACCGCCAGAAATAGCCGATCATGCTGTACGATTGGCTGCCGAATGGCATTACACGAAACGGAAGGAGAGCGACATTACTATCTATCTCATTTCTAGTAGGTACAAAACTTGTAAACTTAATTCGGAATAAGATACCTTACGTACAATATCACTGTAGCATTTGTTTTTTAAATTAATGGATAATTCCGTTTAAAATCCAAAGCGGTTGAAATGTTGCCAAATCGGTTCATCATGTTTACGAATTCAAATCTGTACCTAAACGGCTACACTAAAGCGATTCAGAAACTGGAAGCGCTCAGTTAGCAATTTGAGAAGGTCTAGCGTAGGATGTTGATACTTCGGATTTTTTCAACAACAACCGATCATTTTCACAACATGCTTTGAAAGTGGAGCAGACGATCGCCCACGTCGCGGGAGCACAATTCCTCTGGTAACGCAGCACATGAGGGTTCGCCGCTGCCAGTTAAACCATGTCATGCCATCGAAAGTGCAACATGTATTTACCGCACTTAGTAACCGGACGGACCAACGACCGGCCATTCAGAATAAAATCGTAAAAATGATTGGTTGACCAGAAAACTCTAGTATCGCAATGAACAGAATAACAGAACACGTGAAAACACAAAAAGGTTTAGGCGCGGGCGCATTTCTCGACGGCAGAATTAGTATAATGAGATAATTAGCACTAACGGTGGATACGTTCGTGATGTTCCAACTTTGACTTAAACGTGAAAGAGTAAAAAGGAGAGAGAGACTGAAAATTGTTACCCAGTCGTAAACACAGTGTTTCAACATTGTAGGCGGGGTAGAGTTAGCTACGGAAATCCCCCATTTTATGCGATATTGGAACACCTTATGGATTTCCGCGTAAGCAGCATCCGCAGTCCGCATGATCATCCTAATGCTGGTAACCCGAATCTAAAATATTTTACAGGCTGTCGGCCACCTCGCAAATCAGAGACCGTGTGATGAATTCCACATGGATCGCCATTAACGACTTTTCAACCGCGCAGTGTGCTCAGCTGTACATGGAAATACTGACAAAGTTGCGCTGGACTACGGTATACCTGATTGTCGACCCGGGAAATCCCAGCGTGTACGGGGTTGTGGCTGGAATGCTCTTAAAGGAAATGGGCAAACAGTCGAGTATCCGCCACTACGTGCGGTGGATATCGACGAAAGGCGCCGGTGTAGGTTACGGAGACTTTTGGTCGATTCTCATGGACATTGCTGCAGTCAGTCGCGGTGCGTGGTATCTGTAACACCCTTTAATGGTTTACTTGAGTTATTTACGTTACTGTGTTATAGTCGTTTTATTCTTCGGCCATGCCATATTTCTACGGGAGCTTCTGGTAATCCATTTATAAACGCTTCTTTCTATATTTCACCAAAGTACGTTCTGTGCTGCATTCAGCTTGTGTTTTAGATTACGGCGGAAGGGATGGGCATGACCAATGGAGAATATGTGCGCAATAAGGAACTTACGAAATGTTAAAAAATTCTGAAACGGCGCTAAGTCTTTGCCGAGTATTGCGATTAAAAAAGTTTTCGAAGAAGGTTTTTATTCTTTCAACATGTGAATCGGTCTGATTAAGAAACGTTTTGAAATGCTTTAATGGGGAATTTTTTTCCGGTAGTATTTAAGAAATTTTGTCTATAGATGGCTCGAAATCGGCCAGTAGTGACGTTTTGTGAGTTGAGCCACTTTCAAAGGGTCCATGCAACTTTAAATATGGGAAGTTCTTACTAGACACCTAAACATATTCTTCAATTTTGATGCTGTATCTGCATGAGTTACGCTTTAGGTCTACATTGGTCTGGAAACTATGCGTAATAAACCGCTCATCGGTGATTTCAACTGGAACTACAATGATCTTAATGACCAGGTGACCAGGCCTTTATATTAGTCACAAGTTTCTGCTTTGACCGATTGTGCAAAATTCTAGACCGCCTCTCGTGCGTGCCAATCGCTGTTGCTCGTGCAACCGAAAAACGTCGACGCGCCACCGAACATGCAGCTGGGAATAGAATTTGTTCACCGCTCCGCACGGGATTATAACCTTACATACAATATTTCAGATCAGGTAATGTAGTAACATGTAATTCACTGCGGTAATGTAAATTGAGGAAAAATAGCGTTCTTGACCAGATGTCTTTTTTTTGTGCCACAGAGCTTTCCGAACCTTGTGAGTAGCTACTGGGCAGTTGTGGCTACCGCCTCGGTAAGAAGAAAAAACAAATCATACAACGTCGTATAATTAGAGACTAAAGTATTCATATGATTTAATTATCAGAGGTAACGGCAACAGTGATCGCTTGCATTAGACTTATCGCTCGGTGCAATTATTTCTCAGTTTTTGCTCCAAGCTTACAGATTGCCATGCAGCTGTCCAACATTATCGACGCATCGTACTGCATATTGTGAACAGTTACTGGGTCTTTTACTAGCTGATCAATGAATCCCTTTCTCGAATGGATAGTCTGGATTATCAGGATGGCAGTGCCCTTGCGCGCCTCTTCCTCAATCACACACACACACCGATGAGTACGGTAGTTTTTACGTGGATAGTACTGGACAACGTCGCACGGATTTTGTCGTCACGTATTTCTCAGCACTGGGCATTCGAACAGTACGAAGTGTTGGCTGCAGTGCTTTCTGATAATTACACAATGAATTCTGACGTTCGATAGCTCAATTTTAGCCCCTGCTAACCAAAACCGGCACTGAGAACGCGTTGAGCGAGGCCACAAATTTAACGGAATGGACCGACTCCAGGAAACCATTTCCTCCACCGAATGAACCACAGTGCGGATACTTGAACCATAAATGTCCATCAAATAGTATGCGCGGTTGACATTTTTCCTTAGAATGATTTTCGAAGTAAAGCGCTATGGTTTTCAGGCAGCAACGCACCGTTGTGGATCAGTATTTTCACTCTACTGGGAATATCCATCGCTGCAGGGATTTTCGCTGTATTGTATTGGCGGTAAGCATACAGCTACGAGCTTTTGAACGTAAAACGAACAACGGAAGTCGAAGAATATTACGTATTTTTAACGAATTTTGAAACTGACTGACGTACTCTTTCGAAATAACATGCAGGTATAATAAAATGAAAGCGGACGAACAAATTTTGCTTGATAACTGGTGGCAAGTAAACATGGAGGATTTAAAAGCCGGGTCATTTTTCCGCTCTAACGTTTCCTCTCTATTTACTGCACCCGGCCAACCTTACAATGGATCTGTTTCGGTTTCTTTTACAGCGGTAAGCGCTTCTTCGTCACAATCCAAAAACAATATTCTGAATGAATAGTGCAATGAAATGGCGGTTTTCTCGACAGGAGGCAACGACTCGATTTGTATCGCTGCATGGCAAAGCTGCGGTGTGTTTTCCATGTGCGCGCGGAGAAGGCGCACTGAACTTTAAGGATATATCAAAGAATCACAATTTGCTCAAGTTGTTTAAAAAAGTAAGAACGATGATGACTATGATACTTGTGCTGATAAATTCGGAAGTGCCTTTGCAGCAGGATAGAGCAAGGTTTACTATAGAAGCAAATTAGATACAAATTAGATTCTTACTTTTGACGCATATTACGCAAGCAGCAGAACCCATTGGTGTCGGTTAATGCGCATTGGATATGTCTTACCAGAGGCCGGTCAGAGGCTCCCCCCTCCGAAAAACCTCATTTTATGTTTGAAGAGTAAGCAATGGGAAAACTAAAAAAAAATAGTTTCACCGGCAATGGTCCAGTGGGCGTGGCCAAAAGCCAATTTAAAAGCAGTCGTACAGACTGTATGTATTAGCAGCATATAAGTACTGCTTACGGTTAGTTACCATACTAAATATCCCTGTGTCGCTGGTAGAAATATATTCCAGCCATAGTATTATCTGTTAACACTATAAATGGTGCCTCATCCATTTTTTCCTTTTTGTATAGTATATACATAATGCAGGTAATATAGCGTTTGTCGTTTTGCCACATATCGGCTGAATGTTAAGCACTTACTCTAATGCTGCTACATTATTTTGTACGTTGATGATCTGCAGGTACGTATTTACTATTTAGCTCGATAAGTGCCAAGGTGTTATAGAATGTTTATATGGACAGGTCAGTTATTCAAAAATATTATTATCGGACTTTACAGTGATAGGGGGTAACAAACACTACGCACGTAAAATATCGTTTCACTGTCAAATCAGAAATATGTAGTATGGCAAGTCATTGCAACTTAATACAATGATAATACATAGGATGCTTGCATCATAAAAATTGGTTTTGGTCACGCCCACTGGACCATTGCCAGTAAAAATGTTTTTTTTTAAGTGTTCTCACTGCTTACTCTGTCTTCAAACAAAAGATGGGATTTTTCGGAAGGGGGAGCCTTTGACAGGCCCCTGGTTAGACTCTCAGTCTCACACCGTTGACTGAATATTAACAAATTAATATAATTTTCACTGCACGTTTCACTTTTATTCTACGCACACCGTAAGCGTGAGGATTCAGTAAAGGCTTTTCTTCACAGCTGCGGGAATTGGAACACCAAAATGTTGGACAATTTCTTGGACTTAGCATAAGCGCTGCTAGGAGGTTTGTATTCGTGGTATTCAGCTGTCCATCACGGGGCAGTCTGCCTCAGGTATGCAGCAGTCCCGTAGGCAGGGAGCTTACTTTTGTCAGTTCCTTCGTCCTGGATTTTCTAGAGGTACTAGTCGTCATCTTTCGCGAAATCTTTTTGCTTAATTAGAACGTAAGAGCTAATTTGTTTTTCCTACTGCAACGCAGGGACTGAGTTTCGTGCATCATTCACAACTGAATTACCATGGTCGTTTGAGTACTTTTAACTGCTGGATCGATAAGCACTTCACTCTGAAGCTCATGAATGTAGCCAGTGACCGGATCTGTGGTCAGCTGGAAAGTATGGATGACATTACGGACTGCCGTGGTCCGAAGCAATGCAGCTGGGAACCGCTCTTCTGGATGGCCCCGGAACTCGATGAAATCGACCAATGGGACAGTACCGTCCAGTCCGCGCAAGCAGTCGATATCTTCTCCACGGGATTGATCCTATACGATATCTTGACTGGAGGGTCCTTAAACCGAAAAATGCAGGACAAGTTCGGTAAGTGCGAACGCACTTCGTCTTTACTACTGTCGACTGTAAAGATGAATTTTCAGGCACTTCAACTTTCGTCGATATGGAGTGTGCTCCCAATAACCCACTGGTTGCCGCTGTGGATTTGATGGAGATCGCCGAGCTGGCCAGTGTCATTCATGAGTGCCTGAGTAGACTTCCCGAAGGCCGACCTAATATCAGGGAGTTACGCTCACGACTCCGCGAGGCGTCGCCGCTTCTGGCACCGGAAATGAATCAGCATAAACTTTTCGATAAAATCTACCGACAGTTGTCTCTGTACTCGAATAAGCTGGAGGACGAGGTGAAACTGCGGACAAAGGCACTGCTGGATGCTCGAAAACGTTGTGATGCCCTAGTTCGACAATTCTTACCAAAGTATACAACACCGATGTCGGTGCCTTTATTGAAAACATGTACGACGATCTTCTATTATTGTCGTTATAACAGAGAAATTGCGGAAACTCTGCGAGCTGGACAGTTCGTCGCGCCAGAGCTCTTCGAGTGTGTGACCATATGTTTTTCCCAGTATGACGGATTTGCCGGTTTTACGCAAGATTCATCTCCCGAACAAGTGATTACCGTGATTTCCAAGATGGAAGATTCTGTGGACGTTCCGATTTCGGTGTGCGATGTGTATAAAGTCGAGGCTGTTTCTGATTCTGTCCTGGTAAGCGCAAAATTTATTCCTATGGTTATCTCAATTCCCAACAATATTAATTTTACGCAGTACTTCCGCACTTTGAGGATTTTTGCGTCACAGAGTTGAGAAATAGTGCTCACTGCCGTTGAGAATGCGCAGACGTTGATATTGTACAGAGTGTTTGCTCCTATAAAGTTTCTACATACTGTTCACCGTAATATAAAATGGCATGTGAACAAATTATGGGGCATAAAGCTTCGCACAGTGTGTGGTATTTTCTCGACATCCTTAATGCGGCGGAATTGCAGGTTGCCAGTGGACTGCCCATCCGAATCGGCTCGGATCAGGTCCGGCGAATGGCCGATTTCGCCTTGCTGTTGCTGCAGTTGCAACCATCTCTTAGTCTACCGGAGGAGCTGCGCATTATGATTGGACTGCACTCAGGTTGCACAGGAACTGTTTTAACGTAATGTTCTGGCAGACAACGGCTTTGTTATAGGGCCGTGTGCCGCCGGAGTCATCGGAATGAAGAGACCACGTTACTGCTTGTACGTTTACAGGAATGCAACCGTTTTGAAAGTATACAAAACTGAACGAATTGAGTGTTTATCAGATTTGGAGACACGATCAATGTGGCATCGCGAATGTGCAGCCAAGGATTGCCGGGCCGAATACACCTGAGCTACGCGTCCGCTTCACTTTTGCATTGGTTTACCGATCATGGCTATGTTGTTCAAGTTCGAGGCTCGCTGCAAGTCAAAGGTCGTGGTGATATGGTCACGTACTGGCTGAGTAAAAAATGATGAACTTAAGCGTAGGCTGCGCAGCATTCTTCAAGGTGTCTTTTACTTTTGTATCTGTATGAGAGCAATTTACAAAGTATTAAAACGCTAGTAATTCCGCATGGCACCTTAAAGGTTCAGAGAAAAAGCTAGTTTTAAAGGAAACCATGCGTGCAACAGCAATGCTTATTCTCAAACTGCATCGCGATTAGAACGCTAGCGTACAAATTAAGTCAGAGTATCGGAACTCCACAGCATCTGCACATGCTCACCATTAGTTTGTATAGGTGGTTGTAACCTTGCTGACCTTTTTACTGCAAGCCCTTGATAGTTACCGACCATAATTGTTTAAGCTGTTTCCTCCTTCGCCTTGCAGCGGTATTGACTAAGCACATTGCCGGCCATTTATAATATGTCCATCCGAGTCAATTCACATTCCGGTGTTGCATTACTGGCTTTTGCTTTTGGTTATAAAAGTTCCCGCGAACAACCGTCGGGATTAAGCGCTAACAAATAGCGGCGGTAGCCCACTATCAAATTGTCGTCTCAACGTTTTACCCTAAAAGAATTTTATCGGCCACCAAAGAACAATCAGCATTTAGTCCGTTAGCAATGTAGTGGTCAGCAAATCGTCCTCGTAAGCGAGCTGAGATCTCTTTCAGTTTACCCTGGTACACTCTCACTTATTGGTTTTGTCTAATAACCTTTTCTCTAATAATGTCTAATAATCTCACTTATTGGTTTTGTCTAATAGCAAGATTGATGAAGATCCAAGATGTGTACTTGAAGTATTTGATGTTATGGTTTTTGTTAACTGATATTCTTGTATTACACAGTCCAATACGAACCTCAATAAATTCGTACAACCGTAAAAAAAAAAAAATAACCTTTTCGGTACTACACCATCTCAGCAGAGGCAAACATTGCAGCAACATGTTTTCGATACAGCCAGTGGGACATTATGTAGCATCTTATTCTCTTCCTTTGTGGCTGCTAGGAACAGCGTTCACAGCCGGCACTCGAAATGCGATTGCACTACTAATAAATTAAATTATTTAATTAACGCTTGAACCTTATCGTGCTCGCTAACAAACGTGCAAGATTGATGAAGATCCAAGATGTGTACTTGAAGTATTTAAACATGTACGGTTATGGATAACAAACAATGTCTTTCAGTTTCTACGGTTCATACCTTTTGCCGTCGTTGATGATGCCGCAGTATTATTACGCTGAATGGAATGAAACTTCATTATCAGCACATTTTTATGAATCTCTGAACATACTACAAAATAACTGACAGAATGACAAAAAAATAAAGTAAAAAGACAAACTAAACAGAAAGAAAATATGCAACACAAAGTACGGTATAAGCAGAATGAAAGAACAGCGGAACCACAGGGTTAGAGGACACGATCGGATTTGATTGCTAAGGTTTAGAAAATACGTAGTACTCTATGCATAGTCGAAAAAGGATGGCGACTTTTTTGAGCCATTCTCTGGCACATAGCCTCCTCCTTCGGTCCAGAACAGCAGTCGCAGTAGGTTCCCTCACTGACGTTGCATGCGGCGTGTCCACTCAGGCTCTGACAATCTGGTCATCGTGTCCGTGCTGGATGTGGTGGGGACCGTCTCTGATGGAATATCCTTAAACGACAGAGAAATGTCAGGAATATTGCATCGAATGTGGAATGGAATATGTCAGGAATATTGAAGTACTGCATGTATACGTATGTCAGGCATATTGCCAATTTTATCAAAATACTGCTTTAAAAAAATTTCGATAATTGATGTTTTAGCGTGAATTCGAGCAATCACTTTTCAATACAGTTATATTAGGCAAAGTTTTTAAACGCCGAAAATACACGTTGTCCGCATGGTTTTTCGAAACGTACGATGCAGTCGCCGCCTGGAGTTAAAAAATAAGACAATGAAACCCATATGTAGGGTGTAACCAGCTACTGCTGTAATTTAAACGCTTTTTTAAGCTGTTTTTAAAAATGATTTAATATAATTTTTTTCGAAGCCAAATGCAAGAGATCATATCCTATGGAATATTTATTTTTCAAAGAATGATATTTTGAAAGGATTTGAGAACATGAAAGCATTTGAAAGGATTTGAGTTTCATGTGTAAAACTGTTGAAAATGAAAATTGTTCTCTCAACTTCTATAACATTTGGTAAATTGCCCACTGTCAGATTGTTACGCATCGTTCGTTATCATTCCTATAACGATTTATTATGTACAGAAAAACTATTTATTCAATCGCGGTGCACTAGTTATGTTTGGTCTTCCTTTTCGAGCTCTATGTTACAGAATCACGCCGCCAGTCCTTACGTTTCGTGCGCCCAGCATGGCTCTCAGCAATCAGATCCGCTAGCCGAGTCTGATTTACGCAATCCGCACAGCCTCCGGTTTTGTCGCGGCAGTCCTTGATGGATATCATCGCTGTATCAAAGAGCTGCTGGTCCACCGGGTGGAGAGTTAACCATTTACTGGCATACATGCTATCCATGGCTGTGGTTATCATATCATCTTCGCTTCCAAAACTGACTTTTTGCATACAGAGCCGCTGATTCCGGCTAACCAGGAGTTGTGGCTGGTCGGCTGAGTGGAAGCCGAATACCGTCTGTAGACATTGGCCTAATTCTCTCACTCGGTCGAATTCTTCGACGCCTTTGAAACGACCGCAGTAAGAATGACCTGGTAAAGAAATTGCCGCCATTGAACAATTTGTACCGTCGGTACCGCTGCCGGTACGAGTATACAAGCACATCGAGTAAATATTCGCGCAAAAACGTTAATGTCAACGCCGCCTTCGTAAGCTTTTTTTATGAATCTGAACTTCCATATATTATTTAGATTTAGAGAAACTGATTTTTAATGCAAACCGTTTCAAGGGTTAGTTTTGGTCTTTACCGTTAGAGTGGCGGTAGATGCCAGGCAGCTCTTCAACGCGCTGCAAAGTGAGACTCTCTTTCAATGCCTTAATTGCACGATATGCGCTAAGAAGTATTTATAATATGATAATATAATATAATTTTACGGCTATACAGCAAATTAAAGGCAGACTGGCAACTTACGATACCACGCTCCTTTGCAGCTTCTTCGGCTCTGCGTTCCAAGTCAATGATCAAGTCGTCTTGCGTCCATTGACAATGGCCAAGCTGAGCGACCGCAAAAAAGCAAAAGGTTAAAATAGCTAGCAACATGCTCTGTTCCTTGTAATTGCGTATAGGATATGCAAAGTAATTCCTAAAAGATATAACAGCGCAGACAGTAATCACATATTATGTGTCATTTTACCGGACGTTTAAATAGTCGCGCTGACTAGTTAGCGGAAAATCCACTCGAAAGGAAACGAGCGCTGAGATTTGCGGTGAGGCAAGCATTATTACAGCCGGCTTTCCAATAACTTCCCACTTGAGTCGGCAGCTTCTGGAATACGGGTACATGTATGTATATGCGCTGAAGTGGCTTATCGCTCCGTTTTGCGACGGTGGCGAACTTTTGCGCAGTCTGTCCAGCCGAAAACCGTTTTGATTCAAGGAATGAAAATGAGTTTTGGGTACAATAATTTGCTTACCAAAGCGTCCTTCTTGTAACTTGATTTTGTATGTCTGTAAGTCGTCGCAGATTTACATGAAATTTCGCAGCACGACGCCACGCGTAGTTCCATTAGGGCTGTTAAGTGTGTGAATAAAGTGCTGGCTCAGCTTTTCCAAAAGGAAATAGCCGGATATGCACGGTAATAAATTATTACTACAGTACTTGAAAAATACTTTTGCGTACTGTAAAAATATTAGTTATTACTGTTATTTATTTTTGCTGTACGAGGACCTTAGATTTTGTGCACTATCTCAACGCGTTTTCGTATAGCTTCATTTGATAGTAAAGCAAAAACAACTGCATCTATTAGAAAAAAATGGTTACTGCGCGCTCGTCGTCCATTTGCTGAAAAAAGACATATTAAAATAGAAAGAAGGTTCAAAACTTCAAGCACATAACTGCGTATCAATCGGTAGTTTTTTCCGGTCTGTTTGGCACTTTGTTAAAGAAGTCATGGATTTAAGAATACTTATCTGACTTACGAGTTCTGTGACATGTCCGATTTTTAAATGAAATAAATTCCTTGAAAGTCCGTTTTAAACTTTTAGAAAGGTTCTAACTACCGTGGTGTTACAAATTTTCAGAATGCGCTTATTACTTTATTACCAGCCCGAGATGAAATTCAGACGCTGACATTATATTTTACTGCGCCTGGACAATGACACATTTCTACGTGTTACAGCTCGACGTAAAATTTATTTCGAAAAAATGAAGACCTTTGTCGCAAAGATATTTCGCCTTATATTGTACTAGCTGTAACAGTTTGCGTAAGAACAGTTCCTTTTAGAATTCTAGACTCTTTGACAATTTGCATCAAGACCTCTTGCCACAGACTATTCGTTTGACTCGTGGATACGCGACAATCCGCTGCTAGCGAACTGAATACGATTTCGATGGATGCATACTTTTCGGGGTACGTGCGAGATGCTTAGGAATACATTAAAAAATTTTTTTTCAAGAATTCATCAAAAAAATTTATATTTTCATATTAAAAAAAGTCTCTTGTCGTGCAAAAAGAAAATCTGATTTGCATTTTGAGTAGACACGTTCCAAACTTTTTGCATTGTACAGATTGCCCTTATGTGCAAGTGCGTTCTTATGTTTCTTACTCAGTAGAGTATTTTAACCTTAGACTCACAATTTTAAATTCTAAAACCGGAAAGATCAGTTTGGATAGCGATTACTATACCCGGATTGATTAGACAGCAGCGGTTAATCGGCTACAAGGTGTCACTTATATGCTTTAATTTGTGCACTATACTGTGGTATATATACAATTTGTGCTACGTAATGTTGTTAATATGCAGACAACCAATACACACATAACTGAGGAATATTCTTCACGAATCTTTGTCGTTGATGGAAATAAAACAGCGCTGAGAGGAGCGGCGGTAATTTTATAATTGCCAAGATGGTGAATACAGATAGTGGTTTTCAAAATGCTGGTGTAGTTGTTGCTGCTGTTGTTTGATATGCTGACTATTGTCCATTACGAAATACCACGGCAGTGTAAACAAATCGGTTTGTTATCGCTAAAGTACTTATGAAAATATGTTGGTCGTACGCATGTGTGGCCACTTTTGGGCTTTTGGTTTGCTGGCACAATATGTTTTCTTAAAAGCTACACGGGGGAAAAACCGTCTAATATCAAAGATGGAAAACCGTCTAATATCAAAAGAAGAATGATTGAGCTGTCGAAAAACATCCGATATCCCGCAAAATCTTCTGGTTAGACCATAGTTGTCTTCGGGTTGGCTGTTGCCAGGACCGGAATCTGCTCATGGACACAAGGCGGTTTTGAAGAATTAGTTGTGAGCGGATTTGTAATCGTATCATTGTGAACAACATTTTCAGTGCTGCACGTACTGCGCAACCGCATCGATGCACACTTGCACTGCACGTACAAGAATAAAACCAGACTGCTGCTGTTGCCATTATTGAATCTTACATTTTGCATCTCGTTAGCCGGCAAGTGCATAGCTCTGGCTGAATAAATCTAAAAATGGAGTCTTTTGAGCGCAATTATTGCACGTCTCGCTTTTTCCCAGACAAACTTTAAGCGATATTAACGCTGCGTCGAAAGGCTCGGGATCCAGCACTTGCAGACTGAGCAAAATGTAGAAATCTTGAGTTCTGCAGCACATGGTCCAAAATTGGCTTTTGCATACAACTTGCTTTTGCATACAACTTCATTGAGGCCGATTAATAAGTAGAATCTGATCAATGCCAATTGCCGACTCTATACACCGGGTCACGGCCATCACCCCCCGATCGTCATGTGTCGGACCGCGACAATTTTCTACTCTTTTTTCAATTCCCGAAATTATTTCATAGAACTACTCGTATTTTGCTGTTAAGCCTGCTGTCTATCACCACAATACATCACAATACGTAATTCTAGTTTCACATTACAGTTTACAAATTTAAGCACGCTATCGTAAAAGACATCTAACGTGGCTTCTGCTGGCCCGGTCACCGATTTTTAAAAAGGTTTTTAATTCTTTAATTCAGAAAAGGGTTTCGATTCGGAAGCGTCGCTAACTGATAAGCTGTGGTACTGGGAACACTTTTTAAATTACCCATCCGGTAGTCATGTTGGAATTTGCGGCGCAAGTGAAGCTCGTATTGTTGGTACTAGCCAGTTCCGAAAACACAAGAACGCAGCCGATTAGACCGATAGCGCTCTGCAACCAACCAACAGAAAGTTATTAAATTTAAGCGAAGCAAACCTTCATAACGCAGCAGCAATACTAACTTCGATCGCTCTTTCTCTGGACACTGGGATTCCGGCCATCGAAAATCCAGGCGGCGAGTTTTTCAGATTGCATGTACAGCCACATCCACTGTACAAGTCCCGGGTCAGAAGCATGACCATGACGCACCAGGCTACGCTCTTCCAGATCCACACCAATTATCTCAACGATTAGCTGACCCTAAAATATGATAATTCACGAGTAAAACCCGTTTTTTCAGGTTTGTGTGATTGTTATCGAATCGTTTCTCGGTGGATTTTGGCACTGCGAAAGGGTGTGTGCCTGTTCGATGGAAAACACGTGGGATGCTGATAAAACACACAATACAATCAGTGCCTCGGTTAAGGTCACCAGCGTACTACCACCTGCCGCACCACAGTTGACGTATTGTCCACTGATGTTGAATGTCGTGATAATTAACAAACCCAGCATTGCAATCAGGCTGAATGCGGATACGGAGGACACGCAGTTATCCAGTTCCTTGACTAGTGAGGACGCTCGTTTTTGTAAACCAATATATTCATCCAATCGGCTGCCAGCCACAGCTGCTTTAACGGTGATCCTCCGAAATATTAGCCCGGCTGCCTACAACAGCTTCGGTTATTCCCTAATTCTGTGCACCGTTAAACACAGAGGAGCATCAAGAATGAAAAAGTGACCGCTCTGTTTGAAGCCTTTTAATCGGTTCACATCACTTCATAAGCATTTGCACGAACCTTTATCCCATGAACAACCTTATCTGACACTGCGGTTAGCTCCGATAACTGTTTCGATAATTTATTTATTGTGATTTGCGAGTATAAAAACGAATACATATTTTTACTTGGTACTACGCCACAGCTGTGTGTTTTAAAATTGTTCCTTCATAAAATGATGCTGTTACGTGTAGTAGATAGCGCACAAAATGCCGTTTATGCCTCCGCAACCAACCTATGGATGTAGAACCCAGGAAGTTTGGTATGTACACTGTCAGTGCATAATATTTTGATGTAACCCTTTTAGCACTGCAAATTTTGGTGCGGAAAATAAATCGCAACATTTTCTCTTTCTTCTGATTACGGAATAGCGTGAAAAGCGAAAAAACAAAAATGTATCAAACGGAATGAAAGGTAGAGCAGGAGGTTGTGAACTGAGCAGAAGATAGCAAAAGGTTGTGAACGAAGTTACTGCCTAATGAAAATTGACGACTGTTCTCTATTTACTTACAATTGCCATGAACGAAATGAACCCCACGGCAATGCGCTTGCTCGCATCAAATGTGCAAATAACAAACGTATATACTCCGCTGAAAGTCAACCAGGCTGTCGGTGAAGCGTTGGGAAAATAATGTTCCCCGAAATAGATTGCATCAGTATTAAACACATCATTGTGGACAAAGCCAGAAATTAGTATGATGTTGGTAACTGCAAATGTCAGGAAGTACACCGATGTGAACACTACTAAACCAATGCGATCGCAGGTCAGCAGATGTTGGCCAAATTCTCGGTCCAGATGCTGCATAAGGTCGACAAGCTTTTTTCTAGCCCGGAAAAATGTAATAAAATACGGCAGTTCTAGCACACATAACACGGCGTGGATGGATCCTACCACAACGACGGGAAAGCGGGTTGCCGTGGCGTTGTAGATTTGGTATATGTCGTAGGCGTAGAAAACACTAATAATCACCACTAGCAATATCCAGAATACGGTGGCCATTAGCGTGAACAGTCGTAGCTTATTATGATGGAGAGCTGAATAATGAAAAAGCCCCATGATTTGCAGAATAATTAGCCACACTTTCGTCGTCTTCCAAACCACTGTTGGCGGCATGGATGTATCCATGGTACCGTGGTTTACACTTTACACCTGATTGCACGCAGATTTAGTAAGAAATTTAACTAAAAAATTAATTTGCGATTCTTTTACTCGCATATACATCAATAACATCATCACCGCGAATCGCACAGAAAGACAGAATAAACTGTGAAAATCGAGGACAGCATTTACTTAGATGCCGTTGCTTCTATGTTATCGCATCATGTTACAATATTTGTGGAAAAGCGATTACAAGTAGAGAAGTGACTTTGCAACATCCTTGGAGATTTCTGCACCCATCGATGATTCTCAAGAGTGGTCTATCAGTCAACCGAGAGCGTGTTTGCTGTTAGTGCATCGAGTACGCAGTATCCTCATGTCGGAACATCGCAGGAATTGCAGCTAATGAAATTAAATTTTTCTAATATGTCACCGAATGTCTGCCTTCATTAGGGCTTTCAGTTATCCATGCTAACTCCCTACCGGACCCATTGGTCCATAGTTACCGATATCTTACTGCTTCCTGCCACAGCCAACTTAATTATGTTGAAATCTCAACACAGTAGTTACGATCTCGTACCGACGCGTGCGTGCTCTTCTCGTCGGATGTGGCGAGTATCGAAATGTTGGCTTTTTCTTCTACAGACTTTTGGCCTGTTCCCCTTTCCTGTGGTTAAACACTCGGGCTTAAGGATATCTCTTAGCGCCGTGTGGTTACTCAATGCGCTGCTGATTTTTGCCGCACGAATATTTGATGCCTCCGACACCTGGACCAGCTACAACGCCACCGCCACGAAACTGCAAGTTACTGTCGTTGGATGCATCCATACTGTTTTATGCGTGCTGGAGTTATCATACATGCTGCTGACGTGTCGGGTCAGCCAGAAACTACTACGTTTAATTCGGCAACTCGATGCAGACTTTGGAAAATTTTTAACGGCATCCGATTGGAACGTTTTGGCCGCCGCCTTAGGCGGATTCATGGGTAGCATGCTCGCCATCACGGGGCTGTTGTGGTATGGCTACGATAACGGGACTTCATTTTCCACCTTGACCGAAGTTTACCGCGCAGTGTACTTTCCAAATTTGCCGCTGGCGGTGGTAACGATTCTGAATGTGCTGTACTATTTCTTTTCCCTGTTTTTTGAAGTATCTAAAGATATCCTGGTTGGGTTCGTCATTTCCTTGCCCTTAGCACGGGACTGATATTTCGCCGGTTAGCGCTGGGTTTCTCGTTGTCGCGCACCGATGAAGAACGAATGCGCTTTGTGTTGTTGCATAAGTCTCTGAACCAGGTTGTCAGCGCATTGGACGCCTGTCTATCGGAATTGCTGGTGTGCGCCTCGTCGCGATACTGGGCTGGATTATCATTGCGACTTTCCACATAAGCGGGCAATATGCTAGCTGCGGTGCGCCAGCGGCCTCGTCTTTACTGTCTCTAGCCGAAGCAACGCGGAGTTTCTTGGGACTTTTGTTGGCATTCGTTTTCAACATGGAGCAGGTACCGATTCATTTCAAATCTGCATAATTGCATTTTTCAAAATGATAATTGCATTTTTCATAATAATTGCATAAATGCATACTTAATTGCATTTTTCAAAATGATGCGAATGCAGGCATAATCAGATTAGTTTTCATTACAACTATTTATACGAACAATTTTTCCCGTATTTAAGGGATTTTTGCTGTTATATGTGCACTACCAGTCTACTAAGCACGTTATGATACGTCACCTACCTAATTTTGTAGGCGCTACTATTAGCCTCCTTTATCGAAATAATCTGCAAGAGCGTTGCACTATGCCTCACAAAGGGATCAACCGTCTTTACAAACCCGGAGAACTGCGGTTCCAGTGGCTTTACATGCAACGTATACAATTCCGGCCACCGGTATTTACGCTGGCTGAAGTTATTGTATCACGCCAAAAAGCACTTGAGGTCAGTTAGCACTAGCAGTTATCCCTTTTACGAATTACCGACGATAATTCATCAAACTTAAAACTGCCATTTTATTGAATTTGTAGGGCACCATGGGTATAATTAGCTGTATCCTTGTCTTTGCCGCTTTGGCCAGCGACAATGCTACCTTGACATGTTTATCTAACAATGGAACCGCCGGACGGCTACTCTAGATTTCCAACAACAATACTGCGTGAAAACTAAACGGCATTGTTATTGTTACACATATTTATTATATTGATTGAGTGGTAAATGGCTAATTCTATCATATAAAAGTAAGTGCGATTGCTAGCGGGATTTGGTGAATTTGAACGCCGTATCTAAACCAAACGTCATATGTTTGCTTAATGACTTACTAATCCTTGGTACCGTAATCGTATACATAATGAGAATGTGCTGCCTTATGAAAATCAAGCGTGAGCTCACTTTGACGCATTAAACGTGTTAAGCGGCATTTAACGGTTTTGGTCGCCTGTGGCAACGTTGGAGCAGTCAGTATAAAGCAGGTTATTGTAGGTATGGAGCATCAAACGGTGGTAGCCTTGTTTAATTAAACAGTCAATTTCCTTGCCTTGAGCATTTTTTTCGGTACAGATACAAGCTGAAGACTGTTATCAACAAAGTTCTCAACATGACCAGTTTCCGAATGTACCTGTACACGACAAACAACCGCGGCTATCCAGCTACAACATCAGGAAGAAATAGTTTCACAAACAAATATTTTTTAGGCAAAACTTTACAGCTGTATTGAGGTGGATCCATGAAGGGATCTCACAGTGACTAGAGGGTAAGCCAAATTAACTTAAGTCCAAATTGTCATCTAGTTTTTTTGCCGACGCAAATGACGTTTAATTACATAAAATGTTCTGAGATACAGATTTGCTGATATCCAGCGAACGTTAGAAATCGTGAGCGATAATAGCACCAAGCGCAGTAAATGAAGCGATGCCTACTGTATATACCGTGTCTTCCGCTCGTACTAAATACAGCGCCGTCTGCAGCATATTCGCGACTCCATCCAGCTCTTGCAGCTCCAAAATTTAATTTAGGGACAGCCAGAATCGGTTTCGGTACATTCCAGAGGAATTATTTTGTGACTCTTCCGATTATTTGCTGTTGTTCAGACTTCAGAGTGTTCTGACTGAATTTGCAGAGAAATTTTGTACATAAATAATTTTTCAAAAATACATTATCCATCAGATGTAATTCAATTTTTTTAAAATAAATGAGTACACACTTTTGTTAATTAAAACTACGAACGAAATCAAATTTTTTCAAAGGGCAAAGGTGTAAGGTCGCGGTAAATGTATGCACCGCTGAAAGAATTAATCAATTTCACCTTGCTGTTCTCAAGCAATTTAAAGTCATATGGTTTTCAAGTTTTTATAAAATTTGCGTTCTCGAAAACGCCGCAAGCGCACCCGGACAATTGGGAGTGTGACATTTTGCCGCACTCAAACTCGCCGCGCGACTTTTCGTGGCGAAGACATTTCGCCACCGGACATTCGGACGCTGGGACACTTCGGTTTGGGACAGTATGCTTTGAGACATTAATTATTTTTACCTTTGCGACATTTCGACGCAAGATGTCTGGTCGCGAACAATTCGTCTTGGGACTTTTCGAGCAATGCGACAACTCGTCACAAAACAATTCACCGCGCTTAATTCTCACTAGTTTTTTAGTTTTTTTAGAACTGTTCTTAGTTTTTCTTAGGTGTTATTCTTAGGATTTCTTAGTCTTTCAAAGACTTTTTTAGGTTTTCGTACGTCTTCATAAATTTTCTTAGGTTTCTTGGGTTTCTTTGGTTTCTTTGGATTCTTAGGTTTCTGAGGTTTCTTAGGTTTATTAGGTTTCTCAGATTTCTTAGGTCGTTCGTGTGGTTTTGCTTGAGTTTGAATTTATTCGGCTCTTTCTTTTAGCTTAGTAAATCGTCCATCTGATAGGGTACATGTCGGTTCGACGAGATGTCCCTGCGGCAAATTTTCCTTGCTTCGAAACGGCCATGCGACGGAAAGTCTTGCGGCGTAAAGTCCATCCGACGAAATGTCCTGCAACGAAACGTCGCGTGGCGAGATTACCTTGCGGTGAAATGTCTGCGACCAAAATTCCTGCGACCAGTTGTCGGCGGCGAAATGTCGCGGTGCCGGCGCAAGCTATGAAGGCGCAGTTTTTAGCGATTTATAGAGCCATAGAGAAAATGCGTTTACGCTGTCTCCTTGCTCAGTCATATTTGCAGTCTTAGGGTTTTTGTTGGTCGATGAAAAATAATAGGCGGTCGTTGCTATACTATAAGCGTGTTTGGCTCCTCCCGCTGTGACGTCGCTTAGACTCATTAAATAACAGGGTAGGAACCTTATGCGTAATGTTATATCATTACGGAACGGGTGTGTACTGTGTAGTGTATACACTGTACAGTATTTACTATTTGAATAATAATAATAATTTAGTAATAATAGTATTAGGTATCTAGGTATTTGTATATTAAGCTATGAGTCAATATCCTAATAAATAACGGTTTAACGCAATTTTTATGAGAATTATGATGCTTTACTTTACGCCATACCGTTTTTTTTGCTGTGGTGAGAAATGCTGAGAATGTGACACCTGTCTTCCAGATAAACTCGCTGCATCCAAATCAGCTCAAACTGAATACTATTATCGCAACTACTGATGAATAATATAATTCTGACAAACGATTCACAAACAAGCAAATGAAAGGGTTCACAAAACTTTCGTAAATATGTACTTGCAAGTTGAGAAGTGTCCTTATTGTAACAATTTAATGCTGCACTCGCATTTCGAATAACTCACATTAATGCGTTATAAAATTTTTGCGCGTTGCATTTCATTTTATCTGGTATAATAAAATAATTTTATCTGGTATCAACCAACCAGTTTGACCATTTGACGTCTGTCTGATATACCATTTACAAATGCCATATCAGCCGTACAACAATATCAGTTAACATTTGATAACAATAACCTTAAGTCGAACAGTTTACTGAAATCCAAACATCGGATGAGTAATGATAGGCACATACCGCTATTATATTGCCCTGCAGGCATGCGATGGAAATTCCTTCTCGGTTTCAAATAGCCGTAGTAACAATTTTTTTCGCCTGCTGACTTTGACCTTTAAGCGCTATGAAAATAAATTTCCCCATAATTTTATCCAAGAAACAAATAATTTTTGACAGAACTTCATTTTTTACTGTTTTTTTTTGTATTGTGTTCAACGAAGCTTTGTTAGAATGCGCACCACCCGGAAAGTTGCAAATTCATTGTTTGTTAACATTCATTTTTCTCTCAAAACCACTGTTTCTCGAACAACAGCGCAATTATTTGCCCACAGGGCAATAATCAAGTGTTTGTTCACTTGCCTTATTGTCGCCATATAACAACAACAATAACAACATAAACGTTTCTGAATCTTGCTTGTCATGTTTACACATTCCAAATCCTATATAAATGAAATGCATTTCACAGACTTTGTTCAAAATTACTACTTCCTATTGCAACGTGCCGGATTTTTATTTATCAGTCTCGCGTGAGATATCCCTTTTATTCCGATATCATGAATGTTCAACGCTGGTGTTTGGTGCTGCTTGTTGCCGCGCTCGCTCTGGTAAGTGCAACATTCTGACGTGTTTTTAACTCCCTTTTTTTCACTGCTACCGCACTCTGTCAGCCGAGCCCCTTATCTACTCTTTAAGACAGTGAAGTGGGCCACTTTGATAAGTGAATGGGCGACATACACTTAAGTGGGCCACCTTCTGTTATTTCTCTCCTGATTTGTTTCTTTAGACTTTTTGTTTTGGCAGATTCATGAAAGTTTGTCAGAAAGATTCTTAGAGTACTTGAAATTTTAAAAATCGGTTCACTGGTTATTAAGCTATTTGTGTTATAAAAAACCGATGACGAAAGCACTTAAGCCACGCCAAGCGAGCCACTGCACTACAGCGAAAAACTGCAGTCGTCGCCACACGTGCGCGGTTGCAACACTTCTTTCTTCCATCACGTATGCAAAGATTCCAGAACATCATAATGACTGCATTCACCACCATCTGCGTGCTGAGGCTGTGCTGAGGTACAGAACTGTTGCAGCCGCACACATGTGGCAGTGGCTCCAGTTATTTTGCTGTAGTGCAGTGGCTCGCGTGGCGTGGCTTAAGTGCTTTCGTCATCAGTTTTTTATAACACAAATAACTTAATAAAAAGTGAACCGATTTTAAAGATTTCAAGTACTCCATCAAGAGCAAAGTTTCTTGAATGCATAAAGACAAAAAATATAATCTGCATCACCGTGTCGCTAAGCAGAGTTCTGTGAACTGGCTCGTGCTCGGTGCAAGGCTATGGTTACCAACTTACCAACCAACGCTACTCGTGCAATATATGTATTAAGCAGGTTGCGGTATCAACGAAGGGGTACGATTGACGATAGAATTAACGACGGAGTACAATTAACGAACGTTTAAACGGCAGTACCCGTCGTTATTAACGAAACGAAGGGGGTATCGTTTCGTTAATAACGACGTTGAAATTCAGTAATGAACGACTGGGCCCACATAGACCATTGAGCACGAAGACTGCGTAGGCGAGACAGTCTACCCAGTGAATTTCTGCCTGGGCATTCAATCCTGAGTTGCCCACTCGACTCGAATTTTTGAAAATCGTACCAGTCTCGACGCTTGCACTGCTGTCATTTATTTTTTTGCCAGCTACATTGAAAAGAAAATTATTTGGTTTTTTCAAAATGTAAAAATTATTGCAAAAACTTTGACTTTACTGTTGCAGCAGTGTGCTATAGCAACTCTGTAGCCTGTGCTGTGCATATTCACCATCTTTCAAGTGCAACAGCGAGTCACGCATTCCAGAATGGAATGACAGTTCTACTTCTTTATAACGTCTGCGCGAAAACTCAAATCGCATTTCCTTCTAATGTATTCGTACCACATAAAAAATCTGCATTTGTTATTTTTCCGCTGGTAAACGAAATTGTTTTGATATTGGTTCAAAATATTCAGCGGAGACTCTCTGATACAATTATGGTTCCTCACGTTAATAACAGGAGCAGTAAATCCTATATATTAAAGCAGAACCGTGATTCCGGAACGCTCCTGCCTCCGAAACGTTCTGATTGGCCAGAAACAACCTAACGTTTCTGATTGGCATAAACCCGACTAACGGCTTTTACGCTTTTGCAGCCCCTTAAACCTGTGCTTTTACGCCTTTAACCTTACTAAGCTTCCGAATTTTAGTGCCCTCACCTGTAAAACCTTCGCCTGATAAACCGGATCACACGTTTAGCTTCACCCTTTCTAAGTTTCAAGACCATAGTGCTTCAACACACTCGATAACTTTAATTAAGTTAACAAACTTAACGGCATCCGACCTTTTAAGTCATTGGTCTCCGGAATCCAAGCGTGCGGTACCCGCCATATTAAGCCTTTGGTCACCAATGGCCGCGTGTGCGATACCTGCTTTATTTATTCTTTCGTCACCAAAGGTTTTCGTCTTTCGTCACCTTTGCTAACCGAAGGCCCTTTAACCCTTCGGTCACCGATCGCCTTTTAGGCCTTTGGTCACCGAAGGCCACGCGTGCGGTACCTGCTTTATTAAGCCTTTGGTCACCGAAGGCCTTTTAAACCTTTGGTAACCGAAGGCTCTTTAACCCTTCGGTCACCGATCGCCTTTTACCCCTTTGGTCACCGAAGGCCACGCGTGCGGTACCTGCTTTATTAAGCCTTTGGTCACCGAAGGCCTTTTAAACCTTTGGTAACTGAAGGCTCTTTAAACCTTCGGTCACCGATCGCCTTTTAGGCCTATGGTCACCGAAGGCCACGCGTGCGGTACCTGCTTTATTAAGCCTTTGGTCACCGAAGGCCTTTTAAACCTTTGGTAACTGAAGGCTCTTTAAACCTTCGGTCACCGATCGCCTTTTAGGCCTATGGTCACCGAAGGCCATGCGTGCAGTACCTGCTTTATTAAGCCTTTGTTCACCGAAGGCCTTCTTACCCGTTGGTGACCGATCGCCTTTTACCCTTTTGGTCACCAAAGGCCACGTGTGCGGTACCTGCTTTATTAAGCCTTTGGTCACCGAATGTCACGCGTGCGATACCCGCCTTATTAAGCCTTTGGTGACCGAAGGCGTTTTGAGACTTTGGTTACCGAAGGCATTTTAAATCTTTGGTAACCGAAGGCCTTTAGCCACCGAAGGCCTTTTAAACCTTTGGTCATCAAAGGTTACGCGTGCGGTGTCCGCCTTAATAAGCCTTTTGTCACCGTAGACATTTTAATGCTTTGGTCACCGAAGGCCACGCGCGCGGAACCCACACTTTTCAGCCGTTAAAACCGTGGACCGCGTCAGCGCGGCGCGTAAGCGCCGCGCGTTCTGCTTGTTGTTAAGTTTATAACGCAACCTCTTATTCCAATCAACGGCACATTAAATTAACAACGCTAAAATCGTCGTTAATTTTGCCGTTAATCGCAAGGCCATGCAAAACGCAACCTACTTATTGTTAGCATTTTCTCCCGCTTAACATTTAGCAAGCCAGCTCCAGTATCCATATCAAACTGGCACGTGCACTTTTAGTTAATTACCATTAATTTTTACAGTTTTCGCACACGGAAGCGGTGTGCCAGAAAAAGGCAGGTGCAAGCTGCAAAAACGCGGATTGCTGCGGAGACAAGCCCCATTCGCTGACCTGCAACAGACAGCGCCTGGTGTGCGAAGCCAGACCGGGCATACATTGATAGCCAGTAATGCACCACCTTCCATTGTAACACTTTCCAGTCCACAATCTGCCAACCAACTGATAAGTGCCCGGCGGTGCTGTGGTTGTGAAAATGCGATTTAAGTAGTGTAACTCATGCCCTTTTCGGCTTTTGCTGCTTATTCTTTTTTCCTCGGCTGATGTATTCGAAGCAAGAATTCGTGATTAAAAATTTTCGGCCATTAGTAAACAGAAAGATTGTCAAACGCCTTTATTTCGGCATAACCGACCGAGAAGCAATAAACTTTCGAAAAAATAAGTTTTTTGTCGCCCTGAAAGGCTTCCAGATGCGCTCTCTCTCTCTCTTGAGCAGTGGTAATATTGATTTGTTATATTTATAAGAGCTTGTCAACTGCTTTGGGTTACAATAAACTACACTTTCACACCGTGTCGATCAGCGATACAATATGAAAGCACCGACAAACTAGGTATATTTTGCTGTGAATCTGAGTATGTTTCCTATAGTAGTCAGCGAATAAGGTTGTCTATCCTGACCTGTCAGTTTATTTTACGGATGAAGTCACAAAGCGTTGTAAAAGCTGCACAAGCCAGATTTCGAAGTGATTGCGTAAAGGTGCAGTGAAAAATACAAATTCAAGGGTGTACTTTGCCTTTCACTTAGCTGAACGGAAATGATGTTATGGATAGTTGTTATACTTTTGTACTGCATTTTTCGCTACGTACTGATCAATAAAAACGGATTTTTTAAAACACTGTCTTAAAATGTGATTTGAAAAATTCAAGGGTTACACTTAGCACATGTGTAGTGAAGTCGCTTTAAATGCTGTTTCTCTCATCAAAGCGCTTTTACGGTTAACCAAGAATAATAATCCCGTCCTAATCAGTTCTCTAAATTTTTTTTATTTCGATTAGCAGTGGTAGTTTTAGAAAGGTCACCGATCAGTTGCATTTGTCTCGCCACTGTAGCCAACGGGTTATCATTTCAGAGACCGTATCTAGAAGGAACAACACATCGGTTATTTCTTTTGTATTATCTTTACTCCAAGGTGGATTACTGCTGCAGAATACTGGGAAGAGAGCCGGAAGTAAAATTCGCCAAGTAAGTAATTGTAGCAGATCCGGCTTGAGCTACGACGGATGACGTTTCTTATCATAGACAGGACTTACATGGACAAACATAATAGACCATAGTGATGAACTATCATTAAAGTATGTATTATGTACACAATTTTATCGGGCAACGTACTGCGGCGTGTTGGTACATGTACTTACAAACTGATGTGAATTGTGCCAGGATACCGCGCACCCAGAACGAGAAAATCAATAATGCTCTAGCTCATCTCTAACAAATGTTGAAGAGATCCAATATGGATGACGGGAACAGTATGTAAGATCCTCAAGGGCCGACAACTTGCAGTACTCTAATTGCATTTAGCAACGTTGGCTAATTGTACTTAATAGCTTTGCCAGCGGACGCTATGCGGTTCTTGGTATCCTAACCTGCTGCAGCTCTAACTTGTTTCTCTTTTGGTATGGTTGGTATCAAAAATTGTTTGAGCCCAGTTTCTAGTTTTTCCTGTTCCTGCACTGGCACAGGGTCGCGTATTTCACAGAAATTGAGGTTGACGCTGCAACTGGCTCTCTTGCATGCTCGCACGACACTTCGACTTTTCCCAACAACGGATCACTTCAGTTAGGGATTTTGTACAATGGACCTGTGGCCAACATGTGGTGTATTACAGGATCAACTGCTTATCGCAGTTCATACTGTAACAAACCTTCGCCGTGTGTTGCACAGTTTAGAGTTCTATTGCGTTTTTAGTTGTTATAACATGAAATCGAGGGCATGTTTATGTCGTTAAAGAAAAAAGGTTGACTGGAGACGTTGCAGTATGAAATGAAACGATAACCTTAATCTTTGGACCATCTTCTATTCGAAAATTTCCGAACTCTCACTGTTCGGGATTTTTGAGTAGAAGGTAACACGTCGTGCGAAGAGGTGTCGCACCACATGGGGAGGCCAGCAATTCGCTGTTCGAAATGTATAGCTAACAGTAAGGTGATCCGTTGTTGAGTAAAGTCAAAGTACTGCATTGACGATGCATCATCAATTGCGTCACCTTATGAGCGACGATTCCTGGCCGCGGAAATCGACATTCTATAATTTGGTATCCAAGTTGTCCTTTGTGCACCTGATGTTTGTGTCATTTCCCGTTGCCATACTGACCATGCCGCAAGGTAAGTAAAGTGAACGCCGTTAATCTTATGTACCTACTTACTACCTTGTGACAGTTTACACAACACTGTTTTACATTTCTCAGTACAGATATGAATTCTTAAAATTTACTGGGCGGCCTGAAAACCATTCTGATCGGAAGAACAATTTTATTTTCAAGCAAAAATAAAAAAATTACATTTAAATGCAATCACGGCTACATCGCCTGAAAATCTATAGAAACTTTGTTCTCTGCAGACAGCAGACTGCAGCATTACGCAAACGTCTGTAACCGGCAAAAATGTTCGTCGGATATTTTAGCCGGTTACACATGTCTGTTTTTGTAGTTTCTTCAGCAAAATTATATGAACGATTTATGCGCGTAACAGCGAATCGTGTTGCCTGCCGTGATTAGTAATTAAATTTAAGCTAGGTCACTAGTTAATTAAATTTCAGCTAGTAATTAAATTTCAGCTGCCGTGATTAGTAATTAAATTTCAGCTGCCGTGAATAGTAATTAAATTTCTGATAATGAATTTAATCTGTCCGAACGTGAATTCGGCAAAACAAGTGTGCTCTGTTGAGCAGCAGTTAAAATCAATAACAATAACAAAAAAAATTTAATCAGCATGTCGAAAATGTCATTTCCATTGTCCATGAAGTTGAGTGTGTAATTTTGCAGCCCGTATGGTGTCCAGCAATCTGGCAACAGCATACACCTTCATCGCGTGGACGCTGCTGTATAATATTGCCGGAGTGATCGCCGATCACCGGGGATATGGAAAGTACACCAACGGCCGGGAACGAGTCGCCAACCACCAGGCACCAGGTTTCCGGATCGGCAGAGTTTATTTGATCTGCATGGTCATCGACGTGTTGGTCGCACTGGGCGTCATTCTGCAAACCGCTACGCAGAATGAACCAGGAATTATAATACTCTTTTCGGCCGCTGCCTATGTGTTCCTCATTGTAAATGGTGCGTGCATAGCATCCGCTGTTATAGCCCTGAGGAAAGGTCAGCTGCCGACCGCCGTTATTGCCTTCTTTCACTGGAAGAGATTTGAGCAGGCCGGGTTTATCCAGGACTATTACGATTGGACAGTGTTCCAGACTTTCGTCAAGCTGCCGTTTGGGTTATTGGCGTTGCCGTTGATGATCCTGCGCAACCTGCATGGTAAGAATAAGCTGAGATTTTGTATACAGTGTACATCCATAAGACCATAACAGAGGTTAACAATGCGCGAAAAACGGAATACATGTAATTATGAGCGAGCAACTATTTGCCAATAATTACTGCCTTCTACAAATAAGCGAATCGTTCATAGCTGCCATTCAAAAAAATTTTAGGAAACCCACATTAGAACTGGACAATTCGCCCGGTTAAACATACAGCTGCTTTCCGGGCTCGAACTAGAATGCTCAATTTCGCTACAGACCTCATTTTTAAGTTATGGAAAACCTCATAACGGAATTTAGACGTACGCTTTGGTTTTTTAGATGTGGAAAAAATTGGCGAAACCCTGTTTTGTGGAACGGCATCGTCGGCATGGGTAATCCTGTACAACTTAATCGGACTGTTCGGATTGGTAAAAGGAACCAGGCCGCCATCTCGACCGCCCACCCGTCAGAATTGTACTTTACGGGGATGGGTGTTCTATCGTGTCTACACGAGCCTAATGACCATCAGCGTACTAATCGCTGTTAGTACTATCATCAACGGGAGCCTTAACGGAGCCGAGAGGTCGGTTTTGAAATCGGCCGGCAATAGCGAAGTTATACTGGGATCTGTCATTCTTGTCGTGGAACTGGTCTTTTACGCGCTGTCGGTGTGCATCAGCGCGTACTTGTGTAGATCACAGCCGCTCATCGAAAGACCACGTAATTCTGCAGTGGAAACCTTCCTGCCACGCCCTGCGGCACCGCTACCCTCTGTAATCACTCCGTGTAATGCGAGCGATGAACCGCCAGCGTACAATGTAGCTGTAACGCAGCACGAAGGGGATCTCCCTCCGTCATACGCGGAAGTGACAAATGATCCCAACTGTCGCAACAATAGCATTTCGGCCGCTGCGAAGGCCCTATTGGTGTGAAAGAGCGAAACTGTGAAGTTTAAAATGAGCGTTCTGGGAACCGTTATAGCAGCCGACTGTCGTACATATTACATAGCATCGTGCCGCAATGTTGAATAAAGGGCAGTTGTACCTTGTAATATTTCACTTGATCTAATTTACATTGTTTTCACGATTCGTAGATTCAAAACCTAAGTATTATATCAATGCTTCAAGTACAAATATTTGTATTGAATGCAGGACTAAGAAATAAATCGGTCAGTCGGTCCACGGTTCCCAAATTTATTTATGAATTGAATCGATAAACCGATATCCATATACCAGAATCAAAAATTACCTTTTAAATGTTCACTGCATAAGGAACCATTTCTACGGATTCTTCCGCAAAGCGTGCCATGTGGCTCAGTAACAAATGGTCGAGGGACAGGTCATGGTCAAAGTGATCTGACCTGACTCCTGAGCACCCGTTAGACGTCACTCACTGGAGTAGCCAACACTGGAAGAGCTGCAAAGCATGACACATGACTGCCATCCAGTCAAGACTCAGTACCACCCTCGCGCAATTGAAAGCCGGCACCCTTGCTTTGTTTCCTGTTTTCAAGATACAATGTACGACAAAAGAGGTTGAACCGACCGGTCGGCTCACGGTTCAAAAATTTAATAATAAAATCAACAAGTATGTGTTAAACCGAAGCAGTATGCGTTAAACCGAAGCCGGTCGGTTCAACCTCTTTTTGTCGTACATTGTAATACAGTACTGCTGCAAGCAAGCGGGACCCGGTCGAGCCAAAAAGCTACGCAAAATTGTATATAGCAGAACGCGTCGTGCACGGCGGCACGCATGAGCACACCAGTCCCTCGTTGATTCTTGGTGCGTTTTATTTTTCAGGAAATCACTCAGAAAGCGCACATCACTGAGCAGGGCTTGTGCCGTTTGGGAATAAAGGCCGGATAAGACAAACACTTGAGCGCACGTTGCAAGATAAAACACGTAAATGCATTCCCTAAAGCGGCTCATGCCTTAAGTTCCTGGCGAGGTGGGTAAAATAAAGTAAATGCTATTTCTTACAACGCTGCCACACGCGTCTTTTCGAAAATTGAATAAAACGAAGCATCTACCAGTACAAATTCAAAGTTTTCTACCTTATATTCGACAATAACTGCGAATTTTAAATAATGTTATTTAGGCCCATACTTTATGCAGCCCTGTTGTGATCCAGGCTCCATGGAAGTACGGACCGAAATAACGGATCTTATCACCAGTGAATGATGAGTCGCGAAATGACGTTTGTGCTACCGGCAAAGAATTCCTGATACCGGCTGCTTATGCGGCATAGACAGCCGGGTATCATGCTGGAAATTCTTTGCCGGAAGCAGGCAATGGTGAAGAGAGCACCCCAACGCTTCCTGCGACTGACCGAGACTAGTGGATAATACGGCGAAGAAACTTCATCAGCAAAAACCGAGATGGACACCAAGCACCCAAATAAACATCGTCAAGATAAAAATCAGGCATTTGGATGTCTTTGTCAGTGCTAATCCTCAGCGGACAGATGTTCTGCTTGTTCACCTTTTCTTCTGGCGTTTGCGTCGCTACGAGGACATTTGGGTGCTGTGAACATACCCTGCACGATTAGGCTGTGATGAACAGCCGGCTAAATTTATGGCCGTTTGCATTCAGAGTGTGATATCAGTAGCGCTGCGAGCTACGGCAAACCAGCTGTTCATCGCAACCTAATCGTGCAGGGTATGTTCACAGCACCCAAATGTCCTCGTACAGATGTTCTAAACGTACAACAATAATTTTTTTGTGGATGTATGTTTTGTAATTAATGGTAGCTATCATACGCCGCGTAAAATGGCCAAAATTTCGTCGACAATCCCATAAATTAATATCACTACCTCTTTGATTTATTTAATATCTACACAGCCGGCAAGAAAACTGCGCAAACAACCGGCAAGAATTTTAAAAAGTAATTTTGATAAAGTTTTTCATATGTTTATTTTTAAAAAAGTTCTCTGTATTTCGAGTGTTAAATGATTACTAATATTTTTCCATCGTTTTTTATTAATTTTTCACGTTGCATCATCGTCTCCGAGCAGCGTTTTTTTCTAAGCCACTATACTACGAGTACAACACACCGCAAACAAACACCACAATCAAGCGACCGGCATGAAGAACACTCTAAAAAATCAAACTCAGTCCCTGCGCGAGGGGCAGCTCCCTGCTGTAATTATTCGTACGCCTTCGGCGGCGCATATACTGCTTCCACGGATCACTCCCGCTCTCCCGTCCCCCCGCCGGTGTGCTTATTCGCCCCGACGGCTCGTCCATCTTTGCTCCGGACGTGCTGCTATTGACGTTGACGATCACGCAGTCCGATTCGCCGACGCCCAGTCACGCGTGCATCGTCCCGGTATTCTGCGTGAAAATGCTGGACGACAATCCCTGGTCAACCTCGTTATTCCAGGCGATGGCCTCCTTCGAAGTCCGGTATTTCAGGGCGTAAGAAATGGGGCGAAGGTCTCCTTGAGGAGGACGGGGGCGTTGTGCGAGAGGTTGGGGATGATGGTCGGTTAGCCGAAGTTGCCACCGGAGGCGTGGCTGATGGGTTCCCCGCCCACGAGGACGCGGAAGCCGGCCAACTGGGCGTCGGCGATGGTCTGCTTGTATAAAGCGACGCCGGCCGCCTTGTTCAGATCGGCATCCTCGGCGACAACCACGGCGTGATTCCCGTTCTGCTCCTGCAACAGGCGGCCGAAGCGGGCCTGCACGGTGTTGGCTACTTTCAGCCAACACATTTTACATTTCATATTTATTAAGCATTTTTCAGCACTATATTTATGACATTAACATCAAGCCGTGAGTTTGAAACAGGGAAAAATCCCACTTAAATAAAGCCGAATTAATATATATTAAAGCAACTACACCTAAGAAGAAATGCGATACTGTATAAGTAGATATGACTCATCAATTATTTAAAAATGGCGGCACTTACGTAATAAATTGGAGTTGGGAGCTATACCTTCCAGCTGTAATTCCCTGTTGGACTTTATTACTATAGTTCCCAACTCCAGCATACGAGTCATTTCAACAGTGTACATGTATACTGTATAAGATGGTACGCAGTATATTACACATATACAGTACATTCAAACACACATTGTTTACATTCTTTTCCCGCGTGGAGCGGCACCAACACACAAGCTCAAATGGCTCGTCAGCAATGTTGCTGCACAGCATACGCGTCTTTGCTGCTTAATTGTTTATCACCGTAGTAGTTACTAGTTATCCTGCATTTATGTTACACATAATTATCTTCTACATTACCATGAGTATTAATTGATTATCGGGAGTGCACACTGCCTGGCATATAAATCTGGACTGTACATGTGCGCAATGCACTATATGATTACACAGTGCATTATACAGTTTTAATGCTCTATTCGACCAGTTGTTTACATACTTCTACAGCATGGAGGGACTTGCACAGCACTGCGTCTAGCTCGCTAAAGCCTTTTAACGTACAGTAAGTGACATATAATTACTTTTCAGTGGATATAACTATTTGCTCTATTCTATTCGCAACTTATTTATACATATATAATCATGAAAACTAACAGGTACGATAGAATACTATTTTCTTTACTACTATACATTATGACTGTACTGTGTAATCAAGTTTTACAGTTATTTGCAGTCTGGCGGTATATTGCGTACATGCTTTTGCGTGCGTGCAGATCAACTGGAAAAAGTCCGCCAGGGTCGCCGCAAATTTTTTTCCACTAGAGCTAATGTCGCATTTCTATTAACAAATACTCCACTAATTGCAGAAGTGATGGATTTCTTGCACACGAAGTAAGTGAAGCAAATGTTTTTATTTCATATTGCGTTGTAACACATGCTATATTTTTTATGTGCAAATAGTTTCGGGGATGCTACAAGCAACGGGGGCGCGGGTGGAAAAAGTTGGCCTGAACTTCTCAAAGATTTTTTCCACCTTGTCAACGGTATGGTGCAATTTGCTGATTTTGCAGTTTTTTTACATCGGAGTATTTATTACTATATGCTCGTATGTTCACTCAATGCTTTTATAACGAAAAATACATTTCGTACTGAATTTTAATTAGTTTAATTAATGAGCAATGTACTGTACTGTACTGCACTGTATATGTAGTATGTATCACATACTTTAAAGGGTAAACGTTTTTACTTTTATTACTAAATTAACAACTACTGCTTACTAATGCCACGCAACAGAAATCTGCAACGATAACTTTTTGGTAATTTTATTTATTGCTGTAGTACATTTTCTAATAACAATCGCAATTCGTTTTCAGCAGTTTGAAGAGTATCAGCATCTTTTGCACCTAATAAATTAATTTTTCCAGAATGGAAAATCATCGCCGTACAACCTTGAAGCCGGACTCGCATGGCCGGGAATAATTCAGGTTCAAACATGGCATCGACTTTTGCTCTTATTGAGTTGTATAATTTTTCTAAACTAAGAAATTTCCCAAAATTAAAAGTGGCGACAATGTTAACAATTCGTGGATTCTTTACCGATGCTTTTTGATAGCCATATTTTTGCAGTTTCCGGCAATAATGATGCAATAACGCGAGAGCATCGTTGATGGACTTTGCACCATTAACTGTGATCTTGCCGTTGCGGTACACTTGGCAGTGCGATTTCTGCGGACGAATGGAACGGAGAAGAAGCCCGGAATATTTATGTGGTGCATAATGAGAAAGCGGAGCGCGCTCGTATAAGCTGGGTAAGTCAATTGCGCAGCCGAGGTCAGCAGTTGCAATTACGTTAGTTATCTTCGCCATTCAGCCAATTTGCAAACGTCTCCGCTTTCGCAAGCGTTGTTTGTGGTAATGAAGTAAGCTCCTTAAACTTCGGGCACCCAATGTCTTCAAGATTAAACACTTCAGGCAGATAATTTTCCAAAATCTTTAGCTTTTCTAATCCTTTGGCAAAAAACGTTAGACGCGCAGGTCGTTCACCAATAAGCTCTAGCATATCCTGAATGGCACTAGCAATGTCTAAGTATAAATAATCTCCACGATTATGCCAGACAAGTCCGTGCGAGTGGCGCGATTGGCTCCTAAATTCAACGCGGTAATGATTAAAGTGGGATGGAATGGTGAATGTGTAGCACCTGCTAACACTGGTTTGGCAATCACAAAATGCCAGCTGTTTTATAAGCCGTTGGGAGCCAGCGATAAACCAATCAATATCCAAGACAACCCTCCGCTTTGAATTCTCCATTCTGCTGCCGGTACGCTAGCAATAGCTCCTCCCTTTGGAAATGGAGTCCTTTAATAGGTGTCCGCGCACGACAGCTGATTTGAGAATCCGATTGCCCGCTTCAGTTCTTGTTGTGGGGCCAACGACTTCGGGGAAAACCACGTATGTGTCAAAATTAATTATGGAGCGCGATAAATTATTTGACCAACCATTTGGACGAATTATTTTGGTGTACGGAGAAATGCAGCCAGCATACGAAATGCTTCAGCGAAAAATCCCTGGGATTGAACTGACAAAAAATATTCAGCAAATTGTGGAGGATGAAAATTATTTTGATGGTAAACAAAATATTTTGTTGATACTGGATGACGTGACAAGCGGTTTGGCGAAGAATGAGCATTTATCTAAACTTTTCACTCAAAAAGTACACCATGAACGGCTTTGTGTATTTCTATTATTCAATAACCTATATAAACAAGGGTCTGCTATGCGAGACGTTCATCTTAATGCGCAATATCTTATCCTGTTCAAAAATAATCGTGATGTGAACCAAATCAAGATTCTCGAAAGGCAGACTGGTTTAAAACATCTCAGCGGAGCTTACGAGGAAATCGGTCAGGAACCATTTCAACCTCTCATTTTGGATATGAAACCGGACACCCCTGCCTATTTAAGGATTCGTTCAGCAATATTACCGGGAGAGTTGACAAAAATTTACATCGATCCACAAACGACAAACTTGCCTAAGAATGTGTGATCAGATTTTAAAAGACTTTGCTCCGTTTCTCCTTACCCTGCGATCGCTGAAACCCAAGCAGCGTCGTTTTCTTTTGGAAAATATTTCGAAACGACAACTTCGCTGTTTTGAAGAAATCTGTCTAAATTTGGTGAAGAATTCAGTGCCTCTGACCGCCGAACAGCTTAAGGTGTGTCAACGTTGGCGTCGACCATTAAAGCTGATTGCCCTCAAAAAATATCCTTTACGAAGCAAGAGGGAAATATTATTACAGCGCGGAGGATTCTTACCTGCGGTTCTACCTGTATTGGCAGCTGTTTTGGGAACTGCTTTACTAAAATGAAACCAGAAGTGCATTATATTATCCCGGTGAGCGAAATGAAGAAACTTGCCAGCGACACGGCTGGTCGCATTGCAACGGATGTTCAATTACAACAGCAGCCTACTGAAGCTGTAGATATTGTGAGACTTGATGACTTGATGAAAGAAATCATTTCAAGGAATGCCCTGAGCGAGTGGGAAAAGGCAGAATTGTTATCAAGAAATTTGGCTCGTTTTTTGGCGCTGAAGGAATCGGCGTTCGGTCCTGACCAAATGGTTATTCCACCACCAGCATCTGTGCCACCGATTCCAGTACAACTATTAAAGAAGCCATGGGTACCACCTAATATGCCTGATCGTATGTTAGATGCTTTCCCTCCTATTCCACCTGCACCGCCGGCGAAACGCAAACGTGCAAAGCGAGAAGTATTTGATGAAAAAACTTTACAAGTCGAAGGTCCCATCGGTTCAAGAACTAAATCCCAGTTCAACTGGATGACTGTCAATAACAAATGAGTGGTGGATGTGTTCCCTTCTCTTTGTCTTTGGGAGAAGGTATGACTTGGAATTGCACATCTAGCTGTTGCGATGGATCAAGCAGCAGCAACGACGAAGACGATGGCCAATCTACTGTTGCGACAAGCGTATCTGAACCCCCAACACCCGGGCAGCTTTACGGGGATTCAAAAGTTTCGCAACCACTATCTACCAGCAACAAGCTACCAACAGACGCGGGAGCAGCTAGAACATCTGGATCCATATACAGTCCACAAATCTCGACGAAAAAAGTTCAAAAGAAACCCCGTAGTTGTCTCAAACCTAGCGGAGCAATATCAAGCCGATCTGGCAGACATGTCAAAATATGCGAAACAGAACAAGGGGTACCGTTGGATACTATTTGTGATCGACGTCTTCAGCAAGAAAGTAAGCTGTCAACTACTAAAGAATAAAAGCGGTACCGAAGTTAAATTTGGTTTGGAAAAGGTCTTTGCAGAACTTGGCGTACCTATTAAATTGCAAACCGACAAAGGTCTTGAATTTTACAATAAGGATGTTAAGAATTTTTTGACGGTCCAGAAGGTTTTCCTGTTCTCGTCTGAAAATAAAGCAATCAAAGCATCCTTAGCTGAGAATGGCATACGTAATCTAAAGAAACGTATATGGCAATTATTTCGACACCGACAGTCTAAAGTGTACTGGGACGTTTTGAGTGATTTGGTTAAGAGTTACAACAACGCAATCCATTCTTCGCATAAAGTCACCCCCAATGATGTTAGCCAGTCTAATTCTCTGCAAATATTCAATCGATTATATGCAGAATTATTAATGGGAAAACAGAAAAAACCAAAGTACGGCGTGGGTGACACAGTACGAGTAGCCATCGACAAAACACTTTTTGAAAAAGGATACGAGTCAACATTTAAGGAGGAAATTTACAAAATACATCAAGTGCTACCACAACAACCAGAGCCGCTTTATGTATTAGTGGATGAAGACGGGGACTTAATTCGCGGAAAATATTACGAAGCCGAACTCAGTCGTGTGAGAAATGACTCATAACAGCTTCTATGTCACGCTTCCATCTGATGCCTGTATGCAGCAGTTTCCAAAGAATAATGCAGCTGAATGGACAACAAAGCTAAAGAGTGTTTTATCACTACCGGGACAATGGGAAATGGCATTGGTGGAAATACAGTATCCTAATTCAATGTACAATTTACCCAGCCCCCAAACATTGCACGTAGACCAAATTACATCCATGGATAGCAACGGTGTTTTCGTAATGGATCGCGACACAATTACAGTACCTGCAGGAATCTATGAGAAAAGTGATATCATTGATTTTATAAACGGTAAAGTGCCGCGGTTAAAGCCGTTCGGCGATTCTGCATTGGAAAAACAGGCTTTCCAATTCGAATTATTAAAAACTGAACCCAAGCTCAAAGTAAAGTTTCCTAGCGTGCGGGTTTTTCTGGATTTTCCTCCCTCATCTTTGCATCTATCCCGTATGCTGGGATTCAAAGAACGACGATTTTCTGCAGCACATTCCGAACAGTATGAAAATTTTTTGATGGAAAAAACGAATTTTGCTTCCGCAAGTACCACGCTGTCCGACCAGTTAAAGGCATTGGCAGAGCTGCAGCTCTTGGAAACTTCTGTACTAATGACGGCGGATAAACCTGTGAACATGCACATTGGGAACCAATCAATTTTTGTGTACTGCAACAAGTGTGACTACAATATTGTGGGTGATGAAACTATGCAACTTTTGCGCGCTTTCCCCATTAAAGCAAGTGTTCCGCGCTTCGAAATTGTTTCGGAAAGGTTCGAGGATCCACATTATCTACCTGTTTTATACGATCGACTGGACACAATCGACATCAACATTGCAACTGATCTGGGAGAACCGGCAATTTTTCAGACTGGAAAATCAATGGTAAAGCTGCACTTTCGGCCCATTCAGTATTACTATCGCTAAAAAATGCCCGTTATCCTCTTTGAACCGTCACCATCGTTCTATCTGGATTTATTTGCCGGGACCGCCACGGGTGCCGGTAGTCAGCACGGGTATGGAGCCGTCATGACACGGTATCGCGGAAGTTTAATGCAAAATGGGAGTGGTTTTATGCTGCCCAATTTTCTGCGCGCAATGCTCAGTAAATTAGCGCATTTTGCGGCTCCGGTTATTAAAGCTGCCGCGCCACATGCTAGAGCAGCCATGGAAGCAGCAAAGCCTCACCTATGCGACGCAGCGACAACAGTTCTTAATGAGACGTCCAGGAAAGTAGGAGAAAAAATTTCGGAAGCACTCACATCGCAAACTCAACAGCAAGGAGGCATCAAGCGGCTCAAGCAGCAGCACAAGAAAACGAAGAAGATCAAGAGACATTCCATACGATTGAAACGGCTTAAACGGATTCCCCGAGAGAATTTGAGGACGCATTTTAAAATGGCTTTTATTCTGGAAGGAAGCGTACCAGCTATGCAGGTTGAGTCGGATTTATTTTCCGTTCCAGCCACTCTCGCGGATTTTGTGCGGACAGAAGAAGAACGCATTCTACCGACCTCAGGCCAAACAGAAGAAATTAGTTCGGGAGAAATCTCTTTTTACATCCCACCATCAACATCAGCGTTGCTAGTGCTACCAGAAATTACGCTGGAAATGGATATTGCAATCAAAAAGCAAATTGCAGGACTTGGGGCGGCAACGCGTATTGAAAACACGGATCTGGTAGCACCAGTCAACCTCATAGCGCATTCTATATTCAGCTCGGTAGAGGTAACAATGGCGAACCGCCTGATAACTAATTCCACCCCATTGTATGCCTACCGAGCTTACTTGGAAAATTTGTTGGGATACACACCGGCTGCCCTTCAAAGCCAGGCAACAAGTGCAGGATTTTATTTTGACAGCCCTGGCTATCTAGAAGATCATGCCAACAACGCTGGAGAAGTAACGCGAAAGGCCGTGTTTGTGACCAACGAGTACGTTCCTTTTAGCGCCAAATTGTGCACCGACATTTTCCAGCAGGGAAAAAATCTGATCACCGGTGTACCGCTACATGTGCGCCTCATCCTAAATAAGCCGGAATTCTATTTGCGGTCGTATGCCAATCTTCCAGTAGACACTTTTAAAGCATACCTTCGTAATCCACGACTATATGTTAAACGTTTCGTGCCTAATCCGGTTTACCTGTCTGCGGTCACGGCCCAATTATCGACAAAAACAGTGAAATATCCCATAGAGCGAGTATGTATGCGCGTTAATGACATTGGCAACATTCAGAGCACGGTGCTGGCTAATTTACACATTGGCGCAGTACCCAAATGTGTTTTTGTGGGATTCGTGAAGAGCTCGAGCTTTCACGGGCTGCGCCGAGGTAATCCATTTAACTTTGAACATTTCAACCTCAACTATATAAGCGTCGAAGTCGACGGACAATCGTATCCTGCTCAAGCCTACCGACCAAATTTCGCCACGGGTGATTATTTACAATCATATGACGGCCTGTTGGAAACGCTTGGCCGCTTGCACGCACCGGACGGGGCGCTGCCATTTGACCGTAAAGCATTTGCGGAAGGTTTTGCTATTTGGGGATTCGACCTGACGCCTTCACGGACTGGCCGGGGACCAATGAGCACCGTGCGCCAAGGAAATCTGTCGATTCGTCTGCAGTTTGCCGCCCAATTAACTGAACCAATTATGGCGATAACGATGATGGTGTGGGATAATATCATTGAAGTTAATTCACATCGCCAGTTGATTGCGGATTTTACTGCATAAAAAGCACAGCGTAAGTGAGTGTGTAAGATTTTGCACAAAAGTGTTGTTGCTTGAGCGGTACGCTTCAGGGGCGCAAGCGGGGGTGGGCGCGCTGTCGGCCTCTGACGACGCTGAAGTGAATCGTGACGGATGTGGTAAACAATGGGCGACCGGAGCGCTTCGCGCTCTCGGTCGCCCGTTGTTTACAGGACAAAATCAAAAGAATATTTTTAACGTTGCTGTTGTTGTATACAGACTGGCACTACAATGGACACCGCTGAAATCAGCCATGTATTACGTTCAAGCGCGGTGACACGAGACGCTTTCATTGGTGTATTTGCTGCGGACATGTTACCATCTTTGCTTCCAGCCAAACTGCCATGGGCATGTGTTGTCAATACTGACGAAGCTGCAAAACCTGGCTCGCATTGGCTGGCGTTCTACCAGGCTGTACCAGGACAATTGGAATATTTTGACTCTTACGGACATGAACCATATTACTACGGCCGCCACATTGAAAATTTTTGCAAGAACGCTGGCAGAGTTATTTCGCAAGCGCATCGTTTACAAATGGAATGGAGTACCGTGTGTGGACAGTACTGCTGCTTTTTTATTTTAAAACGATGCTCCGGCGAGTCGTTTACTTCTCTTATTCATTTATTTACCAGTAGCAAATCTTCGAATGATCGAATGGTTTGTGCTTATGTTAATTATTATTTCAGTTTGAAAACTGTAGTCCGTGATAACTCTATGCTTATACAGTCTGTTTTCCGCCAGTTAATGCAATAAAGTCACGTCACCAACGCCAGTTTTTTCACGTACTGTTTGTATAGGAGTAAAAAATAATTTGCTGTGCACCAAAGTATTTTGCCACCACAGCGTGACGTTGCGCTGCATCCGTTTTGATGCTATATATAAAATACTTTGTCAGTGCGTAACTTACAAATATAACAGTTATTTCATCTCATTACGCAGCGGAAACTAACGATTTCTGATTCTGTTTTGTTCAAAGAATGGTTTACCATATTGTTGTAGACATTAAGTGGTATACGCTTAATGGGAAGCCAATTATTACGTCACTTGCAATAAGTTCTGTCGAATTTTATTGCCTTTATTATACCACTTTTGCGCTAGCGCCAAACAATTACATTGTTAATAAATTTGGCATTTGTTCTTCGGATAATGATGCTGTGTTCGATAAAGCTTTCTCAGAGTTAGAACATCAGTTAAATCGATCGTTTAAAAATTATCTCCGCTATGTTGATGATCCTGCCGTTGTCGTTTTCTATGCAAAAGGGGGACAAAAGTGTCTCATTCTTCAACAACTGCTCAAATCTGATGTCATTAATCTTGATACACTTGGCTGTCCGCGTTTTGCTGCTCTAAGTAACGACAAGTGCTACAGTCCTAACAAAGCGCAATCGTACTCTAATTGGATGCTGGACTACTATTTAAAAAGCCGTACGAAATGCCTGCTTTGCCGAATGCCGATTCCTGAAGAAAGAGCTACCCATCGACTGCAACGACACTGCCGCAGCAAAAGACCAGATCAGAATTCTTACTGGGGTATGCGTTAATATATATCTCGCTATTTTACAAAGATTTCGAGGTGGTCTATATTATTGCAGATGACCAAAAAAATAGATGTTGCATCCGCTGTGGCGCTGTGTTTCCTCCCTCGAACGCTGATTGCGCCTAATAAAAAACGTGTTGCGAATATTATCGCATCCAGCACGTTTCATCGAATGAGTCATTAAATTTTGTTGGCCGATGTAACTATAAAATGCTGTACGGAATTTTGCTTACACATATAAATAAGCTGCTTATATGAGGCTGGATTTCTGCGAATAGCAAAGTACTTCCATCAGGTTGTTTTTCTACACCATGACACAAATTCCTGATCCGTCAATACCGTCAACTGCCCTTGAGACCGACGCGGAAACTGAATTTGCAGATAGTGCTCTCTTTAATCATAACTACGCGCTTCTTGATCATAATTATTCTGCAGCTCCGGCTGGTGTACCTGCGCAGCGTTTAGAAGAGCTTGATCCAGATTTGTATGATATTAAAGAACATTATGAGTTGGAAAAAACCGGAGCCAAATATTCGCAAAAGTTTTCAGTTTTATTTGAGAGTTATAAGTGTCAGATAAACGGCCTTGAAAATTTATCGTTCAAGTACGCAGTGAAGACCATAACTCTGCTGTTGAAAGATATCCTTGAAACGGTGATTTCCAAAATACCTGCGCACAACTTGGTGAGAATTCGCATATACCAGGCGGCACTGCAGTACCCTATTTGGATGCCACCTATTCAACGCGATCAGTTGACTATCGAGCGATGGATGACGACAATCAAAAGAATTTTGAATTCAAATCAAGCGTTTTTATTGGACGAGTCTTTTGAACTGTCAGTGCAGCATACAGATACACCAATCGGCTCATGCAGAAAGAACGTCTCCCAGTTGTTGCGGCAAATTTTGGACAAAAAACGGTGCATCACCCAGATTCGAAACTCGGACAGTTTATGTATGGCTAGAGCAATTGTGGTCGCTAAAGCGCATGCGGATGGCGATAAAGAATTTTATACAAAGCTCTACCGAACCAAGAAACTGCAGGATGAAAAAACCAGAGAATTGCTGCGGGCTGCCCGGTTGCCAAATAGAGAATACAGCCTGGAAGACGTTCCTCGGTTTGAAGAAGTTCTGCCAAATTATCAGATTATTGTAGTATCTGTCGACCACGGAAACTCAGTTGTCTACTGTGGCGCTTATGCTGAGAAGCGTATTATGTTGCTCGATCATGACCGGCATTTTGATGTTCTGACATCTTTGCCGGCTTACTTCGAGCATCACTACTACTGTTACCGTTGCATGAAAGGCTACAATCAACGAGAAGACCACCGGTGTGAGTTTAAATGTCACCAATGTCTGTCTGCAGCGTGCAAGATGCAAAAAGATTCAAAAATACCTTGTTCGGAATGTAATCGCGACTTTTATGGCCAGGAGTGTTTTGAAAGGCACAAGTCTGGAACCAGTCCCATCTGTTCAAAGTTTTTTGTATGTGGAATATGCAAATCTTTCGTTTCTCTTGTAAAACGTCGAATGCGGACAAATTACGACGCACCTCGAGATAACAGAAGAGATGCTGACAACTGCGATGACGACGAAGACGAACCGGAAATCGAACTGGATATTGACGATCAGCAACATCGTTGTGGTGAAGTGTACTGCGCAACCTGTTCACTCTTTCACTTGCCGGAAGAAAGCCATGTCTGCTATATGCAGCCCATCGAACTTACGGATAACGAGAAAGCGAAACATCAAAACGAAAAATTTGCATACTTCGACCTCGAAACCTACCAAGATGACACAGGTGAATTCCGAGTGAATCTAGCAGTCATCGCCACGAAGGATGAGAAGTTTGTGCTCCCTGAGGATGGAAACATTAATGGCGACATCGCAAATGCTCTTGGGGATTTCATTTTCAGCGAACGTTTTCGGGGATACACTTTTATTGCGCATAATTTAAAGGTAAAAAATATCGAAATCAACAGCAGCAGCAGCTTATTCATAACTGATTGATGTGGTTTGTATTTCAGGGGTTCGACGGGTATTTCCTGTTAAACTATTTAGTAAAAAATGGTGTTATTCCACACCCACTGATTTTTAATGGTAGTAAAATTATGCAAATGGATTTCAGTAAACTCAAAATAAAATTTCGAGATTCCATGAACTACGTGCCATCGTCACTAAGGAATTTCGCGAAGGCGTTTGGTTTGCAAGAAACTAAAGGAGATTTTCCACACAAGCTGAATAAACCCGAAAATTGGAACAAGATCATCCCTTGGCCAGATCGGCATGACTACGGTTACCAATCCATGAAAAGATGTGAGCGGAAACGTTCCATAAAATGGTTTCGCAAGGAACGACGCCGTCATCACAATCAGTTTGATTTTAATGCACATTTCATCAAGTATGTCCGATCTTTTCTTATTAATAATACACTCGCTATATGCAACTGTTTCACAGGTACTGTTCCCAGGACGTTCTCGTACTACAACAAGCATGTGAAAAATTTCGAATGCTTTTCCAACAAGTATCTGGTGGATTATGTCCATTTGCTTCTGGCCTTACAACCCCTGGAATGTGCAATTATTTTTGGAGAGCGCGAATGCTGAAGAAGAGCCAAATTGCTTTAATCGGTCCACCAGGACAGGGAAAGAAATCATCTGTAAAAGCAGAACGGTGGCTACGATCGATAGAACTGGATAACGATACAAAACTGGAAAAAGAATTTCGAATCGGGCACTGGACCGTTGATGGCTTCCATTCAGAAACCAAAACAGTTTACGAATTTTTAGGTCTGTCACAGGATAATACGTTTAATCACTTGCGATCTTTGACATTTACCGACAAAATATTTCTGTCTCTAGGATGTATGTGGCACGGCTGCAGCGACTGTACCACGAAAAGCATGCATGCACCCGTTTCTTGGTAAACCAATGGAAGAGGTTCAGAAAGCGACTTTTTTGCGCCTTGATGCAATAAAAACTCTGGGATACACGATTGTATCGATTTGGGAGCACGATTACGACATGAAATTAGCATCTGACATTGAGTTTCGAAAGCTAACTGAGCTCGCCAACGTGATGGAGCCGTTGCATCCGCGGGATGCCTTTACTGGTGGTCGAACAAATGCAATAAAGCTTTACCATAAATGCGGACCAGGGGAGAAAATTTATTCACTTGACGTTATTAGCGAATATCCATACATCAACAAAAATTTGCCCTACCCCGTTGGACCACCGGTTGTTATTACTAACGACTTTCCACCAGTGGAAAAAATATTTGGAGTGGTAAAATGTCGCATTATTCCACCACCGTCTTTATTCCTTCCAGTGCTGCCCTACCGAACGGATAAGCTAACATTCCCGTTATGCGCGAGGTGCGTGAAAGAGCGTGTTAACTCTCCCTGTGATCATGAGGATGACGATAGGGCTCTGGAAGGAACGGGGTGTACACCGGAAATTCATCGAGCGTTAGAAGTTGGCTACCGCATCGATAAAATTTATTCTGCGTGGCACTACCCCGAGCAAATGCAATATCTATTCAGGGAGTACATTGACTTGTTTTTGAAGCTGAAAACTGAAGCGTCTGGCTATCCTTCAAACTGTCACACAAACGAGGAGAAAGACTTTTATGTTAAAGAATTCCTTGGTAAAGAAAATATTCAGCTGGATAAAGATAATATTGCTAAAAATGATGCGCTCAGAGCGCTTTGCAAGCTTATGTTGAATAGTTTTTGGTAAGAATCGTGAAGCTGCCAAAAACCCGACTTTATTAATTAACTATGGATGAATTGTTTTTTTTTACAGGGGAAAGTTTGGGCAGCAGGAAGACCGTTCCAACACGGCAATGGTGGAGAAGAAAGAGGTCTTTCATGACTTTTTATTTTCAAATAAATACGAAGTTGCTGGATTCGACTTGGTTACGGATGAAGTCATGGCCGTACAATACCGTTCGAAGAAGGATTATATAGTAACGAATAAGAAAACCAATGTTGTCATTGCGGCTTTCACTACTGCTTATGCACGATTGCACCTCCTCAAATTTATGGAGATGGTTGGGGACCGCCTACTATATCATGATACCGGTATGCAGTAATAATAGTGATTTTGTTTTTGCCTTCTTTATTCATAGGGTTTTGGTTCGTTGCAGATAGCATTTTCTATGTTCACAAAGACGAACTGCCTGACCCACCAACGGGAACTTGTCTTGGCGACTTGTCATCATCGCTGGAACCTAACGAGCACATAGAAAAATTTGTGGCGCTTGGTACACCATTAACTTCCAATAATTAATTATTCCTGAGTACTATACGTGTGTATTACTTTTCTTTATAGGGCCTAAAAGCTACGCTTATCGTACCAACACTGGTCACGAAACAATAAAAGTGAAGGGATTTACGTTAACACGGCAGGCCAGAAAACAGCTGAATCTGGAAAGTTTGAAGGAATTGCTACTGGAAAGCCTTGCACCGCCAGATGAACCAAACGATATTATGGTTAATTATCCGTTCAACATTACGCGAAATAAGCGCAAGTTGGAGGTTCTGTCTACGGAAATGAATAAGCGCTTCAGACTTACCTACTCAAAACGTCGAATTGTCGACACCGAATTTCATACTCGTCCCTGGGGTGATGTTTCCGGAGAATAGGCCTTCAATTTCCAGTACCGTACAGTTGTTAATAATAGTTTTAATATTATAGCTAATTCCAAAAAATGCTTCCAGCAATATTATTAGAATCAGCATGATGACAATGCAGGAGCCTATTGCTGCCTCACAGAAGTTCTTTTTGCACACAATGCGAGCCATCTTAGCAAGACTATGTTCGGGTATTGTGTTTGTTTTCTTTGAACATTGTTTCTTTAATAGTTACTTCAATAGAAAAGTTGCATTAAACATCGCAGCTTAACTCTAATTAAAGAGGTATGAATAAAGGCGCAGACCCATACGTTCCATGTAAACTGCATTGTATCTACAGTTGTAAAGTATATGCAGTGTACAAACTTACTGATTCATAAAGTAGATCTAGGAACTATAGTTATAAAGTCCAACCGGAAAATTACAGCTGGAAGGTGTAGCTCCCAACTCCAGTTTATGACGTAAGCGCCGCCATTTTTAAGCGAGCAGCGTTTTTTTCTAAGCCACTATACTACGAGTACAACACACCGCAAACAAACACCACAATCAAGCGACCGGCATGAAGAACACTCTAAAAAATCAAACTCAGTCCCTGCGCGAGGGGCAGCTCCCTGCTGTAATTATTCGTACGCCTTCGGCGGCGCATATACTGCTTCCACGGATCACTCCCGCTCTCCCGTCCCCCCGCCGGTGTGCTTATTCGCCCCGACGGCTCGTCCATCTTTGCTCCGGACGTGCTGCTATTGACGTTGACGATCACGCAGTCCGATTCGCCGACGCCCAATCACGCGTGCATCGTCCCGGTATTCTGCGGGAAAATGCTGGACGGCAATCCCTGGTCAACCTCGTTATTCCAGGCGATGGCCTCCTTCGAAGTCCGGTATTTCAGGGCGTAAGAAATGGGGCGAAGGTCTCCTTGAGGAGGACGGGGCGTTGTGCGAGAGGTTGGGGATGATGGTCGGTTAGCCGAAGTTGCCACCGGAGGCGTGGCTGATGGGTTCCCCGCCCACGAGGACGCGGAAGCCGGCCAACTGGGCGTCGGCGATGGTCTGCTTGTATAAAGCGACGCCGGCCGCCTTGTTCAGATCGGCATCCTCGGCGACAACCACGGCGTGATTCCCGTTCTGCTCCTGCAACAGGCGGCCGAAGCGGGCCTGCACGGTGTTGGCTACTTTCAGCCAACACATTTTACATTTCATATTTATTAAGCATTTTTCAGCACTATATTTATGACATTAACATCAAGCCGTGAGTTTGAAACAGGGAAAAATCCCACTTAAATAAAGCCGAATTAATATATATTAAAGCAACTACACCTATTTTAATACTGTAGTGCCAAGTAAATTCCGCACCATTTCGTAAAACGTGATGCTCTAGAGCTGTATATGGGGTTCAGCGTTCGTTGAACGCGCTGAACAGCGTCAGGCAGCCAGTAGCAAAGGGCCGAGCGTTGCTCACTTTTGAAAAATTGTTCCTGCTTCAAAACGGTTCTCTATCGAGATTTATAGACTTGAATCTAATCCAAAATATGCTTTTACAATTTATGTTTACAAAATATGCGAATGCGAACTGGTGTGAATATTATCTAACTCGAATAGCTTTGCCGTACCCGCACGTACTACTGAATATGAATTATTTGAAATTGCTTGTTCAGCCAGTTCATGAGCCTGTAGACAGTGAACCCAGTGAACGCTAAAGGCGTCCATACAGCGCTTGTCTAGCATGCTGTACGAAAAAGTGCGGAATTCACTTGGCACCACAGTAATATTAACCTTATTGTTAACAATACGGAAAGGCGTTAACTGATTACATTTTTTTGGTACATTATTTCAAATAATTCAATTTGGTTTAAGCCATTTTTTTCTAAATAAAGTTAAATACAGTAATTAGCCGGGAAATGTTGTCCTCTCCATGCTCTTTTTCGAAACAAACGCAACGATCTTAAGCCAATTCAGATTTACTTATAATGCAAAACTAAGTTAAAACTAATCAATTATTTTTTAAATGCAAATACAAAATTTATTGCAACAAGAAGAAACAACCACTGGGCATTTTTAAAAACAAAATTACATAACTAAAATACGAAAATATTACTAGGAGAACAAATAAATAAATGATAAATTAGCCAATAAAAAAATAAGAAAAATATTACTAAGAAGATAAGTAAATAAATGATAAATCAGCCAATAAATAAATAAAAAAATATTACTACGAAGATAAATAAACAAATGATAAATCAGCCAATAAATAAATAGAAAACTATTACTACGAAGATAAATAAACAAATGATAAACCAGCCAATAAATGTCTGTTACCCCATTTCATCCTGATCAACTGGTGGTCCTGATTGACGCGGGCCTCCGGAAACACGTGCACCCACTCACCTAGACTGAGCCGCTCCAGCATGGACTCCGCTTATTTTCAGAGCGGAATGAAAAAATGCTCGCACTGAAATTTTACAATGAATTAATTCTAGGATGTTTCTAATTTCTTCTGGTTACTTTTCTAACTGCCTCGTTTTATTATTTTTCATTACTTCTTCAATTTTTTATTCATTACAGAGACATTCTATTTTCAAAGCGGAACGGAGAAATTTTCGTAATTCAAGATTCATTCAAATACATATTATCTTAAACGAGAAACCCCTACCGGAGAGGAAATGTAGTTCTCATTCAGTCATTCTAGAATTTTTAGTTCGTATTTCCATTCAATTCGGAAATTTATTCATGTAACATATTATAACGTGGTACTCTGGAAGAGTCCAGGACAGAGATCTCCACTGACAAGATCCTGCGTTGTGTGATATGCTATCAATACTGGATAAATGCACAACGCACGGCATCCACTAGCATAGACACACTTTATTGAGTGAAAGTCCAACTCACATCACTACTGACTGCACACTGGCAAATCTGCCAAGCGAAGAGCTAAATCAACGCTCTTCGCAGCGCACATAGGCGCGCCCACAGAAGGCAAATACAATGGACGGCTTTAGCCGTCAACCAATCAGAAGAGACACAACACAGACACGTCATCCGCTTGACGCCACAGGCGTGAGGGTGTACGTGAGTGCAGCCATGGCTCACATGCCTCTGGGAGGGATGCCGAGCTCCGTTCGAGGCTGATCCATCTCCGTGTTGAATCCGATCGTTTGGCGACGGCCTGTGTGTGCTCGTAAAAAAAAATGCTAATAAAAACATCATCTCTTTTAGTCCATTTATCACATCAAGTCTATACAATTTCAATTCCACGATGTGAAAATAAAGAGATCTGTATCAAAAATACTATATCAACAGTTAAAACAGATCAACAGAAGTAATAATCAAAATCCGTAGACTAGGATCCTCCAGTCAGGTCTCCAGAACTTTGGCCCATTCCTGCTCCATTGAGCAACTTCGCTCCGCTTGAGCATCTTGCGCATCGCAATGCGACTTTCATCACGTCAGATCCGCTTGAGAATCAGTGCGTATCATCGTACGACTTATGAATACTGCTTCGTCTTTGGGATAATTTGCGTATCTACTGTACGACTTCGGTCAGATGAGATCCGTATTGGTCATGGAGGGACGTCGTGTAGACAAGCGAAGTTCGCTTCCTCCCTGGTAAGATCATCTTTGAGATGATCCAGATGTGCGACATCGTAATAATTCATCTTCCATTTATGTCATGAAGGAACTGTAGTCGTTTCGGTATCGACTTTCAAGCTCGTTTCAGCTTGCCTCCCTGGTAAAGTTCATCTGTCGCACATCTCATCCTTATTACAGAGAGCCGGCAGGTTATACCGTAGCAACTCCGTTTAGAGATCCGGCTAATTACCGTCGATTCTCACACTTAAAGATGAGCTGAGTTGATGGACCATAAGGGAGCCGACTTTAAGCCGTAGCATCTCCTTATTAATCTTTCGCATTATTCCATCATCTCGTTCGACTCATCTCCGTCGCCACCATCTCGCGGCTGACGTTTTCGAGTCGAAGCTGGCTGATTTCGATCAGAAGTTCGATCTGCCGGTTCCGCCGGTGCGACTTCTGCAGCCTGCTCCTCATGTACGACTCGGACGCTGACATGACGTGGTCCACGCCCTTTTCCCTGGCGACTTCGTTTGATCGCCTCAAGTCGATGCCGAGCGTCGTCTTCTTCTAACTGTAAGTCCCGGTTTCGAGGATCATCTGCCAACCGCTGTCGGACATCCTCGTAATGATCTCTGATCTGCTGATTCCTAGCAGCTCGTCTTCCGGGTGCGTTAGGGATTTGAGGTGATGCCGGTTGTTTATGTCCGTGTAGATGCTCTTTGATATACGTATGGACATGATCTTTCGGTTCAACATACTGGGTGTCCATTGTCTCGCGGATCCGATCGAGCATCTCCTCGTAGTTAGAGTTGAAAATTGTCCGCAGATTATTGTCTTCAAATCTGTTCTTAACACCTTTCAGGTCATCGTCCGCTTTCTTAGCAATCGCTTGATGTTTCGCGGCTGACCCCATTTTGGCTGCTTTATCCCGAAACACTAATGGGACTTTGTTCTTCATCATATCCGAGCTCAATTGGCTAATTGATGAATAATGCGCCATTCGTGCAGCGAAGATCTTCTGACCCCACGTTCTTGCGTCATGGCTGGTAGGATCAACTACCAAGCCGATCGCTGCTCGTGCTGCCAGCACTTTAAATGCCGGGTTCACATGTCGTAATATGAACTGCGCGACATATTCCCGTCGTTCTTTTATCTCCTGGTATTCAAATTGGGTCCATCCCGTTGTATCGACGGTATCCAATGGAACTCCCAATAGATTTAAGTCCAGCAGGCTTGGCAGACCACACTGTCTGATGGGCGTATAATACGTATTCGCATCTTCAATTGTGATTTCCAATCGCCCCAGTCTGCTTTCTCGAATCTCCTCCGCGTAATTCGAATCGATAAGGAACTGTCGCAGATGCTGCAACTGAGCCAAGATGATTCCTGACTGTTCCGATTCGATGTCCAGTCCGAGATATCGGACTATCTCAGCTCGTTGATCTTCCAGATCATCCATATTAAACGTTTTTCGGATGAACTGTGAACGTCTTTGCGAGTTATTGAATCGGGACGGTTTATGAACTTCGCGACGATTTTCTGGTTCGCGAGGTTCCGGTTCTCGTCGATTATCTTGTTGTCGTCTTTCTTCGATTATCTGACGCACATCCTGTTCACGTCGCGGCGGTGCCTTACTCGCCGATGTCGACGGCTGAAGATCGCTGTCAAGAACCACCTGTCTTTTATGGACAACATTATCTTGTGGCATTGATGTGTCCATCGGTTCGTCTCTCGGTAACGTCACGATCAATGGATCTACCACATAAACTTCGGACTGTACACGATTATATTTAGGTGGGCTGTCTTCCCTCTCTCCGCTGGAAGATCGTTTAGTCGGCAACTCAAAGGTGTTGAAGAATGCCACATCATCCTGCCATCTTTTATCGTACGGGTCTGGGCTTCTGTTTCGGCGATCTCGTCGTTGATCTCGAGGTCGCTCTGGTGTAAGGCCTCTGACTTTCTGATGCACAAATGCACAACCCATTGGTTCCTGACGACGTTCCTTTTCAGGTTCCGGTTGTCGTGATTCTGATCGTCGTTCGGTGTTATTCTGAGCTGGTCTACGTCGAGCACCAACTTTAACCACTTCATCTCCGTGGCGCTCCCAACCTCTCGGGCCACGATGATCTCGATCGCGAGATCGTTCACGGGATCTATCATCTCGTTCGTTATGATAGTCCCGGGTGCGTTCACGAGAGTATTCCCGCGATCTCTCATTCCGGAAGTCGTAGTTTCTTTCCCGTGAATATTCACGTGATCTCTCACTTCGTCTGGCAGGTGATCGAGGTCGTGTAAACCCTCCTTCATCTCGTTTAAAGCTTTGGAACGCCTTCATGACATCGGATTCTCGTTGACGTGACTTCCGTATTTCTTCTGTCTGTTTCTCAATCAGCAGTTTCGTATTTGGATTGAGGGCTTCTCCCCTTTCAAGTCGAACTTTCTCGCGCAGAAAAACTTCGAACAGATCCGCACGAATACCAGCTGGATCCTTCAACAACGCGTCGATCTGGATGATGAGAGATTGTACTCTGGCTCTTGCTTCATCCTCATTCAGCTTAGAAACGGGTATTGGCTCCTTTCCTTTTTGTGCCAACTTCTCTCGATGTTCACGTGCAACTTGTGCTTCTGCGCGTTTACGGCTGGCTACTTTCTCAGCCTCCAACTCTCTTTGTCGGTTCGCTTCGGCTTGCATTCGCTCGGAGTCAGCGTTGAATTGCTTTCTATAGGCATCAGCTTTGTCATCTTGCGGGGGTTCGAAGGTGACGTCCCAACCAGGTTCGTTATTCCTGATGGCCTGACGATAGCGGTCTTCTATCAACATCTTTTCCCGTGGTGGGACCGTTTTCCATGCTTCCACAGATGTAAGGGTGCGGAAAACATCTCGGTTTCCGTAAATGGCTTCTGTATATGCCACCAAAGTTCTGCCTGGTTCCTTAAATATGCAATACCAGCATGGGCTTTTCCTGTTGTCAATCTTACTATTTCGGATACAGTCCGGACATTTAGGATTAAAGCCCGTAAACTGATCAATTTCAGGATCTGCAGGCGTCGATGTTGTCTGACTCGTTGAAGGTCCAGGGGCAGCCTGATGTCTCGCCGGCGCAGGTGCTGCTTGGCTTCTCACGTTCAAAGATGCCGGTTGAGTTGTGGACCTGGCCTGGATCTGTTTAGTCATCTGGACTTTCGGGTTGGCTTGACTTTTTTGAGCCATCTTTCCGCTTTTAATCTGTAATCAGAACATATCAGATCATCGTTTCTTCATCTCATCAATATTCCAAGCAGTCCTTCTTAATAATTTTACACCTATTTTAAGGCTATTCCTGTACTGAGCTGAGACCTTCCTAGCTCATAACACCCTTTTTAAGCCTGCCGATTGTAAGCTCATTCGCCTAATCTGACCGACTTTTCGCATATCATTTAGCATCTGTTTAGCACTTTCGCTAAGTTGTCCATTTGTAACTTTTAACGCTGCTATTCCCATTTGATCGCCTTCTTTTAATCTGAACTGATAATATCATTCCGTGACATGCGGTGGACCTTCCTAACCGCATATCACACATCTATCGTTTTCTAATCCTTTTGCGGAGTGTCAGCTGGGTCAGCTGACATGGTCTCCGCTGTTTCTGGTTCAGTTTCAGTCGGTTTCGGATCGGATATAACTGGTGGTTGCGGATCAGGTTGTGATGACTTTGCATCTGTTGGTGGCAGCTCCTGCGGAATAGGATCAGTTTTCCCGGACGCCGCAACTTGTGCTGCTTCTTTTCTTCGGGTTGCACCGTATCGTCTGATTGATCTTCTGGTACAGAGTAAATTCTCTCGTCCTTGATCTCCAATATATGTTCATCCATCAGGCTCTCGACCGCCTTCCGGATCCATTCACGATCTTTTTCGATGCTGAATTCGCCCAACTCGTAGTTCACGGCGAAGAAATTCGATAGATCATCCCATGTCACTCCATTGGTTCCACCCAGTCTCGGTATCGCTGCATCGGTCATAGCGATTTTCCAAAACTTCAGATCCATCTGTAGCCGAGGGGTTCGTGTCGGCTGTGTCGGCAGGTAATATACCCATTTGTTCGTTTCCGTATAACTAAAGCCTAGTTTTCCTTCTTTGTAGGCTCGCTTAGTCATCCGATCAAAACTATTTCCCGATAATTTCAGAACTCTGTTGGTACACATGGCTTTTTTGAGTTCCCTGTGACCCATCGTCTGGTCCGGTTGATTTCCCAAGTACCGTTTAAGTTCGCACCAGATTTGGTTGGCGTTATCCAACGGTATTCCGAGCATATATTCTCGGTCTTCTGATTTCGCTCCATTGTCCGAACCTTCTGTTGAGTCCGTCACGGGTCCTTTCTCATCGATTGTGAGTTTCGCCATTGAACTTGACGATGATTTTGCCGATTTCGGTTCGTTGCTCTGGGAGGGTGCCAAGTCCGCTTTGTCATCTTTTGGCTTGTTGCTGCCAGCTCCACTGGTCTTGGGTAGCGCGAGTCCAGACGTTTTTCGTCTTTCACGCATGGCGGCGAGTTCAGCCTCGGCTTGTTGTGCCAATTTATCGGTGGGGAGAACGACCTTCCGTTCATCCTCTGCTCTCCTTGTCGCAGTTTTCCCAACCGGTTTCGCAGGAGCTACTGCTAAGTCATCATCGTCATCTTCTTCATCCGTATCAGAGTCTGCATCCATGATGCCTCTGTCTTCCAACGGCTTCCTTTTCGACTTATCTGCTGCAAGTTTCGCTTCCGCTTCTCTCAGCTGATCTCCCTTTTGATGGAGAATATTTAGTATCGGTGTATTCGGGTCATCTCGCTTTTTAACATCCAGCAGCGTCGAATCTTCACTTTCCGAGTAATGGTTTTGATTTTCAATTTCCACCGGTATTAATCCCAACGTGGTGTATCTAATTGGAGATCCCATATGGGCGTTAGTGGTGATGACTTTTCCTTCTTGAATCATCTTTGTTAACGTCGTAGCGTTTCCCGCTTCAAGTTCTGCAAAATTGCCATTTCCGCCATGCCACAATCCGTTGATGTACTGCGTGATGCGGTGTCGGGTTGAACCAGTGGGGCTGCGCATCCCTGCTATGGCTAACTCGATCTGTCTTCTCTTATCCGCATGTTGATCGAACAGCTGTTTATCGATTCCGCCTGTTCTGACCAACTTTGCTTTGGGTTTCCACTCCAGGTGCTTTTTGGTCACTTTCCCAACGTTCATGGCGTATTCTACCAACGTGTCGAACTTTCGCGCTGTAAAGGTGATGTCCTGTTCTTCAAATATTTTCTTGGCTTTGATCCGAAATTTCAATGTGATTGATGTGTCCCGCGTACGCATCTTGTTCACAATCTTATTGGTGATATCGATTAGCTGCTCTGGTGTCAAATCCTCCCCATCTGGGTCATCGAACTCTGGAAACGGCTGCGAGTTTTCTGGTTCTGAATATTCGAGATCACTGTCGCCCTTCATTCGGACGTGTCCAGCCATCCCAGGGGCGTCGATTCTCCTGACTGCTGGGGGTTTTGATTTCTTTTCGCCGCTTTTCTTTCCTCCTTTCTTCTGTTTATCAAGAGCCAGCTGTTTCTGTTTTTCCAATGTCGCCTCCAAGCTCGGCGCCGCCTTCGGTTCCGCCGTTCTCCCTCGTGTAGCTCGTGCTGCCGGAGCTAACTTGGATTTTCTTGTTGATGTGCTTGGGCGACTGCTCGCTTCCGATAACACTGTCGACTCGCGAGATGATTCGCGTTTCTTCTTATCAGTTTGAGCTTTCTCCTTCCGCTCTTTCTGAGTTGATGCGGACATAATTTGTGTGAGCGGAACTGCTTTCTTCACCGCAATAGGTTTCGACTTAAACGCGGTCGATGTCGCTGATTCGATGACGATTTTCTTCGGTGCTGTAGCCGTTGATGGGCTGTCATCTGTAACGACAACATCTTCATAATCGATTTCGACATCCACCTCTGGTGAGGACTCCTCCTTTTTGTGTCCCTTCTTCTTCTCATGTTGAGTCTCCATCTTTCCTTTCTTGGTGTCTCCTTTCGGAGTTTGGCCCGATTTTTGCCCAGTTTTACCAGCTCCCTTGAGCTTTGCAGCCGTTTTGGACGATCTTGTCTTCGGCTTCTCATCTTCCGAATCTTCTTCAGATGATTCGTCATCGTCTTCAGTGTCGTCTGAATCTTGAGGTGGGAAACACTGAGGGCAATTCACATCGTTACACGGTTTATGTTTAGCTCCTTTGACGATCTCGAAAACTCTGGCCAATGATCGTTTAGGGTTATCTTCATCAATCGGTTCATCTTCTGATTCCGGTTCTTCATCGTCATCTTCCGGAGCATCATCTCCTCCTTCGGGGGCTGCTCCATTATCTTCCATTTCCTCATCAGCTTCTCCGGCAGGACCTTCCTGTGCCGCGAGCTGAACTTGGGCGTGAGCTTGCTGCTGTTTGGCGAGCTGTTCCTGTGCAGCTTTGATATGTTCCGGAGGTGTAATGTCCCAGTACAATGGTGTTTTTCGATGATCATAACAAGCTGTTCGGAGCGTACCATCATCGTGGTTGTAGGTCAGTCGAATGAATGCCTGATCTGCCTCCGCCCGCTGTTGCATAAGGCTGAGCACCGCTGCTGTCAATGCTACCGCGTTATTTTTCACCTCCGGTGGCAACATTTTGTATAGTGCCTTGAGGGCTTTTCTTGATTCCTTGTCGGCGTGTTCTCGGTCTTCCTTCGATATACACATCGGTGCAAAGGGAATCGGATCTCCCGATAAGGGATCGACAATTTCAACTATCGCTATTCCTGGTATGTCAGGTCCATATTCATATCCGATTGTAAACAATCTGCAGACTGGCTCCGTATACAGGTACACTGTATCGTAATCGGGTTTTCGTTTTTTCTTCCCGCCTGTATCTTCTTCGTCTGGTTTTAACGTTTTTCTTTCGACCGCCAATATCCGTCCTTCGGTTGTGTACGTATATAACATGTGGTCCTCGTTCGTGCCCACCCGTATATGAATCCAGGCGTCCTCTTCTTTCGCCTGTTTCGCTATCAACTCTTTCATCATCCGGATGAGGATTCTGGGATTTCTGCGATCCGCCTCATTCGGGATAGCTAATAGGGCCGCTTCAGTTTGTTCCCGTGATGCCGTATTGATCCGATTCTTCAACTCTTTATCTCCCTTATCCGTGCGTGACGGGATCTCTTGACTCGTCTTTTTATCCACGAATCGAGCAGCAATCTTCTTCTCCTGGCCATCTGTTCCAGGGAAGATTGCCAAGTATGCTCTGACTGGTAGGATCTCTGCTATAGGTATCGGTTGACTGGGTGCCACTGGTAGTGGTGGGATCGGCTGAGTTGGAGGTGGTACCGATGGTTGTTGAGCCTTCTTGGCCATCGGTACAACTGGTACGGGCATTTCATGCACCTGCGGTGGTTCCTTACTCACCGTGGGCTTTTTCGCCTTTTGACCAGTTGCGTCTCCTGATTTCGGACTTTTCGTCACCGATCTCGCACGTTTTGACGTGCTATAGCTAGACGACTCTGCTGTGGAGCTAGTCCGTGATCTCGTGCGCTGTTTCAGAGCTTCGTCGAGTTTCTTCTTTTCTGCCATTATTTCTTCATCTGTCATTTCTTCAACAGTTTTCACCAATGGTGTCCCCGCTTTTTCCTTTGATGAAGTCGGTGCGACATCTACCGATCGGGACCTTTCTTCTGGATATTTCCTAATAAAGCGGAGGATCTTTTCCACCATATCCGGCCAATCTCGATGTACTAAGGCTGGATGGCACTTTTTCATCGTTACGATTTGAATCCCGATTTCCTTTCGTTTCTGAATAAGAACCGCTGTTTTCTCTTTGAGTGCTTCGTGTGTGGGATGTGACATCCCTGCCACTGACATCAATTTGCCATAGAACGCATGTTCATCATCGACGCGTTCATGGATCCGATAAAAATCATGGCAGATTCGGTTAAAGTCGTGTATGACTCTCCTATGTTCCTCCGTAATCGTCTCGTGTTCATCCACGATCACGTTCAGACGATCATCATCTTCTCTTATATTGACCGTCAGTCTTGGGGAGTATTCTGACACTGAGGGTTCGCCTGGAGGGGTTTTCGGTAATCCTTCCAATTGTGGTCCCAACGACGGCAACACTCCTCTCAATCGAGGTGATTCGAATCGGTTTCCTCGTCCATATGATCTCCCTCCTCGTTTATGTGGGGACATGCCTCCGCGATCAAATCGTCGATGTGGACGTGGTAGCACAGATGTGCCAAAGGGTCCTGGCGCCGTTGCGGTCCAGTCCGGAAATAATGGCGGTAAATTTAAGCCTCCTTGGGACATGGATGGGGCAGGCGACGTTCCGCCATGTCCTCCATATACTGATCTGGGTGACGTTCCACCGATACCTGGTGTTCGGACTGGGGACATGCCGCTAAATCCTCCGTGTCCGCCAGGTACTATCGGTATCCCACCAAATCCGGGTAATCGTACGGGTGCCGTTTGCATTCCAACGGGGAAATTCGATACCACCTGTTGTGGTGGTGGCATCAATAATGCCGGTGATCCCATTGCAACTTGTGCTGAGCCATACGCTGGGAATTGTTGTCCCGAGAAAGGAACATTTTGTCCTGGGAACTGGGGTGGTCCGACATTTGAGCCGTAATGATCCGACACCCAGTTCTGCGTATTCTGGTAACTCGTCGGGTCCTGCTGGTGTGGGTAAAAGACTGTGCCTCCCACATAGACTGGCTGATTCGATATCCCTGGCTCGTTCTGCACCGTTCCTGCAGACGAGTTCGATTCATCTCCAAAGTATGGGTTATAACCCTGATCACCTTCCATTCTTATCGGTGCTTTTAACGGGTTTCCAATGCTTTCAGAATCAGAATTATCTGAATTCTGCCGTTCCAATCGTTCCATGAACTTTTAATACCTGTTTGAACAATGAAAACGATATCTGTTAGCCGGTTTACGACGAATCACTTTTACACCTTCCCAACTCCCGTTCATAATATCGTAAACGCCCATAAGCCTTATTTTTGGGTTAATATCCCTGCGTCCTTTAGTTATCCGATCAAAGAGTTCTTTGTCGGCGGCGTCTTCCTCTTCTCCTTTATTTGTGAGGATTTCCGTGGGAGTGGGTCGTGACTTCTTCTTTTTCACCTTTCTTAGCTCGATGGCAGCGGCAATATCACGCCCCAGTTGTGCGGCTGTTGCTTTCGCTGTCTCAAGCTGCTGCGCCCGCTGATCGGAAGCGTCGCGCGGTATGGAGGAAGCACGGTCTGCTTCTTCTGCTACCTTCGGCTGATTTTCCTCGGTAATAGAGCTTTTAAATTTAGCTCTGTTTTATCAGCGACCTTCCGCTGATTACTTTCGGTAGCAGTGCGTGGTTCGAAAAGGGACTGTTCCAAGTCTTTTCGAGAAGTACGCTCTGGTACTCCACCCTCGTTTATGAATTTTTCGGCTAGATTTCCAGCTTCCGCATTCAGCTTTAATGTTACTGCCGTTTCAAAGTCCTTATCCTCTTTTCGAGGTCTGCCTCTTCGCTTTTTCGGCTGAGCTTCCTTCGCATCTCCCGACACTTCGGTTTCGGAGCGTGGTTTGAAAGAAGCGCGCTCTGCTGCATCATCTTCCGTTTCAGGTAGCAGAATTGGTTCGGAAAATGTTTTGTAGTCGTTTTGCGGGCCTCGCTCTGTTTCCAGCTCCTTTTGGGGTATATCCGCAGCTCCTTTGTCTTCCTGATTATTAGGTAACGGTGGGTGCCATGGTTTCAGTCGATCAATAGAGACGACTTTCAGGTCCGCCTCTTTTATCGGGTTCTGTTCAATGACTTCAGCTTCATTCGTCCTCGGAAAGCTGAGGATTTTCCATACTTTGTCGTATTTCGCTTTAAAGTCCGACTGGTTTTCCTTTTTTCCTTGTTTCGTATCTTTGGGGAGTCGTATGAGGACGAAGTCACCAACTTTAAAGTTCGGTTCCGACTTCTTTTTGTTGTAGATTTCTGCATTCTTCTCGTACGCGTCTTTTATATTACATTTGGCGACTTCTTCGGCGAACGTCAAATTCTTTTTCATGGTCTCCACCCATTCGTCAGGAGTACCATAGTTATCCGGCAAGTTCGTTCTGGTCACTACGTCCTCTGGCATAGTCATCTCCCTTCCGTACAGCATATAATATGCTGAGTAGCCAGTTGTAGCATGTACCGCTCTATTCATCGCTGAGATCACGTATGGCAGGTACTTGTTAAATTTCCGCTCATTTCCTGCTTTCATATACTGTGCTAAACCATCTCCGATGATCTGCATCTGCCGTTCTACTTGGCCCTGGCCTTCAGGGTGATATGCCGTTCCGAACGTATGTTTTATCTTGAACACGTTGGTGACTTTCGATAAAACTTCCGCTGTGAAGTGTCTGCCACGATCCGTATGCAGGATATGCGGAGCTCCATGTACCAATATCACATGTTTAACGAAGACTTTGGCGAACTCCTTCGCTGTCGCCGTCTTCATTGGTACCGCTATCACATATTTCGTCAGCTGGTCGATGAAGACCGCGATGTACTTATATCCACGCTTCTTTGTCGGTAATAAAGGTCCTTTCAGATCAGCATATACGCGGAAGAAAGGATGTCCCACTTTGATCTCCTGCAACTTGCCAGGTGGACACTTCCGTGGTGTCTTGTGGAACTGACATCCTTGACATGCGAGTATATAATTTTTGACGTCCGTACTCATTCTGTCCCAATAGTATCGCAGTCTGATAGCTGCTAGCGTCTTTTCGAATCCAAGATGACCTGCTGCTTTTTCATCGTGCAGTGCATGGATGATCGCTCTTCTCATCGACAGTGGTACGACGTACGTCCTTTCAAGTCTGCCTTTATTATCTTTCACCCGATATAAGATTCCGTTCCATAACTGGTAATGGACTTCGAATTTTGATCTCGTTTCTGCATCCGGTAGGTGCTCCAGTTCATCGATTATCATCGCAAGGTGAGGATCTTTAAGCTGCTTGTTCCGGAGTTGTAGATTCGAATCATCTACCTCTTCCTCATCTCCTTGCAAGTTGACGATGCGCACAGTTGAAGTGCTGAGTTCATTCCAATCAGAGATGACTTTGCATCTTGGCAACGGTTTATATCGGTTTGTCGACTTCTTAGGGAACTTCAGCAGCTTTATTGGGCACTCGTTTAATGCCTGCGCAACTTTATCTGGTTCCCAGAGATCATCTCGATCTTTACTTCGCTCGCTAGGCTCAGCTCTCTGAGCTGCCGAATCAGGTCCAACTTTACTTTTAAGCCGGTTAACGATGATCGATGTCTCAGCCGACTCTTTCGCCGTAACTGAGTTGATCATTATTCTCTTTTCCCTCTCGTCGGCCATCTGAACGAACAGTTGCCAGACTTCGATAGCTGGTTCTTTTATGTCGTATTCCTTTTTGATGTCCTCGAAGTTCGGAATTTCATCGAATTCTTCATCGTGGCATGTCGGACCTTCGATAGGTGCTCTCGATAGAGCATCCGCGTTATCACAGTACTTTCCCGGTTTGTACTCAATCTTGAACTGGTGGCCTTGTAATGCCATAGCCCATCTCGTTAATCGCGGATTCACGCCAACTTTGTTCGTTTCTGATCTCAGCAAGTTCGTCAGCGCCTGGTGATCAGTTCGTACGGTGAACTCGGAGTAGTCGATATACGATTTGAACTTCCTGACGGCGAATACGACCGCCAGACACTCCCATTCAGTAACACCGTAGTTCCGTTCAGCTCCATGTAGGACGCGGCTCGCATAGGCAATTGGATGACCATCTTGTGATAGGACTGCTCCAATTCCTTCTTTGCTCGCATCGCATTCAATTACTGTCGGTTTAGATGGATCAAACTTTGCCAGCACTGGACCTTCACATAGCAACTTTTTCAAGTTGTCAAATTCCTTCGTGTGAACTTCTGTCCAGTCTTTTCTCACGTGTTTATCGTTGCGTAACAGCTCATATAAATGGCAGGTGTGCTGTGCGTAGCCGGCTATGAACTTCCGATAGTAGTTCGCTAGTCCCAAGAATGATCTCAGCTGTCGTTCAGTCTGAGGTCGTTTGAACTCCGATACTGCGGTAATCTTTTCCGGATCCATTCGAACTCCGTTCTCACTGAGTATGTGACCCAGGAATCCCATCTCCCGCATTCCAAATTCACATTTCGTCGGTTTAATGGTGAATCCTGCTTCCACCAAACTTTGAAGTACGTTCCTCATATTTTGCATGAAAATCTCCCAGGTCTTTCCAGCAAAAATGACGTCATCGATGTATCCAAAGACGCAGCCCTTTCGCTTCGCCTTGGACAGGACTCTGTCCATACAAAGTTGGAACGTTGCAGGTCCATTACAGACTCCAAACGGCATCCTTTTAAATCGATACATGCCATCTTGGGTCACGAATGTAGTCTTATTAATCGACTCCGGATCCATGGGAATCTGCCAAAATCCACTTTGCAGGTCCATTTTCCCATAGTATTTGTTGCCTGCGCAAGCATCCAGCAACTCATCCGGGTTTGGCAACGGGTAGTTATTCTTTTTCGTTAACTTGTTCAGCATGATATAGTTGACGCAGAACCTGGTGCCCATTGTCCCGTCACCGTTCTTTTTCGCTGCCAGCACAACTGGAAAACTCCAGTCGGCATCTGATGGCTCGATGACGTCCTGCGCCAACATCTCTTCGATATGCTTTGTGATGAACTCACGACCTGTCCAGCTAGTTCTGGCGGGATTGCATTTCACCGGTTTCGCATCTCCCGTATCAATCACGTGGGTGATCCCCTTGACATCTCCGTACGGTTTTTTAGATGTCGGGAGCACCTTCCAGAACTCCCAAAACGCATTATACACATCATTCTTCTGTTCCTGTGTCAGATCAGGTCCGAGTTTCAGGTTTCCGATGATCTTTGTCAGCTCAGCCTTCGTTACATCATCGACTGATGGGTCAGAGAGCACGTTCCTTACTGTGCCACTATTCACCTGGACGTTCTCCATATGGTCGTAGGGCTCCACGTATCCGAGGAACTGTCCCTTTTTTACCACTTGCCGCTTAATACTGTGATTGGCGATGACCAGATCGAAGTGCTTTCCTCTATGATCAGTCACTCCTGCTAACGGTTGAATGTCGGTTTCCACTTGAAAGACTGGTGTGAACATCAGCTTCTCGTTAGCTGGTACAAATCGTGCCATCTTAACTTTGACGCGTGTACAAACAGATGGTTTCAGGAAGATCCGTTGATCACTGTAGACTCTGATCGTCTCTCGGTTTAATCTCATCCGTTGCACCTTCGTTCTTCGCACTTTGATCTCCTGCTCCTTTTCTTCATCAACCTCATCGTCTTCATCGAGATCGAGCAGGTCATCTTGTTCTGAGAGATCGTTTACTCCAGAATCTTCTGAGGTCGTTGAGTTGTCACTTGAACTCGTCCAGTCTGAATCTGAGTTGCTACTCTCATCATCTTTTGCAGCTCTCTGCTCAAGTGGTCGCTCATCAGCTCTTTCTTCAGATGAGGGGTCATCTTCATCACCTTGTAAATCGCTAGGTTTTTTCGCTTTTACATTTTTGGGCAGGGGTTTGCCCGTTTCCATCGTCTTTCTTCCATATTTAGCTGCGATTCTCGGATGACTACGCGTTACTCGTACTTTTGCCGATGACCTTCTTTCATCTGGGGCAGAATTTTCATCGTTGGGAGCTGCCTCTTCCAGCTCATCGATCTCTTCGAGGCTCATCAATCGACTTTTCTCGACCGGTGGACCTTCCTCACCGTTATCGAGTGTCTCCTCGTCCTCTTTTGCCTTTGTTACTGGGTTTTGATGTCCCTCGGAGATCTTTTGGAGCTCCTCGTTGAACTTTTCCCACATCTTCCCTCTCTCCGTTAGCATTTGTGCAATTTCAAAAGCATTTGGGGATCGTTCTTCGATTGCATTCGATTCCTTTTCAGCTGCCTCTGTTGGCAATTCCTCTTTGTGCGCCTCTTTTGCGGGCTCTTCATCTGTCTTATCTTTCTGAGCCGTTTTGTAACCTTTAGGTCGTTTGGGACCGACAAAGACGCAATTCGCCATCAGCTCTTCGGTGATCCAGTCATCACTTGGAATCGTTTCATACATGCACCACGTGTCACCACCCCGCTCCGGGTATTCAACTCCGTCAGGGTCTGGTGCGAAGGTCACTTTCTTCTTTGTCATAAAACCCGCTTCCCTTCTTTTGCGAGTTACTTGTAACTCCCGCATGTCCTTAACGTCGAATATGGGGATTTCGTTTTCGAACTTTTTCCAATACGTTTCGAATATCTCCGAGTCGTCGTGGTGAAGTGCCTTGCAGAATTGCTCGACTGACTCGTAAACAGGTGTGCCAAGTCCTAATGGGAAGTTAATCGTTTTCCCTTGGCCTTTGTACATATGGTTGATGCGGAAGTCCCAGAATAATTCAATTCTCACATTTTCCCATAACTGAATCTCTTCGTTCATTTCTTCGGTTTCAATTTCAAGTTTCCGTTTTGACAATATTTTCTCATGTGGGTCTTGGATTCCCTTCTCCACGCATCGTTGCCAATATTGCAACCATTTTCCTCTTCCATATATGAAGTTTCTAACGCATGATAGCCACGTTCGGTATCTGTTCCAATGATATCGTTCGATGTGTGGGTTACACATGCTCACGGTCCGTAAGATACTTCGCACTTCTTTCAGGACGTGATTTTTAAGGTCCGCTATCGCTGCGTTGCATTTGGGCCATTCTGACAGGTCATCTTGGGATGCGATCCGGCTACACTCAGAGCATTCCCGCTGCGGTTGAATTCTGCGCGGATCTTCGTAATAACCATGGTGGCAACTCCCGGCTCTTTCTTCTGGGGTTAAAATTCTATCCGCTGGTTGTGTGACCGTTACATCATTTCGTTTTGTGGCGCTTTGCTCACATTCAATGAGTGTCACACTCCCCCCATCTGAGGATATTTCAATGACCTCCGTTCCCGCTTTCGTCTGGTGGCCTTTTAATTGTTCAATTGCTTTGTCGCGGATTTCGCTCGGGAACATCTGTTCCTCTTCAGTTATTCGTTTTAATATCTCCATTGGGACTTCTATCTTTTTGTTTTTCCGGATTTTAACACTTTTCACTCCCAGTGCCTCTGGTGCTGGGATAGGCTTCGACCACTCCAAGTCCGGTACAAGAGCTCGTTTCGCTTCGATTGCTGCTTCATCTTGTGTAGCTGCGATTTGCTCCAACGTCATGGGAGCTTCGTCTTTCGTTCCCAGTGCCTCTGGTACTGGGATAACTCCTTTATCATCTCTTTTTTGATCATCTGTCGTCGTTTCCCGTGCCTCTGGTACTGGGATAACGACGTTTGCCCGGTTTATCGGTTTAGCTGTTGATCTCCCCAACCTGGTAGAGATCTCCCGCTGGATAGCTGTCATCCGTTCAACTATCGACAGCTGGGCAGATGAACCTCCCCTTTTTATGTTCATCTCTGTTGATCCCAGTGCCTCTGGTACTGGGATAGCTTTTTGCTCCGTTTTAGCTTTAACTTCCCCTTTTAAAAATTCTGCAACTTTTCCGGCTTGAACTTTGGCAATTGGCTTCGGTTCATCTTCGACTTCCTCCTCTCCATGATTATCGATTAAGACGAACTTTGTCGCCAGGAAATCATGTCCCAATAGGACCTGGACGTCGTCCGTCTTTGGACGCACATAGAAGGAGTGTTCCGTAGTTCGTTTTCTCAGTGTTACGGGCGCCACACAGTAATGTGTGACGACGAAGCCCGATGTACCGCTGATTCCATTTATCTTCACCAACCTATCAGGTGGCAGCGGTAAGATGTGAAGTCCGTTCTTTTCACAAAACGGCCGGCTGATCAGTGATGTCTCAGCTCCCGTGTCCAACATCGCTATCACTTTGATGTCCCCAACTTTGACTTCATGTGTATACGCTTCGATCCTTTTCGGTAAGTTCCCATTCTGGACTTTTAACTTCCGGACCGTACATTTAACTGGTATCAGTGATACTGGTCCCGGATCCATGTCAGATAGCACCTGCCCGTTCGCATAAGTGCTTTTCTTTTTCAGTATCGAGCTCAGATGATCAATACGATGTGGCACATCAGTTCGGGCATCGTAGAATTCTCTTTTCTTCATCTCCTTTGAGCTTTTTAACTCCTCACGTTCGTTTTTCGATGCGGTTTTTTCATCACTGGCGGTCATTTTGACCTCGTCTAGTTGCCCCTTCGCAACTTCTGTGTGCCTCTTTGTCACCTCAGTGATGGTCTGATACAGCTTGGTCGCATCTCGATCGTCTGCCGGTTTATCACGGAGCTTGTCAATGACCTCCATTGTAATCTGCTCAGCCAATGTCAGCTCATCTTCTTCGCTATCTTTCAGCTCTTCTGGTGATCTCTCATAGACGATCATTTTATGCTCATTGTCTTTCATCCAGTCAGTTATCTTTTTAGCCCATTCGTCGTCGGTTTGCTTCGGCTCGACTTGTGAAGACATCCCCTCTGTTCGGGGTGGTGACCTGTTAGCGTCATCCTGCAAAACTTGCAAGAAGTCCCGTGGCTTCTCTTTCTTCTTTATAGTAAATCCGCCGTTTGGCAACTTTTGTAACGGAACTTTTTCTCCGTAATTCGGCGGCTTGCCTTCTGGCGGGGCGGTTTTCAAGTAGCAGAAGTCAGCTGGTGTTTTCTTATACGCTGGGGCTGTATTGAGCACCTCTGGGTTCTGTGTTGAGCACGATGAGCACTTCCGGATCGGGACTGAGTTCTTTGACCCTTTGGATGGTTTCCCGGTAACCATCTCCTCGAGACGTTTTCTCGCAGCATCCGTTTGAAGCTGTTTTATGTCCCAGAAGTCTTCTTGCGACATTTGTCCTTTCAGTTTCGCTTTTGGCGTAACCGGTATCCACATCCCATGATTCCCATTGGGTCGATATGCCACTTTTTGCCACATCTGCTTTTGATTCAGCGTGTTCGCGTCATCCAGCGAGTCATTGGAGACCTGTTGTGCTCGTTCGCTCTCGTTTAGCTGCACATTTCGCAGCGTCAGTTCCTTTGCCTGACCTGTTTGGACGACCTTTTTGTCGTCTTCTTTAGCGACTGCACTTGCTCCTTTATCTCGCTCTGGTGCGGCAGGTGGTGGGGTGTCTTTTTCTCGGTTACAGAGGAATTCCCGGAATCTGGCATGTTGCTCATCGGTTTCCTTCTCTTCTTCCATCTTCTTCTTCAAGTTCGCTTTTCGGATGATCTCATTACGCTGAGCACGTCGTTCTTTCAGCTTCTCTTCGCTGCAGTAAGGTGATCTCGCCTTATTGTTCACCTCGTTGCTCGCAGTACCATTCTGCGGCAGTGGTCCTTTGCCCACTTGTGATGGTATCTTTTGAGCCATCTCACCTGCAGTCCGATTCTGAGGTGACTTCGCAGTACTATTCTGCGGCAGTGGTCCTTTGCCCCCTTGCGATGGCATCTTTTGAGCCATGTCATCTGCAGTCCGATTCTGCAGTGGTGGTCCTTTGCCCACTTGTGATGGCATCTTTTGAGCCATCTCCTTCAGCTGCTGTGACGGCATCTTATAAGCCGTTTTGCCTGCAGTCCGATTCTGAGGCTGTGGTACTTTGCCCACGGGTGATGGCATCTTTTTAGCCATCTCGAACACAGTCCGATTCTGTGTTCCTCCTTTATCCGGTGGTTTCGGTTCGGGAGGATCAGTAGGCTCACCGGCGCCTACTGATCTTGGCCGTTTCCCTGATCCATTTGCTGCTGCGGGGCTTGCTCATTTTGCAGCCCCTGGCCAGCGCCGTTCGCGCCGCCGCCATCGTTGTTCTGGCCGCCGCCACCACCGTTATTGTTGGCGCGCCAGCCACCTCCGTTCCGGTTGGCGTAGTTGCCGCGTCCGTTGCCGCGACCTCGCCCGCGGAAGCCACCTCGGCCGCCGCCGTTATATCCGCCTTGGCCAGCTCCTTGAGCACCTCCTTGGCCACCGCCGTTCTGCTGCTTGAACTCCCGCCATGCTGCAACCAGGTCATAGCCGTTCGCTACTGCCTGTCGCCAGCCGCCTCGGGTGCGGAGTCGTTCCCACTCTTGGGTGGCGAACAAGTTCGGGTTCCGGTTCAGTGGCATGTTGGCGAACATGCAGTTCTGTGCGTTGTGGTTGCCAAATCCACAATTTTGGCACAGCTGCACGCCTTGGGTCACCCAGTCATCAATTTGGCCGAATTTCCATTCGGTTCGGGAACCCTGTTGAGGTTGATAGTTACCACGATTCTGCTGGTTCCCTTGGTTTCGGTTTTGATTGAAGTTACCATTTCCTTGGCCATTATTCCAGTTGGCATTTCCGTTGCCTTGACCATTCCAGTTATTGTTCCCGTTTCCATATTGATTTCCGTTATTGGGCCTTCCTTGTTGAGGTGGCACCCCTACGTTCAGGGGGTTCGGCATCACATTAGCCGGTGCCACTGGTCGTGCCTGAGCCTGTGCCTGTATCGCGGCAACCATGGCATACGTGATCGGTTGTCCAGTCTGACTATCAATGAAAGTCACTTGGTTCTGGACCGGAGCTGGTGATCTCGGCCGATATTCCGCTTGTTGAGCCGGTGCAGCTGCGTACTGTCTCGGTGCCATCTCAACTTGGCCCGAGCGGATGGTCACGACCTCCGGTTGGTTACGTTGACCTTCCACCACTTTGTATTTATCTTCTCCAGCTGCCCATGATCTGAAGAAGTCCTTAATTTCCGTTGGCGTCTTAAACCCCTTCGTTTTCAACGCCTGATATAGGTCCTTGTCAACTCTGCATCCGTCGATCAGGAAGGCGACCGCTTGTAACTCGGTGATTGCCTTCTTCGCCTTAAACTTCATTATCGCTTGATAAAATTGTTCAAGCGTTTCTTTTCCCGGTTTAAACTTCCTAGCCATGGCCTCACGTAGACCAAGGACCTCCTCGTTGCGATCGCCATACTCATCTTTGAACTTGTTCAGCCATTCTGTGACCGTGTAAACTTCTTCTTCTGCTTCTTCAATGTCTCTCTCGCTATCGAACCAGATCTTTGCTGGTCCTCTTACGGCACTAGCTATGTCAATCATGATCTGCTCATCGGTCAGATCATATGTCCGTTGTGTATCTTTCACAATCCGCATCCATCCGTTCACCGCATCTCGGTTGCCGTCGAAAGTTGCCAGGTCAGTCTTTCGGCCCATGTTTTTGATGGAGCGGTTGAATTCTCGCTGGACGCGATCGTCGTTTTGCTCATTTCTTTGATTACGTTCGTTTTGGTATTCTCGGAAGTATCTTCCATCATGTTCGTGTCGCAGGGAACGCGCATCTCGGTTTGTGTCATCTTTGACCGCTGTTTCGATTGGCTGAGATTGCGACGGGTCACCTGAGTTCATATGTGGCTGGTGACTGCCCGTTGGGTTTCGTTTATCTGAGGTTTCATCGTCTTTTTCAGTTTTGAAGCCGCCTGTGCCACCACCCGTTCGTAGCGGCATTTCGAAATGGGCACTCCCGCCAGTTCCTTGTGCCTTACTATAACTGGGCGGGGGTGTTACATCGGTGGCTTTCTTAACACCGAGCTGCAATAGTTGCTCATCCTTGTGTTTATTTGTCACCTGGAGAGCTTTGTTCTCATCCTCGAGGCGTCTGCTCTTCAAGTTGAGTTCATCTCTCTCTTTCCTCAGCCGATCATTGTCCTGTTTGATCTTCAGCATCTCATTCTGAAGTTTGGTGGTTCGATTATCCATCTCTTTATATGTTTCGTCTTTAAGTGTGATCATTCGTTCGGCAATCTGATTCACCTGCTGTTCCAGCTCGGTGTATGCCTGCCCTGCCGATATCAGCTGATTTCGCACTTCCGTAGCTTCATCTTCTCGAAGCATCGCTGTAGTCGCCATTGCGGTGAGTTCCGTGTTGAGCCTAATGTTTTCTTCGAGCTGCTCATGGACTTTTCGTTGATTTTCCTTGTCAGCTATCTCGAGAGCTGTGACCATTGTGTCCAGCCGATATGCTTGAGACTGCCACTTTTGACTCTCCTGTGTGAGTTTTTTATTTTCTTCCGTTAACTTCTGGTTTTCTTCATTAACTTCCTTGATTCCTGCTTTGAGTCGTTCACCTTCGGTTGCTCCAAGTTCTGTGAGCTCCTTCGCCACCTGGAGTGCATCATCAGCTCGTTTTTGATGAGCTTGTGATTCCTTCTGGAGGATGCCAATATTCTCCTCGCGCAGTTTCAGATCATTTCTGAGCTTCAACATGTCAGTTGACATCGTTGCCAATCGTTGTGTAGCTTCAGCTAACTTGGTTGCATAGTCGTTACGTTTGACTTCAGCTTCGTTCGCCTTTTTGCGAAGCTCATCACATTGATCCCTTAGTTCAGCTACATGTCGTGATCTCTCAGCTGATTCTTCGGACATGCTTTCGTTGAGTTCATCAACCGCGATGAACTTTTCAACTTCTTTATCGTCCGCGATCTTCTGGGCTTCTTCGGCAATCTCCTTTTGTCGTTCGTATCTGATCTTCCACTCGGCTGCTGTGTTTTCCAGCACCCCACGTTGTTGCTCCATCTCATATACGTGAGTTTCGAGTGAGTTTATTCGGTTCTGATATTCCTGCTTCTTCTGAAGCATCTGACATTCTTTTTCCTCCAGTGAGGTTTGCAGTTCCCTGATCTGTTTCTTCAGATTGGAGGTGGGACTATTCGGAGATGGAGATCGGACACTGATGATCTTCCCAGTTTGAGTTCGTTCGATTAGATGCTCGGGTATGTCTTTGAACGATATCATCCCCTCAGCTCGGTCAGCTTCCTTCATAGCCGTCCTGAACGACATGTTCATCGTCACATCATCTTCGGTGAGGTACGACTCTTCATTTTTGAATTTCTGATTTCGCATCGTCTCGTCGAACTGCATTGGGCTCTCAAACAAATCTTCCACTGTGACGTCATCGTCGAGTGAGACATCGCCCAACTTCAGGTCATCAAGCTTCTCATCTTGTGGCCGTTCAACGAGATCCGGTTCGGCATCTTTGGCATGCTCCGATGTGAGAGTGCTGATCTTGACATCCTTTTGTGATGTCGCATCCATCTCCTTAGCTCGTTGTGAGCTCGTTCCTTCTTTGGTGACCTGCTGGTTCACCTCGCTGCTTCCCGCCGCAGACGCGGGAGATCGTTTCCGGTCATCGCTGGAGCTCTCCTGACCTGACACTGCTTCGAGTGCCTTCTGATAGGTCGCGTCCGAGCCTCGAGAGTCCTTCCTCTCAAAGGCTTTAGGTGCCCGGGTCCTCCGATCATGTGCGACGGGACGTGTGTATGGTTTCAAGTCCTTTTTATACGGATTAGGTGCGCCTTGCTGGGATCCGTGAGAGCCTCGGCTCCCCTGACTGCTGTTAGATGTCGGTTCATCGATCTCTTTTTCCATCTTTAATCGGATAACTTAGACGCACCTGTCGATTTATCTCAAACACACGTTATAGTATGATCGTTATGATCCCTATAAATCACTTTATCAGCTCAGGAGATGAGCTCAAGTTCGTTTTAGAAGATCACTTTTTCAATAAAAAGTTCGATACGCTCACTTTGGAGATGCCGATGATCAGCTACGGATATCAACTGAGTTGCTAAAAGTTCGTTTCGAGTTCGTTTAGGATCAGCTGATCGATCTCAGCTCAGCTTATATCATCTTTTACTCAGCTCGTTTCGGTTAAAATCAGCTCGATTCAATTGAAATCAGCTCGTTTTCGATGAAAAAGATCATATACAAGATCAGATTAGATCATCTCAGCTCATCTGAGTAGGTCATTCTCAGCTCAGCTCAAAGTCAGAGATCGATCTCAGGTCCGGTTGGTCCACTTTTCACTCAACTTATTTCAGTTAAAAACAGCTCCTACCAGCTTGTATTAGATCGATTTTGTAGAGAAAAGTTCGTTTTAGGTACTTTGGAGCTCGTTATGAGATCGTTTAGTTCGATTTTACCGGTAAAGATTTCGACCAATCACGGCTCATATAATTGACCAATCACGGTAACCCGCTAAATTTTCTGACCTGCCTGACGTCACAGATCGACGGCCAGACTTGCGCGCCGAGTGCAAAAGTTCCGCCTCCGTCTAGCTCAGCTCAGTACAGACCAATGAAATTTGCGCTTTTTACGCGCTAACCAATCCGATAATTAATAACGGTATTTTACCTGATTACCGATCCGATTTCCGCCAAAGTGATCCAGATGATCGCGATTTTCTTCTCCACGATCCGATCCCGCGCAGCCGTATTCCGCACGGTTTTGGCGCCTTCCTGTTCCGACCTCTTCAGCCTTCTGCTGGGCTTGTCAGGCCTACCAGCAGGTCGCTCTACAGCCAATTTGGTGGAGCGCGTAACTGATCTCTTTGGCACCTCCTTCGGTGCTGCCAACTTTCGTGGCTTCTCGGCGCCTGTGCCCAGCAGCCTCGTCCTCTACAGAGGATCTCGCTGCTTAGCAGTGGAAACAGTACAAGTTCTCCACAGGAGAGACCTGCACCGCGGCCAGCTGCCGTCTGACTCGATGAAAACACGAGACAAGTTCTCCACAGGAGATACTTGACTCAGTGTTGCCGCTCCTGCTGGCAATCCGCTGAGATGCGCCTTGCTGTCAGATGAGAAAAACCAGTGCCTTACTGGTGCAGTCGATCAATGTCGATCGATCCAGATTCGATGTGGCCGTTCGCCAAAACAGATCAATATGGCCGTTCGCCAAACAGATAAATCGAGCACCGCGGATTTCACGGGCTCTGCTACCATATAACGTGGTACTCTGGAAGAGTCCAGGACAGAGATCTCCACTGACAAGATCCTGCGTTGTGTGATATGCTATCAATACTGGATAAATGCACAACGCACGGCATCCACTAGCATAGACACACTTTATTGAGTGAAAGTCCAACTCACATCACTACTGACTGCACACTGGCAAATCTGCCAAGCGAAGAGCTAAATCAACGCTCTTCGCAGCGCACATAGGCGCGCCCACAGAAGGCAAATACAATGGACGGCTTTAGCCGTCAACCAATCAGAAGAGACACAACACAGACACGTCATCCGCTTGACGCCACAGGCGTGAGGGTGTACGTGAGTGCAGCCATGGCTCACAATATCTTGAAGACTTTCATTAGTCATACAATACTTTGGATTTTCACTTACTCATTTTGATTATTTAATAATTTTTTCGTTCTAGAAATATTTTAGTTGCAAGTTTTAAAGCGGAATGGAAAGTCTTCCGTAATAACAAGTATTCTACACAATAAGCGAAGAATTCTATTTCCCAGCAAAAATGTAGCGCAACATCCGAAGAACCTGTTCCAGCACTTTGAACATAGCATCTGTTAACAGGGAAGTCGCCCCATTACGCCCGCTTCATCCAAGCATCTGCGAAATCGTCGCAAAATGTCAAAACGTTTGATCTTCTCTCGCAAACGCACGAAAACTGCACCGATTTAGCACTAGAAATCACCAGAAAGTATAAGCTCACCTTACCCCAGACTACAGGATCAACCGCGCAGCAGTAGTGACTGGCGACGGTGATGAGGCCGCGTTTGGAATCGCGATTATCCAGCACCTGCTTCAGATTACCTCAGAGGCAATACCGCAAGATACGGATATGGCCAAAAATGCGTAAAATGGCCTGATTCTTCATGTTTCTTACTCAGAATTTTTTTCTGAGTCGAATGGACCGGGACAACGATGGTTTTGAAGTCACGTGACCGAGTTTCAAGCTAATTTGCATATAGGTAGTTTCCCAAGGTTTATTTATGAAATGCTTTTCGAAGTGGACGTTTGTTTTGTTCAGAAAAAATTCTGAGTCGAGTGATAATTGTCCCACGTGGATCTGAAATCACGTGAGTGACGTGACCATGGTAGGATTTTTTTAAAATTTCTATCGTAGTTGGGCCAGTTTGTTGATTTCGTGTCTTTTACCTGCGTTTGTTATTGACGTCACTAAATACGTCATTCGATTCTTGCAGCTGAACAAAGGTCACAGTATCATTCTTTTGGAAAATAATCGTTTGAAAATATTCAGCGTTATATTTCCGTTAGGCTCCTTCTTTCTTTGAAGCGAGACAGATGCCTTTCGGTTAGTGCTTTTCAGTTTGTCTGTAGAATATTTCACAGTGAGGTTGCTTCTTTCTTTATAGCGAGACAGATACCTTTCAGTCTCTGCTGTCGATTTAATTTAAATTATATTTCAAAGTAAGGCTGCTTATTGAAAGTGAGACAAATGGTTTTTAGTTCAACTGAGCTTCTTTAAAGTTAAAATAAAGTTTTAGTTATATAGCTTTTTATTTAAATTTAATTAAATTTGTAAGACAACTCAGTTCACTATTCATATTAACAAAGGTTTTCTGGGTTCTTAGGTTTAACTGTTTTAGGTAGATCAATTTTGCTGTTATATATTAGCTGTGTTTTTCAGGTTTCTTTAGGTTAGGTACAAAACTAGTAGCAAACCACAATAGTTTTATTCCTTTCTTTGAGCGGGACCAAAGAAGTAACACATCACAACAGTGTTATTCATTTCTTTAAACGAGACAGAACTAGTAACACCATACAACAATGTTAATCCTTTCTTTAGACGAAACCAAAGAAGTAACACCCCACAACAATGTTATTCCTTTCTTTGAGCGGGACCAAAGAAGTATCACCCCACAACAATGTTACTCCTTTCTTTAAATGAGACAGAGCTAGTAACACTTGACAACAATGTTACTCCCTTCTTTAAACGAAGCCAAAGAAGTAACACCCCACAACAGTGTCACTCCTTTCTTTAAATGAGACAGAACCAGTAGCACCCCACAACAATGTTATTCTTTCTTTAAACGTGCAACGTCTTTTTTTAATGAGTGCAGAACAGGTTAGTATGACTTCATTCAGATGGTGTCCCTATATTGGATTTTTTACCATTAAAAGCCGCATTTGTCATGACCTTTTGATGACTTTTTCTCATAATGGTCATGACCTTTGTACTAAAAAATAGAATCGAATGAAGTATGCAGTCACGGCAAATCTGTCGTGGCTGTCAAAAGCATCCCAGTTACGAATTGCCAAAAACAAGGAAAAAATGTAAAAAAATCATAACTTGGTCACCTGATATCATATCCGCATGGGTTATATATCATTCGACTCCGAATTTTTTTCTGAGCAAAACAAGCTACAATATGTCTACTTTTATTAGGCAGTTCTTGAAAAAGATATATCAAGGCACCTTTATGCAAATTAGCCTGCAACTCAGTCACGTGACTTCAGAACCATTCTTGTCTCGGTCCATTCGACTCAGAAAAAAATTCTGAGTAGCAAACATAAAGAATCAGCCCATTTTATGCAAATCTGGCCATATCCATATATTGCGGTTTTACCGCTTCAGACGATTGCAGACCGTTCAACGCCAAACATGCCAAAAACCGTACGATTAAGTACCGAGAGCGATCGATTAAGTCCGAGCGAGCGAGCGATTAAGTCCCGTACGATTAAGAGCCATGGGGCAGCTAGCGGATTGAAGAAAAGTTTCCAAGGACCAGCATACTTATGGAGGCAACCACCGCGATCGTCGGACCGCTTCCCGCATGCCACAGGCCCCCAATTTCCCGGGATTATAGCACCGCACGCGATCCATAAAAGTATCAAGAAAAAATTCGGGATTTATCCTTTACGGATAATCAAGCAACCAACATACTCCAATAACATGAAAACAACATAATGCAAATTTAAAACGACCCTGACGTTTTAAACAAAACAATGTTGCTGCTATTGTTGCAGTTTTAAAAAAGGAAGAATACTTAGAATAGTAGAAAACTTTTATAAACAGACAACAACATTCTACACGGATTCCCCAGCAAAGCCCGGTTGAGTCGAAAGACGTGCAGCAGCGCCAGCACGTTACGAGCTGCAAGGCTCACAGCACTACGGGAATTTAGTATTGAGGCTGTGCAGCACATAATTATGTAACCGACCAAAACGTCCGGACGACCAAACCGTCCGGGGGCCAAAAAACGTCCCCAGTAAATTTTGCACACCCAAAATTTTTTGCGTTCATGATGCGACCAAAAGCCTTAAAGCGAAAATTTAAGGAAATATCAGAAAAGCTGGGATTGGCCAGTCGTGGAACGTACATACTCGCAGCTACGCCTATAAGCAATGGCCAGTGGTAAGCCGCAGGAAATGGCAGCACTATCAGCGGCATCTGAGAAAGAATCCGTGGCATGGCTGCACGCGCTACCGGCAGCATGCTTGGGAACGTTGGTGAATGACGAACAAGTTCGAATTGCAGTCGGACTACGATTTGGTTTGCCAGAGTGGCACCGCATGAATGCGCAGGATGTGGCTTTCAGGTAACTCCCGATGGTCATCATGGACTATCCTGCCTGTACAGCAAAGGTCGATGGAGACAACACACAGAACTGAACAGTATACTGGAACGAGGATGCGTAGCAGCGGGCTTTCCCTGCGAGTTGGAACCCGTAGGTTTATCCAGAGACAATGGAAAGCGTCCAGACGGATTGACCTTGGTGCCAGTTCGAGAGGGAAAGCAGCTGGTATGGAACGCCACCTTTGCGGACACGTTAGCACAGTCGTACCTTAAACGGTCTGCAAAGGCAGCGGGCGCAGCGGCACACCAAGCAGAATGCCGGAAACGGTACAATTATCGGGATCTGGGCGATCAGTTCTGGTTTAACCCTTTTGCTGAAGAAACGCTCGGAGTGCTCGGCGAAGGAGCCAGAGAAATGGTCAGCTTTTTTGGTCGGAAAATCAAGGAGAGATCTGGAGAAGGCAGATCCACGGCGTTTTTAAAGCAGCGCATTAGCCTTGCAATTATTAAAGGCAATGCGGCCGCGGTTTTAGGAACTTTGCCGGAAAGAATACAGTTGTTGAAAATTGTGATTTTGGTTGTTTTTTTTAATTCTTGATTGTGTAGTAATGTCTGTAGTGGAATGATTGACTGTTATGTCGCAGTATAAATTGGTATTAAAGTGCATGTTTTTCACCCCTGTCATGGCACCTAGCTAGCCCTACGAATGTGGTTTAGTTTGCTTGTTTTGGAAACCCTTTTTAATTGTTTCCCCCGAGTTATGATTGATTTGACCGTGTGTACAGATCTGTAGTGTACTAAAATTGTAGCGGTCATCAATCAACATAAAATGTTGATTCTTTTACCGAATTGTACCGGTACAGCGGCATATCAGCGTGTTATCGTTTCAATTGATGAAATTGTCCGATTGCTCCTTTGAATTTATCTGTAGGTGTCCTTTATTTGTACGGTAGACAACGATTGTTCGAAGAATTCGAAGCCAATACCCAATTCAGAATAAGTTATTTCCCGGGAAAGCAAACCTGCGTACCTGTAAATAATATTTTTGAATTCAAATGTGCAGCAATCGTCGCTGCCTTCCTCTGATAACCTGCTACTCTAAATCGGAAAGGTTCAGCTTCAAGCATTTTCCCTGCAAATGTGGGCTGACAACGGATAGGCGATATCGAAGTCTACAAATATTATATTGCTTACAATTTCGTATTCGAACACCTTTTTTGTTTTTTTTTATAAGTTTATTACGGAACAACATGCAGACATGCCATGCCGTAGCCCAAATGTAATAAAATTTTGCATTCGCTTTTGTGACCAAATTTTTGAAGTTCTTTTGTATTTTTGGCCATTGCATCCATTCTCCAGTGTTAAATTTTAGCTTCATGAGATCGCTGTAGCTTCCGGGAAGCAATGACGGGTATTTCTTCCATAATTTCATAAGAACGCACAACGCAATACTCACTGTTCACCGCTGTACGATGGTCATAGTGGGCACCGGTCATGCACCGGTCATGGTGGGCTGGTACAGTGAGAACATAGTACAGTGAGAGCACAATAGATTTAGGCGCTTTACATACGGTAAATCGAATTATTTATTTTTGAGCCTGTCAGGCGCACTGATTCGAGAGTGCTGATTGTCAAGCGACAACGTTATTGAAACATGTGAGTGGGGGCCCATGCCACAGTGTTGGAATCTGAATCTTCAAACATTGGTAACACTAATTTTTTCATTCCAGTAATCCAGCGTTAGATTTTTTTTGCTTAATTTTGACGTAGCCGTCTATTGGGGGCTCGTTAAAAATAGGCGACTATGCTAACCGCACAGGCCTACTGTGTACATATACATACCCCTAAGGAAAAACACCAAAAACCATGGCTGCATCACGAAAAAAAGCGGAAGCTCTCTCTACAAACACATCTAAAGCAATAGTACAGATATGTGTTAAGCGGCATTTAACGGTTCTGATTGCCTTCGGCATCGTTGTACCAATCAATATAAAGCAGTATATTAGAGGCACGTATAGTACCCGGCCGTGATCAAATGATGGGAATCTAGTTAAATTAAAACAATTAACTTCCTCGCCTAAAGCTATTTTTTATTTCGGTACAGATACAAATTAAGATCGTTATCGGCAGTTTCTAAACATGATCAGTTTCCGATTGGACTCGTCAAACAAGTGCTGTTAATCCGCTACAAATTGCATAAATATAATTACGAGTACGTTGCTAATTTGCTGCACTACGATATTCCGCATGACAAACTTTACTACGCTTGATTAAGTGATAGTTATTGTCGTTCTACAAATTTTTTACAGAGCAGAAGAAAATAAAAGGCTTTCCAAGTTTGCTTATGTGAAAAACCATGGAGATTTCCGCGTCTCCGGCGTCCGGAATGCGATGCGGTATTCTCCAGTGAGCGAAACACGACACGAGAAAAGATGTAATGCAGTCACAGAACCATATGCAATTTGTAGGCGACAAAGGATGACATAATGAGCCAAATATTCCTGGATAAAGATACGGCGGCATTGCAGTTATCACCGGCACAAAAGCACCAGATTCCGTCGAAAGTGTACGTCGGCACCAAATTACTGCCGAACATGGAAAAGTACGGAGTGGGTACCATCCGCACGCCTTTCTGGCAGCTTCCATAGGGACCGTAGGCGGCGCTCTCCGGTTTCAAATACTGGATCACCAAATCGCTCGCACATCCTCGTTGAATGCCTGTAACCGCCATCGTATAATATAAATGTTACAGAACTACCGTAATAGTTATCCCAAACATTTATCTGTACCATCGAGAGTGTTCGGTTGTGGTACAGCGGACGCACTCCCATACAGCGCCCCAACAAATTTAACGCATAGTTTCCCGGGACAGTCCACCGTTAACGTGGTAGAGGAGTTGCGACAGTCCCGTGTGTTGAGTTGCGGAGAAACCAGGAAGCTGTCGTAGTTCTTGCACTGCTGGCATTTCAAAGCTGACACTGTGCCTAACAAAGGACAAAGCAGTGTAAGCTAGGGGTCATGGGTGGAAGTTGGTGCTTACCTTGTAAACACAACAATCCGCTCAACCAGAATCGAATTAAAAAATTACGATGCGCCATTTTGACAAATTGGTCTGCATAAGCCATCCTGACAGCGGTTGTGTCTCGCCTGTGCTTTTACAAGGTAGCGAAGAAATAGATGCCTGTGGGCAGTTTCGTTCCACTACAACTTGGAAAAGTCGGTAATTATTGCTGCATAAATTAGCAGTAAGCCAGTAACAATAAACTGTCGATTAATCTGCAGTCAAGCTGGTTACTTGTGGTCATGAAATTTATTCGATAGCAATGTCTTTCGGAGTATGTATATTAAAGACTTAAACTGTTGTATCGATAACCGTTGTTGTATCTTAGCTGGATCATTATTGTGTGATAACAGAACCTACAGGCAGCATACTTAGATAAATAATATTAAACTAAAAAATAATTTATTTTAAATTATTGCGCTACATAATTATCATCAGCATTTCCTCTTCGAAGGCATTCGATTCAGAATTTAGCGTGCCGTTTAGAACGGCAGGTGAGCTGCGTCAAGTTTACTGGTCGACGACAAAACGCTAACATAAATATTATGGGATCGATGACCGTTTGACAGTTAACAAGCAACGTAACGATATTATCGATTAATTCATTATACTGATTTTGTAGCGGAACGACGACGAAAAAGACGGCATTGGGCGTCCAGAAGATCAGCAAGCTAGCGGTCAGCACAGTCAGCAGTACGTTGCTTTTATTTTGTTTTGTGCGGTATCGTTGTCTCGTTACTGCTTCTGTAATAGTAATGCGCTGTACACTGAACATATTTTATGAATACGTTTAGGTCGATATTTTCACGACATACGTTACCTAATTCGACAGAATTATTGACACGTGATAACGATGTCATCGTGCTGACGGTTGGGATAACGCTGCAGACGATTCTCCTAGATCGGCGTTTAGCGCACAGAACGTAAGGATACAGGATGGCGATGATCAGTAGCACGAAACATATGACTATCTGGTTAGTCAACATCCAGTCTTTTCGAGCAGATCCACTTGCTGCTGAATCGAGATTGCAAACATTCATCAGGTCATCCGTTGCCGGTCGATTAAATAAACCATCCAAAAGGACACCTGTGCAATGAGTCTACGGCATTTAAGCGTTACGGCGTTGTTGCATTTGATTGACTATCTGACTAAATATGTAAATCCCACGGTAAATTTGATTGCATTTTATTTTATCGCTGATTGATGTGGTTAGAAACCGAAATCACAGCCTTAATAAAGACATGTTGAATACAGCCTTGAAAAAATTAAGTGTTACGCACTCAGTTAAACGGCACCGCTCTGCTGTATCATGTTTCAATGTTTTCTTATGAAGAGCGACTCTAGCGCGCAACAAGCAGAACAACGATAGTTGGCGGAAAAAAAGTACATTGCCAAAATACAATTTTAGTCAAATGCGATTTTGCTGTCCTCTTTTCCATTAAACTTTGTTTACTACATTGTTAAATTAAATTTCGCAAACGCGATATTACGCATATTATTATCCGAATACAAATTTATATTATTTTTTTACTATCCGAATACAAATTTTTCTCGGAAATGCAATATGGGCATTGGTTTTATAAAGTTGCTTTTTGTGTGGATGCAGAAATGGACCGAACGCTTTTGTATGTGTGCCGATTGTCGACTGTGAGGTGCTTCTTTACAAAATCATCAAACAACATCTTTTCCGTGCGAAAATATTCAAATATACAAGAGGCAAGAAAAACATTTTTTGTTTGCTTTTGGTAATTATAAGTGCTTACAAGTGCTGACTACAAGTGCTAGAATAGCGTGGTAACTTGTGGTGGTGATCAATGTATTGGTAATAATGTTTGGAATTCGGCTTACCAGGCGTAACCAGAACATGACCAGCTATCCAAGCTGCAACGATTAAGAAAATCGCAATTCGATGACCGTGGTACCGTCGGTAAAGAACGGGTACCGCCGCGGCACAGGCGCGATTAACCGTAATTACGAGGTGCAAAAAGGCTTGCACGGTGGGAAGAACCCAGATGGCGTACAAATAAACCATACAAGTATACCATCCTAGAAACCACACTGAATAAACACTGTTCATTATATCGAACGAGCTTCCCAAGCCGGTATACAGGAGATTGGCAGCCATTAGTGCAATAACGTAAGTGCAGAAACAATTCCCAGAAGTGTGGTATCTGATGGCGAAAACAACGATTCCCACGGAATTCGCCGATAAGGACAGTATGACGCTTATTACAGACATTATTGTCATACAGCTCCAGTGCGCTTCCATTGCGTTGAACGACGAGTTCAAAAAATTACTAACGTTGCTGCCGTTCATTCTAACAGCCGTGAGAGTGTGTAAACTAAATATTAAAGTATCAATATGAAGGAACGTATGTAACCGACTAAAACGTCCGGACGACCAAGACGTCCGGCGGACGTTTTAGTCGTTAAACCGACCAAACCGTCCGGGGGCCAAAAAAACGTCCGCCGTAAATTTTGCCCACTCAAAAATTTTTGCATTCTCGATGTGACCTGAAGCTTCTGAGAGCGTCTCAGCCCGGACACTTTGGTCGGAGCACTATTTCAGCCCGGACACGTTGGTCGGAGCACTATTTCAGCCCGGACACTTTGGTCGGAGCACTATTTCAGCCCGGACACTTTGGTCGGAGGACTATTTCAGCCCGGACACTTTGGTCGGAGCACTATTTCAGCCCGGACACTTTGGTCGGAGCACTATTTCAGCCCGGACACTTTGGTCGGAGCACTATTTCTGCCCGGACACTTTGGTCTGAGCACTATTTCAGCCCGGACACTTTGGTCGGAGCACTATTTCAGCCCGGACACTTTGGTCGGAGCACTATATCAGCCCGGACACTTTGGTCGGAGCACTATTTCAGCCCGGACACTTTGGTCTGAGCGCTATTTGAGCCCGGACACTTTGGTCGGAGCACTATTTGGACCCGGACACTTTGGTCGGAGCAATATTTCAGCCCGGACACTTTGGTCGGAGCACTATTTCAGCCCGGACACTTTGGTCGGAGCACTGTTTCAGCCCGGACACTTTGGTCGGAGCACTATTTCTGCCCGGACACTTTGGTCTGGGCACTATTTCAACCCGGACACTTTGGTCGGAGCACTATTTTGACCCGGACACTTTGGTCGGAGCACTATTTGGACCCGGACACTTTGGTCGGAGCAATATTTCAGCCCGGACACTTTGGCCGGAGCACTATTCAGCCCGGACACTTTGGTCGGAGCACTGTTTCAGCCCGGACACTTTGGTCGGAGCACTATTTCTGCCCGGACACTTTGGTCTGGGCACTATTTCAGCCCGGACACTTTGGTCGGAGCACTATTTTGACCCGGACACTTTGGTCGGAGCACTATTTGGACCCGGACACTTTGGTCGGAGCAATATTTCAGCCCGGACACTTTGGTCGGAGCAATATTTCAGCCCGGACACTTTGGTCGGAGCACTATTTCAGCCCGGACACTTTGGTCGGAGCACTGTTTCAGCCCGGACACTTTGGTCGGAGCACTGTTTCAGCCCGGACACTTTGGTCGGAGCACTATTTCAGCCCGGACACTTTGGTCGGAGGACTATTTCAGCCCGGACACTTTGGTCGGAGCACTATTTCAGCCCGGACACTTTGGTCGGAGCACTGTTTCTGCCCGGACACTTTGGTCTGAGCACTATTTCAGCCCGGACACTTTGGTCGGAGCACTTTTTTGACCCGGACACTTTGGTCGGAGCACTATTTTGACCCGGACACTTTGGTCGGAGCACTATTTGGACCCGGACACTTTGGTCGGAGCAATATTTCAGCCCGGACACTTTGGTCGGAGCACTATTTCAGCCCGGACACTTTGGTCGGAGCACTATTTGGACCCGGACACTTTGGTCGGAGCACTATTTCAGCCCGGACACTTTGGTCGGAGCACCATTTCAGCCCGGACACTTTGGTCGGAGCACTATTTCTGCCCGGACACTTTGGTCTGAGCACTATTTCAGCCCGGACACTTTGGTCGGAGCACTATTTCAGCCCGGACACTTTGGTCAGACACTATATCAGCCCGGACACTTTGGTCGGAGCACTATTTCAGCCCGGACACTTTGGTCTGAGCACTATTTCAGCCCGGACACTTTGGTCGGAGCACTATTTGGACCCGGACACTTTGGTCGGAGCAATATTTCAGCCCGGACACTTTGGTCGGAGCACTATTTCAGCCCGGACACTTTGGTCGGAGCACTGTTTCAGCCCGGACACTTTGGTCGGAGCACTATTTCTGCCCGGACACTTTGGTCTGGGCACTATTTCAGCCCGGACACTTTGGTCGGAGCACTATTTTGACCCGGACACTTTGGTCGGAGCACTATTTGGACCCGGACACTTTGGTCGGAGCAATATTTCAGCCCGGACACTTTGGTCGGAGCACTATTTCAGCCCGGACACTTTGGTCGGAGCACTGTTTCAGCCCGGACACTTTGGTCGGAGCACTATTTCTGCCCGGACACTTTGGTCTGGGCACTATTTCAGCCCGGACACTTTGGTCGGAGCACTATTTGACCCGGACACTTTGGTCGGAGCACTATTTGGCCCCGGACACTTTGGTCGGAGCAATATTTCAGCCCGGACACTTTGGTCGGAGCAATATTTCAGCCCGGACACTTTGGTCGGAGCACTATTTCAGCCCGGACACTTTGGTCGGAGCACTGTTTCAGCCCGGACACTTTGGTCGGAGCACTATATCAGCCCGGACACTTTGGTCGGAGCACTATTTCAGCCCGGACACTTTGGTCGGAGCACTGTTTTGACCGGACACTTTGGTCTGAGCACTATTTCTGCCCGGACACTTTGGTCGGAGCACTATTTGACCCGGACACTTTGGTCGGAGCACTATTTCTGCCCGGACACTTTGGTCGGAGCACTATTTCAGCCCGGACACTTTGGTCGGAGCACTATTTCTGCCCGGACACTTTGGTCTGAGCACTATTTCAGCCCGGACACTTTGGTCGGAGCACTATTTGACCCGGACACTTTGGTCGGAGCACTATTTGGACCCGGACACTTTGGTCGGAGCAATATTTCAGCCCGGACACTTTGGTCGGAGCTCTATTTCAGCCCGGACACTTTGGTCGGAGCACTATTTCAGCCCGGACACTTTGGTCGGAGCACTATTTCAGCCCGGACACTTTGGTCGGAGCACTATTTCAGCCCGGACACTTTGGTCGGAGCACTATTTCAGCCCGGACACTTTGGTCGGAGCACTATTTCAGCCCGGACACTTTGGTCAGACACTATTTCAGCCCGGACACTTTGGTCGGAGCACTATTTCAGCCCGGACACTTTGGTCGGAGCACTATTTCAGCCCGGACACTTTGGTCGGAGCACCATTTCAGCCCGGACACTTTGGTCGGAGCACTATTTCTGCCCGGACACTTTGGTCTGAGCACTATTTCAGCCCGGACACTTTGGTCGGAGCACTATTTCAGCCCGGACACTTTGGTCAGACACTATATCAGCCCGGACACTTTGGTCGGAGCACTATTTCAGCCCGGACACTTTGGTCGGAGCACTATTTCAGCCCGGACACTTTGGTCGGAGCACTATTTCAGCCCGGACACTTTGGTCGGAGCACTATTTCAGCCCGGACACTTTGGTCGGAGCACCATTTCAGCCCGGACACTTTGGTCGGAGCACTATTTCTGCCCGGACACTTTGGTCTGAGCACTATTTCAGCCCGGACACTTTGGTCGGAGCACTATTTCAGCCCGGACACTTTGGTCGGAGCACTATATCAGCCCGGACACTTTGGTCGGAGCACTATTTCAGCCCGGACACTTTGGTCTGAGCGCTATTTGAGCCCGGACACTTTGGTCGGAGCACTATTTGGACCCGGACACTTTGGTCGGAGCACCATTTCAGCCCGGACACTTTGGTCGGAGCACTATTTCTGCCCGGACACTTTGGTCTGAGCACTATTTCAGCCCGGACACTTTGGTCGGAGCACTATTTCAGCCCGGACACTTTGGTCGGAGCACTATATCAGCCCGGACACTTTGGGCGGAGCACTATTTCAGCCCGGACACTTTGGTCTGAGCGCTATTTGAGCCCGGACACTTTGGTCGGAGCACTATTTGGACCCGGACACTTTGGTCGGAGCAATATTTCAGCCCGGACACTTTGGTCGGAGCACTATTTCAGCCCGGACACTTTGGTCGGAGCACTGTTTCAGCCCGGACACTTTGGTCAGACACTATTTCTGCCCGGACACTTTGGTCTGGGCACTATTTCAGCCCGGACACTTTGGTCGGAGCACTATTTGACCCGGACACTTTGGTCGGAGCACTATTTGGACCCGGACACTTTGGTCGGAGCAATATTTCAGCCCGGACACTTTGGTCGGAGCACTATTTCAGCCCGGACACTTTGGTCGGAGCACTGTTTCAGCCCGGACACTTTGGTCGGAGCACTATTTCTGCCCGGACACTTTGGTCTGGGCACTATTTCAACCCGGACACTTTGGTCGGAGCACTATTTTGACCCGGACACTTTGGTCGGAGCACTATTTGGACCCGGACACTTTGGTCGGAGCAATATTTCAGCCCGGACACTTTGGTCGGAGCAATATTTCAGCCCGGACACTTTGGTCGGAGCACTATTTCAGCCCGGACACTTTGGTCGGAGCACTGTTTCAGCCCGGACACTTTGGTCGGAGCACTATATCAGCCCGGACACTTTGGTCGGAGCACTATTTCAGCCCGGACACTTTGGTCGGAGCACTGTTTTGACCGGACACTTTGGTCTGAGCACTATTTCTGCCCGGACACTTTGGTCGGAGCACTATTTTGACCCGGACACTTTGGTCGGAGCACTATTTCTGCCCGGACACTTTGGTCGGAGCACTATTTCAGCCCGGACACTTTGGTCGGAGCACTATTTCAGCCCGGACACTTTGGTCGGAGCACTATATCAGCCCGGACACTTTGGTCGGAGCACTATTTCAGCCCGGACACTTTGGTCTGAGCGCTATTTGAGCCCGGACACTTTGGTCGGAGCACTATTTGGACCCGGACACTTTGGTCGGAGCAATATTTCAGCCCGGACACTTTGGTCGGAGCACTATTTCAGCCCGGACACTTTGGTCGGAGCACTGTTTTGACCGGACACTTTGGTCTGAGCACTATTTCTGCCCGGACACTTTGGTCGGAGCACTATTTTGACCCGGACACTTTGGTCGGAGCACTATTTCTGCCCGGACACTTTGGTCGGAGCACTATTTCAGCCCGGACACTTTGGTCGGAGCACTATTTCAGCCCGGACACTTTGGTCGGAGCACTATATCAGCCCGGACACTTTGGTCGGAGCACTATTTCAGCCCGGACACTTTGGTCTGAGCGCTATTTGAGCCCGGACACTTTGGTCGGAGCACTATTTGGACCCGGACACTTTGGTCGGAGCAATATTTCAGCCCGGACACTTTGGTCGGAGCACTATTTCAGCCCGGACACTTTGGTCGGAGCACTGTTTCAGCCCGGACACTTTGGTCGGAGCACTATTTCTGCCCGGACACTTTGGTCTGGGCACTATTTCAACCGGACACTTTGGTCGGAGCACTATTTTGACCCGGACACTTTGGTCGGAGCACTATTTGGACCCGGACACTTTGGTCGGAGCAATATTTCAGCCCGGACACTTTGGCCGGAGCACTATTCAGCCCGGACACTTTGGTCGGAGCACTGTTTCAGCCCGGACACTTTGGTCGGAGCACTATTTCTGCCCGGACACTTTGGTCTGGGCACTATTTCAACCCGGACACTTTGGTCAGACACTATTTTGACCCGGACACTTTGGTCGGAGCACTATTTGGACCCGGACACTTTGGTCGGAGCAATATTTCAGCCCGGACACTTTGGTCGGAGCAATATTTCAGCCCGGACACTTTGGTCGGAGCACTATTTCAGCCCGGACACTTTGGTCGGAGCACTGTTTCAGCCCGGACACTTTGGTCAGACACTGTTTCAGCCGGACACTTTGGTCGGAGCACTATTTCAGCCCGGACACTTTGGTCGGAGGACTATTTCAGCCCGGACACTTTGGTCAGACACTATTTCAGCCCGGACACTTTGGTCAGACACTGTTTCTGCCCGGACACTTTGGTCTGAGCACTATTTCAGCCCGGACACTTTGGTCGGAGCACTTTTTGACCCGGACACTTTGGTCGGAGCACTATTTTGACCCGGACACTTTGGTCGGAGCACTATTTGGACCCGGACACTTTGGTCGGAGCAATATTTCAGCCCGGACACTTTGGTCGGAGCACTATTTCAGCCCGGACACTTTGGTCGGAGCACTATTTGGACCCGGACACTTTGGTCGGAGCACTATTTCAGCCCGGACACTTTGGTCGGAGCACCATTTCAGCCCGGACACTTTGGTCGGAGCACTATTTCTGCCCGGACACTTTGGTCTGAGCACTATTTCAGCCCGGACACTTTGGTCGGAGCACTATTTCAGCCCGGACACTTTGGTCGGAGCACTATATCAGCCCGGACACTTTGGTCGGAGCACTATTTCAGCCCGGACACTTTGGTCTGAGCGCTATTTGAGCCCGGACACTTTGGTCGGAGCACTATTTGGACCCGGACACTTTGGTCGGAGCAATATTTCAGCCCGGACACTTTGGTCGGAGCACTATTTCAGCCCGGACACTTTGGTCGGAGCACTGTTTCAGCCCGGACACTTTGGTCGGAGCACTATTTCTGCCCGGACACTTTGGTCTGGGCACTATTTCAGCCCGGACACTTTGGTCGGAGCACTATTTTGACCCGGACACTTTGGTCGGAGCACTATTTGGACCCGGACACTTTGGTCGGAGCAATATTTCAGCCCGGACACTTTGGTCGGAGCACTATTTCAGCCCGGACACTTTGGTCGGAGCACTGTTTCAGCCCGGACACTTTGGTCGGAGCACTATTTCTGCCCGGACACTTTGGTCTGGGCACTATTTCAGCCGGACACTTTGGTCGGAGCACTATTTTGACCCGGACACTTTGGTCGGAGCACTATTTGGACCCGGACACTTTGGTCGGAGCAATATTTCAGCCCGGACACTTTGGTCGGAGCAATATTTCAGCCCGGACACTTTGGTCGGAGCACTATTTCAGCCCGGACACTTTGGTCGGAGCACTGTTTCAGCCCGGACACTTTGGTCGGAGCACTATATCAGCCCGGACACTTTGGTCGGAGCACTATTTCAGCCCGGACACTTTGGTCGGAGCACTGTTTTGACCGGACACTTTGGTCTGAGCACTATTTCTGCCCGGACACTTTGGTCGGAGCACTATTTTGACCCGGACACTTTGGTCGGAGCACTATTTCTGCCCGGACACTTTGGTCGGAGCACTATTTCAGCCCGGACACTTTGGTCGGAGCACTATTTCTGCCCGGACACTTTGGTCTGAGCACTATTTCAGCCCGGACACTTTGGTCGGAGCACTATTTTGACCCGGACACTTTGGTCGGAGCACTATTTGGACCCGGACACTTTGGTCGGAGCAATATTTCAGCCCGGACACTTTGGTCGGAGCTCTATTTCAGCCCGGACACTTTGGTCGGAGCACTATTTCAGCCCGGACACTTTGGTCGGAGCACTATTTCAGCCCGGACACTTTGGTCGGAGCACTATTTCTGCCCGGACACTTTGGTCTGAGCACTATTTTGACCCGGACACTTTGGTCGGAGCACTATTTTGACCCGGACACTTTGGTCGGAGCACTATTTGGACCCGGACACTTTGGTCGGAGCAATATTTCAGCCCGGACACTTTGGTCGGAGCACTATTTCAGCCCGGACACTTTGGTCGGAGCACTATTTCAGCCCGGACACTTTGGTCGGAGCACTATTTCAGCCCGGACACTTTGGTCGGAGCACTATTTCAGCCCGGACACTTTGGTCGGAGCACTATTTCAACCCGGACACTTTGGTCGGAGCACTATTTCAGCCCGGACACTTTGGTCGGAGCACTATTTCAGCCCGGACACTTTGGTCGGAGCACCATTTCAGCCCGGACACTTTGGTCGGAGCACTATTTCTGCCCGGACACTTTGGTCTGAGCACTATTTCAGCCCGGACACTTTGGTCGGAGCACTATTTCAGCCCGGACACTTTGGTCGGAGCACTATATCAGCCCGGACACTTTGGTCGGAGCACTATTTCAGCCCGGACACTTTGGTCGGAGCACTATTTCAGCCCGGACACTTTGGTCGGAGCACTATTTCAGCCCGGACACTTTGGTCGGAGCACTATTTCAGCCCGGACACTTTGGTCGGAGCACCATTTCAGCCCGGACACTTTGGTCGGAGCACTATTTCTGCCCGGACACTTTGGTCTGAGCACTATTTCAGCCCGGACACTTTGGTCGGAGCACTATTTCAGCCCGGACACTTTGGTCGGAGCACTATATCAGCCCGGACACTTTGGTCGGAGCACTATTTCAGCCCGGACACTTTGGTCTGAGCGCTATTTGAGCCCGGACACTTTGGTCGGAGCACTATTTGGACCCGGACACTTTGGTCGGAGCACCATTTCAGCCCGGACACTTTGGTCGGAGCACTATTTCTGCCCGGACACTTTGGTCTGAGCACTATTTCAGCCCGGACACTTTGGTCGGAGCACTATTTCAGCCCGGACACTTTGGTCGGAGCACTATATCAGCCCGGACACTTTGGTCGGAGCACTATTTCAGCCCGGACACTTTGGTCTGAGCGCTATTTGAGCCCGGACACTTTGGTCGGAGCACTATTTGGACCCGGACACTTTGGTCGGAGCAATATTTCAGCCCGGACACTTTGGTCGGAGCACTATTTCAGCCCGGACACTTTGGTCGGAGCACTGTTTCAGCCCGGACACTTTGGTCGGAGCACTATTTCTGCCCGGACACTTTGGTCTGGGCACTATTTCAGCCCGGACACTTTGGTCGGAGCACTATTTTGACCCGGACACTTTGGTCGGAGCACTATTTGGACCCGGACACTTTGGTCGGAGCAATATTTCAGCCCGGACACTTTGGTCGGAGCACTATTTCAGCCCGGACACTTTGGTCGGAGCACTGTTTCAGCCCGGACACTTTGGTCGGAGCACTATTTCTGCCCGGACACTTTGGTCTGGGCACTATTTCAGCCCGGACACTTTGGTCGGAGCACTATTTTGACCCGGACACTTTGGTCGGAGCACTATTTGGACCCGGACACTTTGGTCGGAGCAATATTTCAGCCCGGACCCTTTGGTCGGAGCAATATTTCAGCCCGGACACTTTGGTCGGAGCACTATTTCAGCCCGGACACTTTGGTCGGAGCACTGTTTCAGCCCGGACACTTTGGTCGGAGCACTATATCAGCCCGGACACTTTGGTCGGAGCACTATTTCAGCCCGGACACTTTGGTCGGAGCACTATTTGGACCCGGACACTTTGGTCGGAGCAATATTTCAGCCCGGACCCTTTGGTCGGAGCAATATTTCAGCCCGGACACTTTGGTCGGAGCACTATTTCAGCCCGGACACTTTGGTCGGAGCACTGTTTCAGCCCGGACACTTTGGTCGGAGCACTATATCAGCCCGGACACTTTGGTCGGAGCACTATTTCAGCCCGGACACTTTGGTCGGAGCACTATTTCTGCCCGGACACTTTGGTCTGAGCACTATTTCAGCCCGGACACTTTGGTCGGAGCACTATTTTGACCCGGACACTTTGGTCGGAGCACTATTTGGACCCGGACACTTTGGTCGGAGCAATATTTCAGCCCGGACACTTTGGTCGGAGCTCTATTTCAGCCCGGACACTTTGGTCGGAGCACTATTTCAGCCCGGACACTTTGGTCGGAGCACTATTTCAGCCCGGACACTTTGGTCGGAGCACTATTTCAGCCCGGACACTTTGGTCGGAGCACTATTTCAGCCCGGACACTTTGGTCGGAGCACTATTTCAGCCCGGACACTTTGGTCGGAGCACTATTTCAGCCCGGACACTTTGGTCGGAGCACTATTTCAGCCCGGACACTTTGGTCGGAGCACTATTTCAGCCCGGACACTTTGGTCGGAGCACCATTTCAGCCCGGACACTTTGGTCGGAGCACTATTTCTGCCCGGACACTTTGGTCTGAGCACTATTTCAGCCCGGACACTTTGGTCGGAGCACTATTTCAGCCCGGACACTTTGGTCGGAGCACTATATCAGCCCGGACACTTTGGTCGGAGCACTATTTCAGCCCGGACACTTTGGTCTGAGCGCTATTTGAGCCCGGACACTTTGGTCGGAGCACTATTTGGACCCGGACACTTTGGTCGGAGCAATATTTCAGCCCGGACACTTTGGTCGGAGCACTATTTCAGCCCGGACACTTTGGTCGGAGCACTGTTTCAGCCCGGACACTTTGGTCGGAGCACTATTTCTGCCCGGACACTTTGGTCTGGGCACTATTTCAGCCCGGACACTTTGGTCGGAGCACTATTTTGACCCGGACACTTTGGTCGGAGCACTATTTGGACCCGGACACTTTGGTCGGAGCAATATTTCAGCCCGGACACTTTGGTCGGAGCACTGTTTCAGCCCGGACACTTTGGTCGGAGCACTATTTCTGCCCGGACACTTTGGTCTGGGCACTATTTCAGCCCGGACACTTTGGTCGGAGCACTATTTTGACCCGGACACTTTGGTCGGAGCACTATTTGGACCCGGACACTTTGGTCGGAGCAATATTTCAGCCCGGACACTTTGGTCGGAGCAATATTTCAGCCCGGACACTTTGGTCGGAGCACTATTTCAGCCCGGACACTTTGGTCGGAGCACTGTTTCAGCCCGGACACTTTGGTCGGAGCACTATATCAGCCCGGACACTTTGGTCGGAGCACTATTTCAGCCCGGACACTTTGGTCGGAGCACTGTTTTGACCGGACACTTTGGTCTGAGCACTATTTCTGCCCGGACACTTTGGTCGGAGCACTATTTTGACCCGGACACTTTGGTCGGAGCACTATTTCTGCCCGGACACTTTGGTCGGAGCACTATTTCAGCCCGGACACTTTGGTCGGAGCACTATTTCTGCCCGGACACTTTGGTCTGAGCACTATTTCAGCCCGGACAATTTGGTCGGAGCACTATTTTGACCCGGACACTTTGGTCGGAGCACTATTTGGACCCGGACACTTTGGTCGGAGCAATATTTCAGCCCGGACACTTTGGTCGGAGCTCTATTTCAGCCCGGACACTTTGGTCGGAGCACTATTTCAGCCCGGACACTTTGGTCGGAGCACTATTTCAGCCCGGACACTTTGGTCGGAGCACTATATCAGCCCGGACACTTTGGTCGGAGCACTATTTCAGCCCGGACACTTTGGTCTGAGCGCTATTTGAGCCCGGACACTTTGGTCGGAGCACTATTTGGACCCGGACACTTTGGTCGGAGCAATATTTCAGCCCGGACACTTTGGTCGGAGCACTATTTCTGCCCGGACACTTTGGTCGGAGCACTATTTCAGCCCGGACACTTTGGTCGGAGCACTATTTCTGCCCGGACACTTTGGTCTGAGCACTATTTCAGCCCGGACACTTTGGTCGGAGCACTATTTTGACCCGGACACTTTGGTCGGAGCACTATTTGGACCCGGACACTTTGGTCGGAGCACCATTTCAGCCCGGACACTTTGGTCGGAGCACTATTTCTGCCCGGACACTTTGGTCTGAGCACTATTTCAGCCCGGACACTTTGGTCGGAGCACTATTTCAGCCCGGACACTTTGGTCGGAGCACTATATCAGCCCGGACACTTTGGTCGGAGCACTATTTCAGCCCGGACACTTTGGTCTGAGCGCTATTTGAGCCCGGACACTTTGGTCGGAGCACTATTTGGACCCGGACACTTTGGTCGGAGCAATATTTCAGCCCGGACACTTTGGTCGGAGCACTATTTCAGCCCGGACACTTTGGTCGGAGCACTGTTTCAGCCCGGACACTTTGGTCGGAGCACTATTTCTGCCCGGACACTTTGGTCTGGGCACTATTTCAACCCGGACACTTTGGTCGGAGCACTATTTTGACCCGGACACTTTGGTCGGAGCACTATTTGGACCCGGACACTTTGGTCGGAGCAATATTTCAGCCCGGACACTTTGGTCGGAGCACTGTTTCAGCCCGGACACTTTGGTCGGAGCACTATTTCTGCCCGGACACTTTGGTCTGGGCACTATTTCAGCCCGGACACTTTGGTCGGAGCACTATTTTGACCCGGACACTTTGGTCGGAGCACTATTTGGACCCGGACACTTTGGTCGGAGCAATATTTCAGCCCGGACACTTTGGTCGGAGCAATATTTCAGCCCGGACACTTTGGTCGGAGCACTATTTCAGCCCGGACACTTTGGTCGGAGCACTGTTTCAGCCCGGACACTTTGGTCGGAGCACTATATCAGCCCGGACACTTTGGTCGGAGCACTATTTCAGCCCGGACACTTTGGTCGGAGCACTGTTTTGACCGGACACTTTGGTCTGAGCACTATTTCTGCCCGGACACTTTGGTCGGAGCACTATTTTGACCCGGACACTTTGGTCGGAGCACTATTTCTGCCCGGACACTTTGGTCGGAGCACTATTTCAGCCCGGACACTTTGGTCGGAGCACTATTTCTGCCCGGACACTTTGGTCTGAGCACTATTTCAGCCCGGACACTTTGGTCGGAGCACTATTTTGACCCGGACACTTTGGTCGGAGCACTATTTGGACCCGGACACTTTGGTCGGAGCAATATTTCAGCCCGGACACTTTGGTCGGAGCTCTATTTCAGCCCGGACACTTTGGTCGGAGCACTATTTCAGCCCGGACACTTTGGTCGGAGCACTATTTCAGCCCGGACACTTTGGTCGGAGCACTGTTTCAGCCCGGACACTTTGGTCGGAGCACTATATCAGCCCGGACACTTTGGTCGGAGCACTATTTCAGCCCGGACACTTTGGTCGGAGCACTGTTTCAGCCCGGACACTTTGGTCGGAGCACTATTTCTGCCCGGACACTTTGGTCTGAGCACTATTTCAGCCCGGACACTTTGGTCGGAGCACTATTTTGACCCGGACACTTTGGTCGGAGCACTATTTGGACCCGGACACTTTGGTCGGAGCACCATTTCAGCCCGGACACTTTGGTCGGAGCACTATATCAGCCCGGACACTTTGGTCGGAGCACTATTTCAGCCCGGACACTTTGGTCGGAGCACTGTTTTGACCGGACACTTTGGTCTGAGCACTATTTCTGCCCGGACACTTTGGTCGGAGCACTATTTTGACCCGGACACTTTGGTCGGAGCACTATTTCTGCCCGGACACTTTGGTCGGAGCACTATTTCAGCCCGGACACTTTGGTCGGTGCACTGTTTTGGCCCGGACACTTTGGTCGGAGCACTATTTTGACCGGACACTTTGGTCGGAGCACTATTTTAGCCCGGGCACTTTGGTCGGAGCACTATTTGGACCCGGACACTTTGGTCGGAGCAATATTTCAGCCCGGACACTTTGGTCGGAGCACTATTTCTGCCCGGACACTTTGGTCGGAGCACTATTTCAGCCCGGACACTTTGGTCGGAGCACTATTTCTGCCCGGACACTTTGGTCTGAGCACTATTTCAGCCCGGACACTTTGGTCGGAGCACTATTTTGACCCGGACACTTTGGTCGGAGCACTATTTGGACCCGGACACTTTGGTCGGAGCACCATTTCAGCCCGGACACTTTGGTCGGAGCACTATTTCTGCCCGGACACTTTGGTCTGAGCACTATTTCAGCCCGGACACTTTGGTCGGAGCACTATTTCAGCCCGGACACTTTGGTCGGAGCACTATATCAGCCCGGACACTTTGGTCGGAGCACTATTTCAGCCCGGACACTTTGGTCTGAGCGCTATTTGAGCCCGGACACTTTGGTCGGAGCACTATTTGGACCCGGACACTTTGGTCGGAGCAATATTTCAGCCCGGACACTTTGGTCGGAGCACTATTTCAGCCCGGACACTTTGGTCGGAGCACTGTTTCAGCCCGGACACTTTGGTCGGAGCACTATTTCTGCCCGGACACTTTGGTCTGGGCACTATTTCAGCCCGGACACTTTGGTCGGAGCACTATTTTGACCCGGACACTTTGGTCGGAGCACTATTTGGACCCGGACACTTTGGTCGGAGCAATATTTCAGCCCGGACACTTTGGTCGGAGCACTGTTTCAGCCCGGACACTTTGGTCGGAGCACTATTTCTGCCCGGACACTTTGGTCTGGGCACTATTTCAGCCCGGACACTTTGGTCGGAGCACTATTTTGACCCGGACACTTTGGTCGGAGCACTATTTGGACCCGGACACTTTGGTCGGAGCAATATTTCAGCCCGGACACTTTGGTCGGAGCAATATTTCAGCCCGGACACTTTGGTCGGAGCACTATTTCAGCCCGGACACTTTGGTCGGAGCACTGTTTCAGCCCGGACACTTTGGTCGGAGCACTATATCAGCCCGGACACTTTGGTCGGAGCACTATTTCAGCCCGGACACTTTGGTCGGAGCACTGTTTTGACCGGACACTTTGGTCTGAGCACTATTTCTGCCCGGACACTTTGGTCGGAGCACTATTTTGACCCGGACACTTTGGTCGGAGCACTATTTCTGCCCGGACACTTTGGTCGGAGCACTATTTCAGCCCGGACACTTTGGTCGGAGCACTATTTCTGCCCGGACACTTTGGTCTGAGCACTATTTCAGCCCGGACACTTTGGTCGGAGCACTATTTTGACCCGGACACTTTGGTCGGAGCACTATTTGGACCCGGACACTTTGGTCAGACAATATTTCAGCCCGGACACTTTGGTCGGAGCTCTATTTCAGCCCGGACACTTTGGTCGGAGCACTATTTCAGCCCGGACACTTTGGTCGGAGCACTATTTCAGCCCGGACACTTTGGTCGGAGCACTGTTTCAGCCCGGACACTTTGGTCGGAGCACTATATCAGCCCGGACACTTTGGTCGGAGCACTATTTCAGCCCGGACACTTTGGTCGGAGCACTGTTTCAGCCCGGACACTTTGGTCGGAGCACTATTTCTGCCCGGACACTTTGGTCTGAGCACTATTTCAGCCCGGACACTTTGGTCGGAGCACTTTTTTGACCCGGACACTTTGGTCGGAGCACTATTTTGACCCGGACACTTTGGTCGGAGCACTATTTGGACCCGGACACTTTGGTCGGAGCAATATCTCAGCCCGGACACTTTGGTCGGAGCACTATTTCAGCCCGGACACTTTGGTCGGAGCACTATTTGGACCCGGACACTTTGGTCGGAGCAATATTTCAGCCCGGACACTTTGGTCGGAGAACTATTTCAGCCCGGACACTTTGGTCGGTGCACTGTTTTGGCCCGGACACTTTGGTCGGAGCACTATTTTGACCGGACACTTTGGTCGGAGCACTATTTTGACCGGACACTTTGGTCGGAGCACTATTTCAGCCCGGACACTTTGGTCAGAGCACTATTTCAGCCCGGGCACTTTGATCATGGGGTTCATCACATATCAGTGGACCTTTGGCGGGAAAGCGGATGGGATTTATTTTACAATATCTGCATTAGCGTCCACGGCGATACGAAACTGTTGGATAGCGAAAAAATGAAAAAAAACAACAATTAGCGATTGAATAAAGGCAGTGCGCAATAGCGCATAGGATGCCGCGCATTTCATTGCCTGTAACCTATTGAGCATTCCCATTAGAGAAACGATATGCCAGCATGAATTCGGCAAGATACGAAGTAATCAAAAACCGAGTAGCTGCCAATTCTAAGTTTCTTAAAATTTTGATGTTTTCACTTTCTACTTGGTAAGGCTTCTTTTAAGGAAATACAGCTTACCTTAAAAATTACGGTGAGATGATGAGTTGTAAGGGGCGACAGTATGCTGGCGCTTTCCCCCCAAAATGTTTAATGGTTTACGCTTTCTAGTTTAATATTTTTTATGTTTGTTTTTCAGTATTACATTTTCGACCGAAGCGAAGCGAAGGTCCTCTATGTTAAAGGAAACGGGACTTTCTGTCACGTCGGTCACGTCGGTCACGCACACATAAATTATTGCGCTTAATAAAAGCTTAAGAGGGGGCGTGGCCAGCGTCAAATCCCCGAGATCTCCTAGCGGTGGATTTCAAAAACCAAAGATCGTTTGATAGAAAACTTCAAAAAACCTTATCATACAAAGTCTACGGACCTCCACCACAACCAATTAGCGAGGACGTTAAGTAACTGCTGGCTTCAGTTGTTTGGGAGCTTGTGTGGTGATATTGAAATTTTGCGAATTTGGTTTACTTGGATATTTTCGGTCTTTTGTTTCGGTCTGACTGGGAAGTAAGCTTCTAGAAACCTTTGTGTATAGCGTTGGGTTTTAGGATAACAAAAACATATACTCGAGAAAGGTCTGAATTATTTTGAAAACTGAACGCACAAAAAACTAGGGGAACCTATTAAAGAAGTGTTCCAAGTGAGATTCGCGAACCTTTTGCTGACAACTGGCAAGCTTCGAGTAGCTGCGGGATGGCGGGTAGCAGCTTGATACTTATGTAGAAGGCAGTGTTCTGTATCAGAAAAATTTTGCGATTTGGACGGTACGTAGTGCTATTAAAGCAAACCTGGATCCATCAGTGAATCCGGGTGCGCAACTCTGGTTCCGTGTTCATTGTTCTTCGCCGGGCGATGCGACAACCCTTTGGGGCGATTCAACAAGCTTTATTTTCAACAAATATTTAACTTTTTCAACACAACACAGTTAACTTTAACAACGCAGCATTCGTCATTTATGCATTGATTTGCTCAAAAAAGAGCAACAGTTATACGAAAGGTTAACACAACGGCAAAGGCACGGTATTGATATTTCCACGCTTAACGGTCGCAGACGAACGTATTACCGTTTCTTTGTGCGGTAGTTTATGCATTTAGAATAGTTTGCTGATACCCCCATGTTCCACCGTTTGTCGAACCGCCCTGTCAATTGCGTAAAATGTATAGACTAAAAATACAATAGGCCTTTGTGAAGTCTAAGCCATTGCGGGCTATTGTTATCGAATCGCCCTCTGAACCGATTTGGACTCCAAATGTTGGAGTCCCACTTTGTGGAGACTTAAGACTACTCCTACAGATCTAGTGTTGAAATTTCTATATGTACATCGTTCCACTTTTTTTATAAGTTTTTGTTCGTGTTTGTGGACTAGAAACATAGCGATTTACGAGAAACGTGAATATTAAAATGAACTTTATGATGAACGCTTTAATCACATAATGCTTGAACTTTAAAGTTCACGCCAAAAATTGTCGATTTTCGACGAATAATAATAAATGCTTGCTGAGGAATGCTACTCTTGAGAACCGGCAAGATGTTTTGCGAATAAAATGGATGAGCGCAACTAACCTTACTCAAATGATTCCAGCGTCACTGTTTCAAACGGTATCTTCATGAAAAAAAGGATCTTTGAATTTTGGTAGTAAATAAGTGATAGGAACATAAGGCGAAGCCGAACTGCTGCACGAGGAAAGCTCGCAAAGTAGCAGTCAAGCGAAAGCATGTTTGGAGGTTTTCTTTTCTTCAGTGTATCAGCCAGCTTTGCAAGAATTGATCCTTTTAAACTAAACAAAGAAGTTCATGTAAGTAGTTAGCTGGTGCGTAATTGACGCCTGCCAGTGGAAAAGGTAATGAATTTGTTAATAACTAAGTAATTATCAAGGTAGCTTCGATAAGCATCAAATGAAACCTTAACAGTCTTTCAATAACGTAATTGATCTGTAACTAATTTGTTCCGCGCAGTTTGCGCTCGGTCACCCGTTTATTTAAAACAGCTATGAAAGGCAGCCTTTACAAGTCAACCATTATACGGTCAGTTTGTATAGTATTTAGGCTGACCGAAAGCTTGCACTTAATCATACCGTCCATACGGTAAAGAAAAGTATCAAAGCATGGTTGATTAGAGCACTCATTTTAGTTCTTCTGCCATAATCAGCAAAGAGTGTACTTTCAAGAAAAGCACACTCGTTCAGGCGGGTGATGAATGACTGTAACAAAGAAAATTTATTCATAGAGTGACGACGAAAACATTTTTGCATAATAACATGAACCGTAGAACCCTGTCCAAGTAGTAACACATTTTACCAATGCGCCTGATTTCAAAATTTAACTGTCAGGAATAAAAGAGTGCTCCAACCAAAGTGTCCGGGCTGAAATAGTGCTCCGACCAAAGTGTCCGGGCTGATATAGTGCTCCGACCAAAGTGTCCGGGCTGAAGCAGTGCTCCGACCAAAGTGTCCGGTCAAAACAGTGCTCCGACCAAAGTGTCCGGGCTGAAATAGTGCTCCGACCAAAGTGTCCGGGCTGAAATATTGCTCCGACCAAAGTGTCCGGGTCCAAATAGTGCTCCGACCAAAGTGTCCGGGCTCAAATAGCGCTCAGACCAAAGTGTCCGGGCTGAAATAGTGCTCCGACCAAAGTGTCCGGGCTGATATAGTGCTCCGACCAAAGTGTCCGGGCTGAAACAGTGCTCCGACCAAAGTGTCCGGTCAAAACAGTGCTCCGACCAAAGTGTCCGGGCTGAAATAGTGCTCCAAACAAAGTGTCCGGGCTGAAATATTGCTCCGACCAAAGTGTCCGGGTCCAAATAGTGCTCCGACCAAAGTGTCCGGGCTCAAATAGCGCTCAGACCAAAGTGTCCGGGCTGAAATAGTGCTCCGACCAAAGTGTCCGGGCTGATATAGTGCTCCGACCAAAGTGTCCGGGCTGAAATAGTGCTCCGACCAAAGTGTCCGGGCTGAAATAGTGCTCCGACCAAAGTGTCCGGGCTGAAATATTGCTCCGACCAAAGTGTCCGGGTCCAAATAGTGCTCCGACCAAAGTGTCCGGGTCAAAATAGTGCTCCGACCAAAGTGTCCGGGTCAAAATAGTGCTCCGACCAAAGTGTCCGGGCTGAAACAGTGCTCAGACCAAAGTGTCCGGGCAGAAATAGTGCTCCGACCAAAGTGTCCGGGCTGAAACAGTGCTCCGACCAAAGTGTCCGGGCTGAAATAGTGCTCCGACCAAAGTGTCCGGGCTGATATAGTGCTCCGACCAAAGTGTCCGGGCTGAAACAGTGCTCCGACCAAAGTGTCCGGGCTGAAATAGTGCTCCGACCAAAGTGTCCGGGCTGAAATAGTGCTCCGACCAAAGTGTCCGGGCTGAAATAGTGCTCCGACCAAAGTGTCCGGGCTGAAATATTGCTCCGACCAAAGTGTCCGGGTCCAAATAGTGCTCCGACCAAAGTGTCCGGGTCAAAATAGTGCTCCGACCAAAGTGTCCGGGCTGAAATAGTGCTCAGACCAAAGTGTCCGGGCAGAAATAGTGCTCCGACCAAAGTGTCCGGGCTGAAATAGTGCTCCGACCAAAGTGTCCGGGCAGAAATAGTGCTCCGACCAAAGTGTCCGGGTCAAAATAGTGCTCCGACCAAAGTGTCCGGGCAGAAATAGTGCTCAGACCAAAGTGTCCGGGTCAAAATAGTGCTCCGACCAAAGTGTCCGGGCTGAAATAGTGCTCCGACCAAAGTGTCCGGTCAAAACAGTGCTCCGACCAAAGTGTCCGGGCTGAAATAGTGCTCCGACCAAAGTGTCCGGGCTGATATAGTGCTCCGACCAAAGTGTCCGGGCTGAAACAGTGCTCCGACCAAAGTGTCCGGGCTGAAATAGTGCTCCGACCAAAGTGTCCGGGCTGAAATAGTGCTCCGACCAAAGTGTCCGGGCTGAAATAGTCCTCCGACCAAAGTGTCCGGGCTGAAATAGTGCTCCGACCAAAGTGTCCGGGCTGAAATAGTGCTCCGACCAACGTGTCCGGGCTGAAATAGTGCTCCGACCAAAGTGTCCGGGCTGAGACGCTCTCAGAAGCTTCAGGTCACATCGAGAATGCAAAAATTTTTGAGTGGGCAAAATTTACGGCGGACGTTTTTTTGGCCCCCGGACGGTTTGGTCGGTTTAACGACTAAAACGTCCGCCGGACGTCTTGGTCGTCCGGACGTTTTAGTCGGTTACAAACGTACCCAGTACCCACGCACTAATTTTGTCGTGTACATAACACTGTTCCACAACATATGACTTAAAATAATTTACGCAGCTGAGTCAAACATGGCAAAAAACTCTCAGAAATAAAACGAACTTTTGCAGGTGTATTCGCAGAGAAGTCTTCATAGTTTTTACGTGGTATACCGGTGCCAATTCGATAAAACAAAGTACTTGTTTAATTAACGAGAGCTTTGCTCAGCCGGCACTGCAATCCGTGTATCTTTCGATGCCCACAAGCATGTGGACTTTAGTGAAATCGATTTCCCTGGTTTTTCAGGCATGTCTTCCCTTCATAGTTTTCTGTTAATGATCGCCACAATCCGCTCGTTGTCCTCGTGTTATCGTTTGGATATGTTTCCCAGTTTGTAATTTTAACGAGTGCCTGCGCCTTGTATTAGCATAATTTTATTTCCTTAACATATAATGGTTTCCACAATACTATGGATGCATCAACCACATACTCTGACCACTATCACACTAAATCTTGCGATAGCGGTGTCGAAAACAAAAATCTCTTCCGTATGATCAAAAGCAACGCTTGTAATTTGTAAACTCGTGCACCGAAGCCTTAACATCATAAGTTGCGAACATGGTGTAGAAGCAGCAGAAGCTATGCCGAGATGATATGAATGTCATCAGAATACCCATCCGGAGGTTACGTTGGAGGTGACCGCACAGGTGAAGCTCGTACTGTTGCTGCTGGCCAGCTCCGAGAAAACTAGAATGCAGCTGGTCAGACCGATGGCGCCCTGCGAACCACAACAGTCCTCGGACATGGTGCCATGACAGTACAACATGGTACAAAAGAAGTGGTGATTACGGTATTAAATTTAACAAACTTCTATATTTGTTGAAAATTCTATTAAAATTAGTCATCGTGAATGTGTAACGTAATGCCTGATCGTTTGCAAAAAGTGCAGCTATTCCTTATAGGGCGAAAACCTGATTCAGTGGGTGTTTTTGCCATCCCATGTATGGTACATAAAGCGGTGTCGGTATTAGTAATTCGGAAAATGTCATGCATGCATAATTAACAATATGTGTGTGTTGGTTCGTTGTAAGGCATTAACAGTCAGTATTTACCCAACATACAGTTAGGATTTACCCAATATGTAGTTTATCAAGATTACTCGATAATAAAAAGTGTGGAAGAAGGGTTCAACCAGAGCGCATGAATCCCAAGCACTGAGCTAGAACAGAAATTGATAATCCCTTTTTCACGATCAACATTGCTGTACGTCGTAGCAGATGCGTTTGGTTTTTACGGCGTTTCATCCGCATAAAACCTTACTGAACCCACCTGGAGTGCGGCTTCCCTGGACACTGTAATACCAGCTATTGTGAACCCAGGCGGGTAGTCTTTGACAGACTGCATATACAACCACAATCGACGGATGGTCGTCGCAGCGTCGTGCGGATCATTTATACGGAGCACAATGTTGCACTCTTGCAGGTAGACATCGATAGCTGGAACGATTAACTGGCCCTGCAATTAAAAAAAAATTTATTCACCACTTGCTTCTTTCATAAGATTACGCTCTTGATTCAACATAGCGATGATTTACCTGTTCGACAGAAAACACACGCGAAACAGTTAGAACGGACAACACAGTTAGCGTCTCGGCTAAGGTCACGATCGTGCTGCCGGCCGCCTCACCACAGTTGACGTACTGTCCACTGATATTAAACGTGGCAATAACTGACCAGCCTAGCACCGCAATCAGAGTGATACCGGATATAATGGACAGGGAGTTGTCCAGCTCCTTCACCAGAGAACTTATTCTTTTATGTTGAGCAACACACTCACACATTCGACTATCAGAAGTGGTTGCGTTTAAGGAGGTCCGCCTGTGTAATAGCCCCACGGTCTGAAATTGTCTTGATTATTTTACACTTAGGGTAGTTATTAACTGATGGTACGCGAATGCATAACTAAATCATAACGATTCAATTTTTAAATTGAAGAGAAGGCCCATAATGACGACAGAGACCTTCAGATAGATAATACTTTTGTCTGTCACTTAATCACGGAGTTCGGCTGCTTCGTTCTTGTGTAAACTTCTGACATTTTCGAGCACGTTAATTTTTTAAGGCATCGTTTTTAAATTGTATCCACAAAATCTCAGCGTAAGTAATCTTCAGCACTCCATACGTATTCTTAATGTATCTCCCAATTTTTCCACATGTTACTCATTGTACATTTCTCAGTACAATTAATTGTGAAACACACTAATATATGCAAAAACAAACTCACGATAAAAAGCAACGATTCGAATTCGCTAAAACCGCAAGTGAGTTTGTGAAGTGAATTCATTATATGTGAAATGATCCCACTGGGATCATTTCGGGTAAATGTGGCTTAGTGCACTGGCTCGCATGGCGTGGTTTACGTGTTTCATACGCACAAACTGGTAGGATGCAAGAAGGATACGTAGGAGATACTGTCAGGTTATGGTGCGCGATATTACGGATATATCACGCAGCTAAAACAACCTGCCGTCCAATAAAGTTTAAGAGTACTTGTATATTAAACGTGCACGAAAACTGGTCTACAGTAGATCTACAGTAGTTATACGCTAACTGGTGCACTTACAATGGCCAAAAGAGAAACAAAACCCACGGCAATGCGCTTACTTAGGTCGAACATGTAAACGGTACCCGAGTATATACTATTAAAAACGGTCAAAGCGGTCGGAGAAGCGCTGGGAAAATATAAATCTCCAAAATAGACAGTGCTAATGTTGAAAATATCACTGTGGATCACACCAGAAATCAGTGCAACCTTTGCGACTGCAAACGCCAGAAGATAAGCCACCGTAAACAGAATTAGGCAAATGCGATCACTTGTTATTAGGTACTGGCCAAATTCTCGATCCAACTGCTGCATGATGAAGACAAGCTTTTGCCTGGCCAGGTAAAATGTAATAAAATACGGCAGCTCAATAATACATAACAAGCCGTTTATAAATCCAAGTGCAATTACTGGGAAGCGCGTCGCCGGGGCGGTGTACAATCTGTAGGTGTCATAGGCATAGAAAAAACTGATAATTACCACCAGCGCTGCCCATAAAAGAGTAACTATCTGCGCGAATAGTGCCAACATTTTATGTTGGATGGCTGGATAAGGGCAGAGTCCCGTAGCTTGCAAGAAAGCCATCCAGAATTTCGTAATTTTCCACACCACAGTTGCCGGCATGGGCTTGTTCATGCTGTCGTTAATGCTGTTCCGTCTAGTTGAACGTCACGTTTTCAAAGAATGTTTGTGAGCAATAGGTTCGTTAATAATTTTACACTCTTCCAACAAGAAAAACACACGAGTGAGACTTTGGAAGCTGGTTCCAGATGTAATGGTGCAAATGAACATGAGGTAATATCTCCGTATATACGCTACCGGCGGTTGGCAGGTATTATAAAATCAGACAGCTGTTTCTCCGGTATTCGTCTGCTGCCGTATTTTGTGAAACGACAATTGATAACAAGTGCTACGACTTTGCGGGGTGCACCCAAGACTCCCCAAGGAAGCTCCCTAAGGGAGCGCGTACTTGGGGAGTTTTCTGTCCATCAGTGTTTATCGGAAGCGTTTCGGTATGCAGTTGCCCTTGAGCGAGCTATTTATTTGTATAGGATCCCGATTGGTTAACGGTCGAACACTGAGAAGAATTAACTGTACTTGATTTGGAATACTGTAGGTTACATAATCGAATAAATTTACTGATATGTTATCATAGACGTAATTTTGCTCTAATTTAAGAGCTCGACTGCTAACAGTTTTTTTAGGAATGCGGAAGTGACCCGTAAAATGTCCAAAACATATTTTATCATCGCACAATTGGTGACCCTGGGCCAGGATAGCAAGTGCATGCCCTACGCGGAAGGCTAGCATGTGATCTTTCCGAAAATTTTACCAGCATTGCAGCTACTACATTTTCCAAATAATTTTCTGAAAATTAATAAGCGAAATTTGGCCTTTACTGTATTTCGATGTTTGCAGAAACCAGTAGGACTCAGGATAAGGTTGTATAGCATGAGATGCTGACGTTATGTTCAAAGACCGCCCAATAAATAAATATGTTAGCGAATTCACCTTCTTCTTCCTCATCGGAAAGGAATAGCGAAGTAGATCGAAAGAGTTTTTAGAAGTCCACGGTGCAGATGTAGCGCAACTGTATCACTCGAATTACAGCTAACAACGAACACTTTGGGGACCGAAAAAAACCGATTTGACCACAATATGCGGTTAATGTTATCTATCTAATTTGCCTCTGATCTTTTCCGCGCTGTCATGGCGCATGAGCGCATACTCGTGAGGGCACAGATGGCAATCGAAAGGTAACGGGATGCTGCAGTGGAAAGCATTCTTCCACACCCGGCTCCGCCACCATCCTCTCTGTTCTCACCAAATAATCCGATCGAAGAACCGCCGGCGTACAGGAAGTGGTAGCACAGCACGAAGCGGATCTCTGTCCGTCATTTGCGGAAGTAGCATAATTATGATAGCAACGGACACCGCAATAGGAGCCGGGCCGCTGCTCTGGCTTTTCTCGGGAAGCTGGTTCGAAAGAAGAGGACCGTAACTTATCAAAGAACCGTTCTGAATAGCGTTATAGCAGCCGACTGTCAAATATTATATTAAGTTCTGCTGGAATGTTGGAGAACGGTTCTAATTTGGAATATTTAACGAATTAGCATTCTTCTGCTATTCACAGATTCGAAATCGCTGTATTTTATCATACTTCATGTACACATATACCGATATTTAAAAAACAAAATCTGTCAGTCGCTTCACAGTTCAATGCATACGTACACCAAAGCATATGCGATATAAAAAAGCTGTAACTTACAGAATTTTTTAAATACACTAACTGAACCGATAACATTATTACAAAAAATGTTAAAATTAAGATAAAAAACTCTTCGTATGGAACAAAACGCGCACAATCACAAAGACTGGTAACCTGATAAGTCATTTCATATTTCGGCATATTTCCTAAAGCAAACAACAGATCGTTTTGTCTTCTTCATCTTCGAAGCATCCGTCCAACGCTTCGAAAGTCATCTTGCTCAGGGCGGAAATATCCAGTTGGCGCGGATCCACACTATCCCATCGCTGTGGATTGTCAGTAAGGTTCAAACTGTTGAACCTGAACAAAACATGCGATCTGCTATGTTGTACCTATATCATAAAAAATGACAGTAAAATCTGTCTATATTGCATTACTCACATTTTCAGGAAGATGTGAACACGGGTCCATTGTTCCGGATAGGACAACATTCGTACCCAGCGCGCATAAATCGCGGAGACCTTCTGAAAAACACGATGAGTAATCGCCGGGCAGTTGTCGTTGGCTGTGGATAAAAAGCGTCGGCACTGCTCAGCAGCCGTTTCCGTGGAGCGGAAGCGCATGAACGGAACGACCACTGCTGTCGGAGCGTCAACCTCAAATACCCTGCGTAATAGTAACCTTTCCCGCTTCATTAAAGGTGGAACGTGGAAGTTAATGTAGATGAAGAGAATCTTCAAAGATGATCCGACAATGGCTTCTGACGCGGTGTAATTGATCAGCAGCAGTTCCTCACAAACCGACAAAAAATCGGTCAACATGTGGCATTCGAACTCCTCGCTGGGGTCGTTGCAGCTGGTTACCAAGGAGGAACACGCTGGTGGACCCAACGTGGTTCCGTTCATTACGATGACCCGGGGTACACGAATGCCTTTGACGCCTAACAACACTCTAATCTCCGGCAAATTCTCCTCAACGTTAAAGCGGAAATTCGGGAACGAGCCCGGCTTTTCAATCTTCCAGAATATTATATTGTTGGCTGCCGGTTCCTCAGGGTACCGATTATGCCGCAGAGCATCCTTGTGCACTTCAGCACAAATCAGAATAACTGTGTCGACATCCGCGCGGACAAACACTCGACAGCCGACAGGGAAACGAAACTGATCTTCCACCTCCGGTCCATGTTTCCTTTGGCAAAGGAAAAAAAACTTCATCGAAGCTCTCTTCCCGGTCATATCGACAACGGGAATTACACGCTGCACCAGGGTATAAATTCTATCTGCCGCATTTTAAGCAGGAATGTGGGCATGAAATCCTGATTACGCAACAGATGCGCTTTGGAGAAGCTGATAACGTGTTTTTTGAACAGAATCCAATTCGATCTACCGAAGAAACTGTAACCGGGCCTTGGAGGCCGCCAAGAGAACTGCGTAAAATGCACAAGGTGATTGGACGCGGTCTGTGCATTCGGCTCCGCTACACTTTGCTTATCCAGACATTCCACACTGACGATGTAGAATAAGTGGGGATGGCAGTAGCGCACCTAGATAATCCCCTGTATTGCTGCCGTCAGCCGGCTGGCGCATGACGTTATGGCTATACATGGCGCTTATGTACCGCGCCAGATTTAGCCATATGTACTGCCGTAACGTCACACTCCAGGCGGGTGACGGCAGCAATAGAGGGGATTATCTAGGTGTGCTACTGACATCCCCTCGTATATGATCCAGAATGTGGAGGAGGGTTGCCGGACGGAACACCAGGGGATCAACTTCCTCATCACGTAGTGCCACGGGCATCAGAGCGGTCCTCGGTTGCCGGACAGTAGAAGTGGTGAGGAAATACGTGCCGAGAATGGATCCACTGGGCGCAGATTGTGCGGGCATCGAAGCCAATAAAAAAGTTATCGCCTTCGATGTCCTACATATATCCCAGCCACCATTGCTCGTTGGCACGGTGCACCAGCACCGTGTTCCCTAGTTGACTTTGCGTGCTCCGGAATGCCGTAGACGACGGGGTGTTGCGCTAATTTCTGCCTACGGAGACCGAGTCTCTGGCCATTGTACCAAATTAACAGCCCTGTTGGTCCATGCTATCAAAAGCGATCACGAACGTTAGATAGGACCCGATCAATGGTGCCGTTAGAGTAATCTGGCTGAGTGTTGGTAAGTCACACCGCCATTGCCCGACGTCATATATAACCAAAAAGAAGCCTTATTGTCCTGGCCTGCTTTAACTAACAGTTAAAATAACTAGGCATACAACAAAACGGCTTATACTATAAAAGACCATAACTTAATATTGTAAGAAAGGGCGCTACATTTTGTCTGCTGCAGACTTCTTCCGTGGTGCTTAGTGCTCATGCGGCGGTCGCCGGTCTCCCGTGGATTTGTAGCGAAAACGGCTGTATGTGTATAAGAAACTCGTGCGACTGTATGCTTTCCGGCGTGCTGCTGAAATAATTTTAGCAGCACGCCGGAAAGCGTTTGCTAGGCTGCACTAAGAATAAAATTATGTTGAAAATATTGAATATCGATCTCTCACCTGCGCTGGGTAAATGTCTTGAGGGGAACCGCATGACTTACTACAGCCGGACTTTGTGCTGTGCACACTGCACACGTTTACTTGTTTGTACCCGTATATCCGACTGCGCCGGGTTCGGCGTTGTAATTATACGGTATAACCACCTTGTATCGACTATCGAATGTTCCTAACTTCCACAATTTTCACTGTCTTAGATACGCATAGGTACGTGTTGTCGAAATGCGTCTTACTTGTTAGTCAATTCCTTCAAGCGCGATAATATTCCCACAAAAATCTGCACTATATCTGATATCAAGAAAATAATAAAACTTCTGTTTTCTAGTACTTAGTTTGTACTTTCACGTGATACTTATTAAAGGTCCACCACCGTAGAAAATAATGAAAATCATAGAACTAAATGTCAGAGCTCAGAACGCCGCCGTGTGAGAGTATAAATGCCCGGTATGGCATTTGAAATGCCCAGTATGACATTCTAAAACTTTTATAAATTTCTTATTTGTAAACTTCGAGTTGTGGTTTTCTTAACTTGTTACTATGAGTGTTCGATCAATGTATACAAGCATGAGCACTGCATTGAGCACTGCCCTTTAAAGCGAACCAGCAACTTGATCCCCACTGGATACCGGATCCAAATTTCCAGCGGTTGTTCCTAGTACAATACATAAAGCCTAAACAGTTTCGATTTTTCGGAATTTGCACCTATTACGCTTCAACGGTTGTACTTCAAACAGCTTCCATCATACGTTGACCTTCAACATGAGTAGCTCCGCATAAACGTTCTGTGCGAATGTTTCGATGGCGGATAACACAAATGTCTCACGATTTCTCGCTGACATGGACACGACCACGTTACCGCCTTTATCGCTAGATCAAATAGACAGTTGTCCCAGCGAACGGTTGAAAACTTTATACCTGTAACCCCTATGACAATTTGGTCAGGCAGTAGCTCAAAGGCCGACTGAATTGGCCTTAGTCCTCATGTGCTTAAATTCCATAGGGATTTGTTGTTTGCTGGGAAGAGCAGAAAATTATTGAGATGCTCAAAGTTATTGAGATGCATGCACTCATTTCACTTGTACAAGCTGTAGTTTATGCTTTTATTTTCGTACCGTAAACCGTGAAGATAGCAAGGTGAAGGAGAAACCATATCATTTAAAAACAAGTGCATAATTGTCATACTAACCTCAATGCCAAGTGGCGAGCATTGATTAGCCCGAAGATAGCACGCGATTTTCACACAGTGCGATAGTGTTAGACATTGCGTCTGTTGCCATATATTTTAGATACGTTAAAGAAAACAAAAAAATGGTGTGACCTTGTCATTTGCCATGTGGCCTGTGGGATTTGTCCATTCATCGATGATCTGGGCGAGCGGTCCACAGTTGGCCCGGGTGATATTTGAAGTTTGCATATCCGGTTTCTCAATGTTCAAATTCAGGGAGCATTGCAAAACTTACATACCATTGAAGTCTAATACTTTCCCTATATTTTCTTCCATCTAACTAATTTTCCGGTTTCTTGCCTTACCAGGACATACAGTGGCTCCTGAAGCTAACTGAGAAAATTGTGTTATGGGGTGACAGACTGACAGTCCTCTTTAGAACTGGTGGTTCTTAAAAATGGAGAAAATCTGTTGCATTATAACTGAAACCGTCGAAACCCAAACTTAGTATTACTATATAATTCTGAAATATACCGCAGAGTCTGCCTTGTGCATTGCGCATAATACGATATCTAAGACAGTACATATCTTATCAAAAGCCTTTGTGTAACTCATATCCCGCTAAATCAAGCTTTAATAAATTGCATTTGCCATGCCAGAATTTCGGCCTAACAACGTGGATGCCGTATCGGGATATGGTGGCCGGCTATGGAGAGTGCTGAAATTGTGGCTGATTATTCTACAAATTTTTGGACTATTTCGCTTTCCAGCGGTACAATACTCCGCATTAAAGTGTTTTTTTAACGTCATTTTACTACTCAGCGCTGTGCTGACCTTTGCCGCCCAAATGTTCTACGCTTATGACACCTGGTCAAGCTACCACAGGACGGCCACGAAATTCCAAATCATCGTCGTTGGATGCATTCATACGGTTCTGTGCGCATCTGAACTCTCGTACATTTTAGTAATGTGCAGTGCCAGCAAGAAACTTTTACGATTAATTCGCAAGCTTGATGAAAACTTTGATACAGTTTTAACGGCATCGGATTGGAGAGCGCTAGCCATTGCTTTGGGTGGCTTTGCGATCAGTGTTGTCGTCATCACGGGTCTGCTGTGGTACTGCTACGATAGCGGCGATTCGTTCTCCATCATGACTGACGTCTACCGTGCTTCGTACTTTCCTGGTCTATCGCTGGATTCGGTGACAGCCTTCAATGCGGTATACTACATCATGTCGACGTGGTTTGATGTCGCTAAGGACATTCTCGTTGGATTCATCCTCTTTCTGGCAATCAGCACGGGACTAATATTTCGACGGATCGCGCTGGGTTTCGCACAGTCGCACACCGACCGGGATACAGTCCGATGGGTGTTGCTCCATAAGTTCCTCAATCAGGTCGTTAGCGATCTCGACGTCAGCCTATCCGGAATCGCAGGCATGCGCATCGTCGCAGTGCTCGGCTGGGCCATCATTTCGACATTCAACATCAGCGGACAATATGCTAACTGCGGTGCCGCAGCTCCATCCTCTCTTCTGTCACTCGTCGAAGCGATGCGAAACTTGATTGCAATTGTGTTCGCGTTCGTTTTCTCTACTGAGCAGGTAAAACGAGTATTCACGCCATATTGAGACCGTTTTATTAATTTTTTTACTCTTTCCCGTTCACGCTGTCATTTAGAAAATTTTTCAGCAAAAAGCTGTTTCTTTCGGCTATGAGATCATACAAAATTTTTGGCGATCATGCTATGGGATCTTTTGCGATCATGCGGGCAAAAGCTGCTCGCATTTACTTGATGGAATTTGAGGTTATAAAAATGACACAGAAATCCCGAACGCCGGGGTTATGCAACTTTGTTAGACCGTTCAACGCGCCGAGTTCAGCTGAAGTACCAAGATTGAAGCACGTTGGACAGAGACAATGCCGAGTAATACATTTAAAAATATTGAGAAATCCTAAAATTATTCACAAATATATTTTGGAAATGCAACAATATTTATGCTTTGAAGTATCTAGAAATCTCTGGAAAGATTAAAAATGGTTGAAAATTGTTTCGGGATGCCCTTTAAGCTCAGCTTGTCCAAACTTTCTGAACCGACGAACTTAGTTGCCCAAGGGCCTCGAATCTTCGTGTCTCAATTGACTCAGCACATCGAACTGTTTAAGAAATTCGGCGTAAACCGGCGAAAATTGGGCGACGTTATTGGTATACCCATGAACCCGGTTCAAGGTCTCCGCGTTAGAAACTTGAAGTCCTATCTGTAAAACGCAAGCTCGCCTCGCTAGTATGGTCGCAACAAATCTCGTTTGTAACTTCTTCAGTTTTTTTAAATTTTCTCAAGGTTTCCTATCTCTTCTGAGCTATAAAAATCTCGGTAGTTTTTCCTCCCTTCTCTGACCAACGAAAACCCCTTTATTTAATTAATTTTCCCTTCCTTTTATTACACCGGCCGTTATGTTGACCTTGTCCAGGAATCCTGGCCGTTTCTTGACTACACAGTCTACACTAACATTTGACTTATGAAGTCCCGTATTCTTGCAGGCACAGTCGCTCGCCAGCTACAACAGAGCATATGTGCAAAAGCGTTGCACTATGCCTGATCATCAGCTTAACATTCTGAACAAACCTGGCATATGCCGATTCCAGTGGCTCTACGCGCAACGTATACAGTTTTGTCCACCAGGATTTACTCTGGCAGGCATTATCGTCTCACGTCAAAAAGCCGTGGAGGTCAGTCTGTCTGGCGTAATAGTAACGATAGAAAGATCTTATTTTTGCGTATTACAGTAATATACATACCTATTTATACAATCTTGCACTTCTTGGGTTTCCAGGGTACGATCGGCATAATCAGCTGTATTCTAGTCTTTGCTGCCTTAGCAAGCTATGATGATACCCATTTTACATGTCTGTCAACCAATGGAACCGCCGGGCGGCTGCTCTGAACTTGCAGCACAGCGTTATCACGGGAAAGGTCAACTTCTGTGCTGGTACAGAGTCTGTAGTGTCGGTATATTCAGCTCTCCTTGTCAACGAACCGTTTCATGCAATTTAAATGCTACCGGTAGCGCGCTTTGTTATGAACTTAAACCGACTTACTCATTTCATTCATTTGATAAATAATTAGTCGTTACTGCTCTAAGCCGTAAGTCAGAAATGTTGCATTATTGACATATTCGAAAGCGCTAAAAACGTTGTTTGCACTCTGACGTTTACACAGCAGCGGGTATGTCCTTCTCCAGAGAATTCCTTAGAGATCCCCAATTACTGCATACTGAAGTACCGTAGTACTTCTGCTGATAAAACTACATCAGCTTGCTATCCTTCAACTCACACACTCAGTTTTTCTGAGTGATCGTGTAAGAGAGGAACTAAGTCTTGCTTATAGGCTGCAGCAATTTCATGAAGAAGTCATGGTTAAAACTTAAAGAACAATAGCAGTCATGCCGGAGTGCTCGTCAAAAATAAAATTTTGTGCAACGCTTGGTTGGCTTTCGATGATATCGAAACCCTGGTTCATAATTCTGCAGTTTTTTGGGTTGTTCAATTACCCACTGACAGATAACCGCCTGATAACCTTTTGCCTTCGAACCGTTCTCGTTTTACGTGCATTTCTGACGATAGTTGGTCAAGGATTTTACGCGTACGACACCTGGACCAACTACTTTACGACCGCAACGACATTTCAGACGATAGTGATTGCCTGCATCAACACTTTCGTTTGTGTATGCGAATTATCTTTCATATTCATCATGCTGCCGCCCAGCAAAAAAATTGTGCGCCTTGTCTGCCAACTGGACGAATATCACGGCCAGTTTTTAACGACACGTGACTGGACGGTGATATTGATATTTATAACTGGGTACTCCGTCTGGGTTTTCAGTGTGACTGGTGCGTTTTTGTATTACTACAATCGGAGCGATGCATTCTACAGTATTATAGAAGTCTATCAGATGTCTTACTTTCCCAACCTTTCACAAGATGCCCTGGCTATTTTTAATGCTGTATACAATTTTGATTCGGCATCGTTTGAGCTGGGGAATCGTTTATTAATTGGGTATATAATTTTTCTGGCGATGGCGACCGGGTTAATATTTCGACGAATCTCAGAGAAATTTCAACTAGCACGTAACGAGGATCAGCAGGGCGCCTGTGTCCTCCTACATAATACTCTCGGTCAGATTGTCAGAGATCTCGATGGACACTTGTCGCTCATATTCGGCATACGTGTCGTGGCTATGCTAGGCTGGACAATTATAGCGGCATGTAACATCAGCGGAGAAATGGTTAACTGTGGCACTATGGCTGGATCGGTCTTGCTTACTCTATTCGATGCCTTGTTTAGCTTGTGCTGCGTTACATTCGCATGTGTTTTTTCTACCGAGCAGGTAAATAGTGCCCGATTAGTACGTAGTCTTTTTTGCTATTCTTTTTGATATTAACCTGGGGACGGCTATAGACCAAAAACGCGTCACCCTCTATATCTAATAATGTCACAAGTGTGTGTTGGATTCCAGGCACAACGCCTAGTACACATCGCTGAAACTGGCCTTCGAGAACGCTGTAAAACATCCAAAATGGATTTTCTAAGCGAGCCAGGACAATACCGTTTTCAATGGCTATACAAAGAACGCTTGAAATTCGATCCGTTGGGATTCACGTTTGCCGGAATTGTGGCGCAACGAAGAAAAGCACTCGAGGCCAGCAGACCCATTATTGAACAATTTTGTTGTTTAAGTCAATAAGGTGTTTGCTTATCCATGTAATACTTTATTGTTTTAGGCCGCCATTGGATTGATCAGCTGCATTCTGGTTTTTACGGCGTTGGCCAGTGATAACAACATAAGTTTCGGCTGCTTATTATCTAACGGAACGTCGGGGCGAAGTCTATAGGATACAAGTACGGATAAAAATATACAAATATGAAATTTACAAAGGTTTGATTTCTTTTTATTTTGCCGGAGGTCAGTAGTTGAATCGTCATCCTGTTATCTATGGCTAAATTATTTGTTTTTTACAATCCGAAATCTCATGGTTGGTGTCCGGTGGGTTATTATGATGTGAAAGTCGGGAAATCTGGTGGGTTATTGTGATGTGAAAGTCGGGAAATCTCTTAAAATGTTTACAGCTATTAAATGGTCTTGTTCACAAAAGCAGGGATCCAGTACCGAATTTCAGACCTTCGTTTGACCTTGAAATGAAATGGTTGCGTGCACGGCTGATTTATTTGTTCAGATTTTCTGTTTCGATTTTCAAATTATAAAGCGCTTCGAATTTTTTAAAATTTAAAGTAGATTTTGGATACAAAAGTATTAGGAATCTTATGAAAGTAGTTTGAGATGCATGTTATCAAAATTAAATCATTCTCTCCTGTCACTGGCAGGATTGACAAAAGTCTGACCGGAAACGTTTTACTGGAATCTGAGTTTTGATGGCTTATGTACAGGTGGAGAGCTATCAGTGCTAGACATACTTACACGTATATTGCGAAAGTCGCTGAGAAAAAATTGTACGACTAGCAGCCATTCCTGTAGTGCGTCACGCGTGTGGTCGTGCTAGTGACCCTGACCAAAATATGAATATGTATACTAGTAATATTATGAGAAAAAACAAAGTACGAAGCTTACATAAGGGAGGTTCGTTAATATGCAGCCGTGCGTATTAATAATTAATACTGACTGCCCTACAGACTTTTTGCGAGAATCTGTAACTGTAAGTTCAGAGATGGAATGAGTGTACTATCGGTATCATCTGTTAAATGGCTTCATCTATCATCTGCTAAATGGTACCATCTGTTAAAAGCTATTTAAACGCCAAGCGATGATCGAAAATCCAAACTTGAGAAGAAACAACAATCCAATTCGTAAATATCCCCAGAGATGAAATTAACAGAAACTTTTTTTCACAAGTACTACGTACATGTAATGGGACCTACTACTGCATTAACAGTCCATTTGCTCAAAAGCATACATACTTTCGACAGTCATCCGTGGATGGAATCCCCCTGGATAACCGATACCGCCCTGTCATAAAACGTGAGAACCTAGCAAACTCCTGGCAGCGCAAAGCAAAATGGATGCATCAAACCTTCCGCAAAGTGGCTATGCGCAGGAGTTTGTGCACTAAAAATTTACACTAGATAATTGTAAATTCAAAAGCGAAACAGTGTATCCATTTATTTTGTAATTATTTTGCAAACTGCCCCAACTTGGCTGAGCAGAGCGCTTCTAATAAGTTATTGCATGAGTTTCTAATACTAATTTTTTTCTTGCTGCTGCCAGCTGTTCGTTTTTTATTTTTATTTCGGTGCCGGTAGTGCACACCGCACTGCTCAACGAAAGGCCTAACTGTGGTTACGACTGCCTTCTTTAAAACCTGTGTCCTATGCTCGGATGTAGCACCCATTCCTCATTAATACTGCAAAATTTAATAATAAGTAATAACGAAAAAATTTACGAGTTTTTTGATTCCGGAATTTGCAAAACGTTTATCGTTTATGTAAGTTGGTCTGTACTGTAACCGTTAGATGAAGTTGCACCACTTTAAGATCCGGCCGCTGCGTGCTCCCTGTCAGGCATCGTGCACGTTAAGTACTTAGGTCGAGGAGCGTGTGCTCCATTTTCCTTGTTTTTCCAACTCTGTAACAAAACTTTACTGGTGGCGGGTATCCTTTTGCACCGCTGCACTTGATGCTTTTGCACCACCGGCTGACTGGCCGATTTCATATCATTTGTGCCTTCCATTGTGCCATAATATGAATCATATGTTGTGCTTAGAATTTTCAAAATTCTATTGTAAAACGTTGCGACACAGATAGCCAGGAGATTTTCGATCTTGAGATTAACTGTATACAAGTAGTCTTGTACGAAAAACTATTATGCTCAATTTAATTGTGTTGTATTCAATTGTATTGTGTTGTATTCAATTTAATTTAATATATAGGACAAAATGGTCGCATACTCGCATATCCACATTCAGTACGCATGCGTGCTGTGCGGTTAAGTTGACGCTTGGGCCTCTGACATTTGGGCCACCTGACACTTGGGCCACCTGACGCTTGGGCCACCTGACGCTTGGGCCACCTTTGGGTCTTCTCACAGCAACGCCATTACGCCAAGTGGTACAATCTTCTGTTTTATCTCATTTATTGTGAACTTGTACAAGCCAATGCCATTTGCATTCAAACTTTAAAAACCCAAATAATTAGGACCAGTAAAATAACTCTTCTAACTCTCGAGAACACCCGACCGTCCCCAGGTTCGGTTGTATTATCCGCACGTTTCCACGCTTCAACATATCCGTAACCATTAAAGTTTAACACTTTACCCTTTCGCTTACCGGTTAGTAGTGGAAAAAGTTACTTGGGGGCATATTTTAACTGAAAGTTAAGCAAAAACGAAGAGCAACGTATTAATTTAAAATCAGGAAGATATGCAAAAAGTACAACGGCAAATGCTTAGAACACAATCTATAGTCAAGTAATACTGCAGGTGAGTACGATTCACTTATGACACTGGCTGATGCTGCTGTGATGAAATTCCTGCATTTCATGCACATCCACTTGCATGCGGCATGTAAATGGCCACTTATTTTCGAATTTAAAGCACAGGTGTACGTAATGAATACTTTGAATCACCTCTACAAATAATTTGAAATTTTTGACCGTGCACACAGTCACATGCATGTAATGCATAATTAAGTACTTATAATTATACTGCTTGCTGTGTGTAACGGATTAGCTCGGCTGTATGATGCAGTGATGGTGCAATTACACTGGTAAAATATACGATGGTATGACATTGTTATGGAAAGTAGATTAAAAACAATGTTGTGGAAAGTATAGTACGTAATGGAAAGTATAGTAAAAACGTCTAACAAATAAGAACTAAAAAAACTAAGATGCGTAAGATGTGGTGGCCCAAGTGTCAGGTGGCCCAAGTGGCAGTACATTGCTAACAGCACGTGGATACCGATTAATTTTACGAAATGGCTGTGCGCCCCGACAATCGGGGCGCATAGCACTGACCGTAATTTTAACGGAGTTGTCATGGAGATATTTGCTGTACTATACTTTCCCGTTTCCGTTATTAGTACTACTCGAAACGCACTTTAAATGCGTTCTGTAAGATACAGAGCCGGGAGTTCTGTAAAAGTGAATCTACCAATGGCACAGCGCTTAATCTTACAGAGCGTTACAGAGCAACGAGACCACAACTCAAAATTTTCCAGTTATGTGGTCGAAACTTTCAGCGTACAGCGAGTTTCGAACTCACATCACAAAATGATTATTCACAAATAGATGGTCGATATAGGCGTTGTTTATTTTAATTTTAGCTGGTGTAACGTTTTATCGCGGATCCAGTGATGTCAAAACTGGAACAATCAGCGCTAGAAGTATCACTCATAGACTGATAGACTTGTATGTTTAAAGGCCGGACTTGTATCATCCGAAGACTGTGGTTGCCTAGAGCGCGGAACGCGTTGGGCCAGGCGTTAGTGATTTAAAGAAAGTTAGACAAAGGCAATTAGAAACCAGGTAAAAACCAGAAAACCACTAAAAAGATGTTCGGGTTCAAGGGTAGCAAGTAGCAACTAGCAAGGGAAAATATTTTGTTATTGCATACACTTGGTGAGATCGACCTGCACTTGTGGTGAAAAATGCGAGTTCTGTATCGTAACGGAGCAGGAGAGTTCCTTTTAGATACAGAACACTTTAACTCGGCCGTCCAATCAGAGGTAGGGGGGTGTGATCGAAAAATTACAGAACTTCCGGCTCTGTATCGTACAGAACGCATTTAAAGTGCCTTTCGAGTCTAGCTATTGTATGCTCCAGTAACAGGAAATTAAATACAGTACTTAATAAAATAACGTTGTGCTGTTCATTTGTACTCATGGAAGTTAACTATTTAACGATTTAACGTCATTAGGGCGACTGAAGATAAAACGTCAGCGAAAAAAAACAGCCGTCTTTAAATTTTGGGCTTTTAAAATGGCGGATTTTGAATGCGGCAGTCGTACGGTTTAATAGTTAAATAAAAAGCACATTAAGACTTAGTTATAATGATTAGGAGCACTATCACAATAACTATACAAGCTCATTGAGAGAAATGGAGAGAATTCGAAATCCTGACCGAGATGATTAGTATTCAACGGCAAATTCTAAGCTGCCCTCAGTGGAGTTGATTAAAACAGACACGATAAAACGAAATTTGATGGTTCATCGGTGGCCATCATCGGTTTTAGTGAACTTAACTAATTACCCAAAATTCAATTATGCAACTACGAACGTGTTAGCCAACGCATGTGCGATCCTTCGAATGTGCACCTCAGTTGGTTTGTAATCAATTAGTCATTTACTCAGTTAAAAAGTCATTAGGAAAAGCAAGGGCAAGAGTAAGATTGATTTCAGAACATTCGGATCTTTTGAAAGGTCATCTATGCATAACTGGTCGTTTCGTACAAGTATTGTACACATTTAGATATTTCTGGTTTAACTAGCACCAGTGAGGTACAGATACATATCTCCATTACAAATCTCATTTGTACAGCTACAATAATAATTACATTGGGGCGGCGAGCACGGACAAAGACAGGCGTTGACAGCGTGCACGGGTGACCTTTATGGGTCCGCACGGGTGCTGGCTGCGTGCACGGGAATTTGCCATGGGTTTTCGCTGTTGTACACAGATACTTGTATTGTAGCAGTGAGCCCGTATGACAGTATCCTAAGGGGGCATCCGTAAATTAAGTACGCAGAAAACCACGTTTTTTTCACCCCTCCCTCCCCCTTCGTAGCAGTCCGTCACGTTTGCTTGACATGACTGGTCGGATTGTACAGAATATCTACATTACATCCGGCGGGAAGTCAGCCGCTCAAGGGCGCTATACGTTTAAATCAATCAAATCAATCAAATCCTTTCAATCAATCTTAGAAATATCCTCCTTTTGTTAATTTTTTGTTTCCGTAATTTTAGTAATTTGTTTTAAATTTTTAATAGCGTTTTCAATTTTTCTGAAAACTTTTTTTCGATGTTACTCCGGGTCTTACTGACAGGAAGAAATATTTTGACCCCACTCTGCGACGGACATCCAAAATACGCGTTCCTCCCTCCCCGCCACCCGGAAAGGCATTAGCGCCCCCCGGAAATTTAATTTCAAGCAATTTGAAAGAATTCAGCAGTGCACGCAGCCAAAACCGGCGCACCGACAACTTCTGACGATTTCTTAGCTTGTTGACCGACAAAGGGCTTATCCGACAATTTGCTTAACCGACAGCTGGATGATCGGTTGCTGACTTGCTGAACGCCAATTTGCTGAACCCTACAGTTTGCTAATAATTCAAAAAACAAGAAAAACGAAACGGATCATAATGAAACATAGGACGGGAGACGCATGCAAGAAAACACCAGAAAATAGAGAAAAAATTGAAAATCGTTAGCAAGCACAGGAAAAAAATATCGAGTAAAAACCATAAGAAAACAGAAGAAAGCAAAAAACAAACATTCGAAAACCTGAGAAAACATGCATAATAAAAACGCAAGAACAACCTAAGAAAACATAAGAAAACAAATAAAAACATAAGAAACCATAAGAAAAACACTTTAGAAGCTCAGAAATCTGAAACTAGACGGACAAGCAGGCTATTGATCAACAAAACAGGTTCTGCAAAATGTCGGCAGCAAAACTGTTGAAAAGCGAATTGTCGGTCAGCAGGGTGTGTGAATCAGCAATACTTCGCTTTTACCATTATTTCGAACGGTTGCGCTGTGCGAATAATTTTTCTAACACTCGGTCGGGTTAACAGCCGCTCTGTCGGGCAACTACTTGATCACCTTAAACTGTATTATGAACTGTAATATGTAAATTATTGCACTGGTTTTTTTATTAAACAGTCGCGGGAGTTGAAACTTGAAAGATTTACCTAGTTAAATGTATAAAATTATTTTTCGTATAGTCCAACACGGACAAATGTGTGTGATGGGTGTTACAAATATTGATTCGTACAGTGCATCCGTTGGAAATAATAGTAAAAGCGAAGTATGCCGGTTAGTAAATTGCCGGGAAGCAAAACGGTGGTCGGAGAATTGATATTTTACTGCCAAAAATAAAACCCGTTCCCGAATCCCGTGAACGCAACCGAACCCCGTGTAAACACCCGTGCACACAGCTAACGCCCATGTTTTCCTATGAAGGCAGCATTAACTAAGAATTATTATATTATTGAGCAAGTGTAACCACCGTATTCTGTACGTACAATAACTGAAATCCAAATTACAAGGTAAAGGTGGGAAGCAAAAGCCAGTCCTCATTTTGTATTACTTACCAGTGAACACTGGTTGACGTGGTTTTTGCTAAACAAAAATGGCTATCTGCTCAGATCGCTCACATTTTGTTTCTCGGAAGCCACTTGTTTGTTGTATCGCAAATGGCTTGGCCTCATTCAAAAGACAATTTTATGATACTGAGGTGAAACCAACAGATCACGATCAAAATAAGTAGATGAACACTGACCGTCCAGTTTCCGCTGAATTTATCGTGAACTACTTAATTTATTATGAACTAGCAAAACAGAATTTATAAAATAATATTTAAAGCACCGTATTCGACTCGTGAGCAGTTTTTAACATTCTTTCCAATAGAAAAATAACATATGCTTTATCCTTTAAGCACAAAATATGGATTTTTACAAATTCACGGCATATTGGAGTGGCTGGACTACTATGTAACATTCTACACAAATGCTACCCTTTCCCGGATTCATGGATTCGCGACATGTGGGAAGTGGAAAGTGCTGGCAGTACTTACGTCAAGTACTGGCTTTTCACCGATTCACGGGATTAGATATATATATGTAGATAGATACACAAACTGTGCAGTACTTTAAACAAAGTACTGACTTTTCACCGATTCACGGAATTAAGTATATGTGGATAGATACACAAACTGTGCAGTACTTTACACAAAGTACTGACTTTTCACCGATTCACGGAATTAGGTATATGTAGATAGGTACACAAACTGTGCAGTACTTTAAACAAAGTACTGACTTTTCACCGATTCACGGAATTAGGTATATGTGGATAGATACACAAACTGTGCAGTACTTTACACAAAGTACTGACTTTTCACCGATTCACGGAATTAGGTATATGTGGATAGATACACAAACTGTGCAGTACTTTACACAAAGTACGGACTGTTCACCAGTTAAGGGATTCACGGCATGGTGGAAAGTATTGGCAGTATGAAGTATTGACAGTATTTTACATAAAGTACTAACTTTTCGCAAATTCCCGGATCCACGGCATCTGAGAAGTGTTAACTACTGTGCAGTACTTTAAATAAAGTAAAGTGTCAACAAGTTAAGTACAAGTTCGTACGATGAACTGCTTTGAACCCGAGCTTATTTTATTCGTACAATATTTCTTAGATTTTTAGTACAAATCGTTGACGTACAAGATTTCTTTAAAAATGAAAAACTCCTGCGCATAGCATTGACCAACATTCCGTGGAAATTGCTTTATGGCCGGTTGCATCGACCCTGGTGGTGTTGTTTGTACAAAAAGAAAAGGTAGGAGTCGTTACAACTGGGTAACTCTTAAAATGTTTGCTGTTCGATGGAAATTTACAGAAAACTGCGCAGAGACCGTTACCTGTGCTACGGAACGCAGATCAACGTGTTCACTATGGATGTAGCGGCGCCACCTAAGATCGTCTGGAAAACAACGCAATTCTGGCTGATCGCCCTGCAAGTCACGGGACTGTTCTGTTATCCAATAGTCAATCAGAAACAGCTAGCGCTATTCGCAATAATTGCTACGATATCCTGGGCAATATTAGTATTGATTGTCAATCTGTTTTATGCCTACGACACATTCCGGCTTTATGCTTCCACGGCGACCCGTTTTCCCGTTATTGTGGTTGGATGCATCAACAGTGTGCTGTGCGTTCTCGAATGTCCGGTCTTTGTTATTTTTTTCATGATCAGGAAGAAAGTCATTGCTCTTATCCAGGTGTTGGACAGCGAATTTGGCAAATATTTAAAGGTTTACGATTACATTGGCCTCGTTGTTTTTACATCGGCTTACTTGATTATGATGGTAGCCAGCAGTAGTACATTGATTTATTGCTATCATCGCAGCGGCGTTTTCTACAGTGACGCTGTTGACTTTGGGGAATCATATTTTCCTGACGCTTCGTCCACAATTTTGTTGTCTATCAATAGCATTTATTATGTGGCAACGTGAACCTTCGATGCCAGCAAACGCATTGCTGTTGGCTTCATCTCTTTTGTGGCGATTGTAAGTGGTTTGACCATACATTAAAACTCAAGTAAAACGCGGACATCTATATGACTTTTTCATTGGGAAATGTGAATATTGACACATATTAAGCGAGGTTGCGCAATCAGGTTGCGAGTTGTTACCGTAATAAACTGGCGGTGATTCACTGATGTTCATGGCTGGTTAAAGGCCGTTAAAGGGTTATATGACATCAACATTATTTTACAATTAGAAAACTTAATCCAGACTATGCAGCCAAATCCAGACTATACAGCAAATCCAGACTACAGCTTAGGACGAAAATAATAATGGTCGCATACCCAACATATCCGCATTCAGTACGAATGCAGTGCAGTGCACTGTACGACTGAGTTCAAAATATCCGTTTCGTACAAGTGCACTGCCCCGCATGCGTACAGAATGTTGGGTAAGGGGCTATGCGACCATTTTGTTCTACGTTGTATATATTAAAAAGTTGATTAAAGGGCCAAATAACCAAATAGTGGCTATGAAACTTCGAATTTTAGGCCGTTGGCCAAACTTTTCGGCGTGTCTGCTTAAAAGCGGCGGCTTCCGGCAACCGGTTTGAGGATTTTGTTGTTGTCCATGAGAGACTAAGTGCACTGACTAAGCAACTGGACGATTGCTTGTCCAACGTATCCGTTATCAGCTTGATTGCGATGTTGGGCTGGGTAATAATCGCGACATTTAATATCAGTGGTCAATATGGCAACTGTGGTGCTCCGGCTGGTAGCACGCTGGTGACCCTCGCACAGACGCTAATTGTGTTGTGCGTCTTGATGGCATCTCAAGTCTTTTCATCCGAGCAGGTAACTTACAGTTACGCATTCACCATATCAGTCTTGCAAAACTTTCGTCTTAGCAGGCTTATGGGAGACAGCTGCTTATGGTTCACAAGCTACCTTTACCTGTTCTAGGCTCAGTTAATCATTAAGATCATCGGTGAGGAATTGGAGGAGCGCAGCATGGTGCACCATGTGAACGGTTCATGCGACGCTGAGCTGGTGCAGCGGATGTGGCTGTACATGGAGTCCGTTAAAGACTCCCCACCGGGATTTTCGATGGCCGGTATTACTGTGTCCAGGGAGGCAGCAATTGAGGTAAACACAACCTACGTACTTTGACAAGTACACTAGCAGCATGGAATTAAGCTTTTCTTATGGATGCTTTGACGGTGCAGGGCGCTATCGGGCTCATCAGCTGTATACTCGTATTCTCGGAGCTGGCCAATGCCAACAATACGAGTTTCACTTGTATGGTTAATTCCAACACGACATCAGGATGGGTATTTTGAACTTCGGGGAGATGATAAACTGAGCCAACGGTGTTTGATTACACGAAGGGTCTCATGTTTCAGGTTGAAGCTTAAATTGCGCCTGTATACCGAACGTTTGACTCTACGTTCTCAGTACCGTACAATATTGTACAAGCAGTGCCCGTTCCTTAAAACTGAAATGGCCAAGGATATGATAACATCTTCAGTACCGCAATAAAAGCTTTAAAAAAATTTCATGCAAATATGAAATAGTCACAAACAAGAATGAACCCTGTGGTGCATTTTAATGAACTGGCAGATTCATGCAAATTGTGGAGCGCTACTGATTCATGCAGATTTATGCAGATTTCATGTTGTAATGCTGATGATGATATAAAATTTTAAATCAATTAAAGGACGCACTGACCGTTGCTGACCGAGGTTTGCTATATGGACAAGCCAACCCCGCATTTTCCTATATAATAAGAGTACAGACAGCACGCACATAGACGAAGTCAGAGTTTGTTTGCTGTAAATTATAAGTACATACGTTGCTCCTGTTGCTTTTGTCACTGTACTATGTATGAAGTACCAGAAATGTGCACTGACGGTGGGACAGTTCACTGCTCCTAATATCTTTTCAAATACGGTGATGTAGCGTAATACACTGTATATGAAAAGCTGTTGCGTTCAGTTATGCCAAAGAAATCACTAGCCGCTTTGTAATCACTTCACTCACTAAATCACTTTCTAATTTAAAGAAAATTGGACCATAAGAGAAACTTTCGATACCCCATCTCCATCTTACGTTTCAATGTTTAGGTACCATTTTCCACTGATAACCTTCTAAAGTCCCAAACTGAGTCGTGCCCATAAACGCTAATCACGCGAAGGTGTGGGTGCATACGAAGCAATTAGCTACAGAATGTCGAACAGCAATGCCGAAAAGCTTCTGATCGCTCGGAAGCGAACTAGCGGTCTTCGACATGAATGTTATCGGTGCTTTATACTGGGAATCACTCTTTGATCTTCAGACGTTATGCATGGTAACGCAATGGGCGTTTTCAGTGCGTGGCACTTCTGTTTCTTGTTTGGTTGGGGAAGATTTCAGCCACTAAGTGCACGAAAATGTTTTCATGTGTAACAAGTGCCCAGCGAGTTTATCAAGAACTTATATAAGTCGTGCCGTAGTTCCAGCAGCTGATAAACAATTGAAACCGCTTGTTGCCGCTGGCTAATGCCGTGAAAACGAGAATGCAGCTAATCATGCCAGTGGCCTCCTTACCGGTGCAATAACAATTCAAACCAGATTGTTTTATTATCTGCTGCATTTGTTTACCACAAGCGCATTTCCACGTTGCCCACCATCATGGCCACAGTGAATCCTGGTCGAGCAAATTTTAGGCGACGCACGTAGAGCCATTGCAACCGGTATTGCCCGGGCTCGGTTAGGTCTGGAATGTTCAGCTGGGATGTTGTGCAACGCCTCTGAAGGTCTACTTCAGCAACGGAAACCAGTCGCTGCGCCTGTAATTGAGACATGCCACATGGAATTCTGCTACTCGCCATGTTAGTTTTAACTTTACTGATAATACATGCTAAAAAAGTTATTGTTTTACCCATTTACTAATATTTGTATTGATTTGTTTAATGTGTTCGATAATGTAAGCTCAATTTAAAAAAATGATTGCAAAACTATAAATAAATAAACAGCACTCCTAGCAACACAAGCTGCAAATCGTACACCCCTTACCTATTTGACCGAGTAAACGCATGCGAAGGTCACGGTCCCCAAACTCCGCACCGAATTAACGAGGGTGACCAGAACTGATCCAGCCGCGGTACCACAGCCAGCATATCCTCAGCTCGCGATAACGATCCATCCTAATGTAGCCGTGACACGTATGCAGAATATGTCTGCATTGAGTTCTGCAGAACAAGTCTGCATCGAGATCTTTGACAATTTGACCAACCGCTCTATGCAGACGCACACCCTGTACTCGCTGGCCTTCGGACGCACACCCTGTACTCGCTGGCCTTCGGACGCACACCCTGTACTCGCTGGCCTTCGGACGCACACCCTGTACTCGCTGGCCTTCGGACGCACACCCTGTACTCGCTGGCCTTCGGTTACTACCAGTTGAAGTCTTCCCGCAATTCGCGAAATATCAGCCTAGTCACAATCGCCAGAAAAATAACATACCCTAATAGCACATGCTCAAACGATGACGATTCAAAATAGTAAACAATGCTAAAAATAGCTAGTGCATCTAGTGAAAGATTGGGGAAATACGAATGATGATACGCCTCTAACATATTGCCAAAAACATCGCCATAACCATAAAAATACAAATTATTCAGCAATAATCGCCAGAGAAACGATAAAATGCCCAGTTAAGAAGCTTAATATCACTGTTCGATCGGAAGGCCTTAATAATTTACCACAATGCTCGTCCCGTTTCTGCCAGGCACACAATTTTTTCGCTGGCTGCCGACATGATAAAAATATAAGACAATTCCCAAGCACACAGGACAGCGTTAATGCAGCCAAAATACAATCGTCTGAAAATTTTCGTCGCGATCGTAGCGTAGTTGGTCCAAGTGTCGTAGGCGTACAAGGACTGACCCAGCAGCTATAAGCAATGCTCGCAGAACGAAGCGATTCGAAGAGCAAAGGTCGCCACCACACGGCGTTTCGAGAGTGGATAGTAAAACAACGCAAACAGATGTAAAGTAATGAACCACGGTCTCCATATATGTATTCCAAAACCAACCAGATTTGGTGTTTGATGTGCGCTCCCGCATAACTGTCACACTGTTTTTAACCATTAACGAAGGAGATGCCTTCCGGCCTTCTGCGGGAGTGAGGGAGGATCATCTTTTGTTTCTTATGAGCGCGACCACCCGGATAAAGGAAAAGATTCCGGCACAAAAACAGCTTTAGAGTTTAGCCGGGAAACCGCTGACTGACATGGTTTTCAAAAACATTCAATGGAAGTACTTCGGTCTGTGCCTCACCCGTATTTTCTCTGGAAGCCTAAATTCCCGCTGCTGTTTGAAAGGCGCATGGGAAATAAAACGGGAATATTATACTGCAGAATACAGATGGCAAGCATTTACACTTAGTGCGCATGTACTGCATCCATTTCCGTGTGCCGATTGCCATAATAATTGTTAACATAAAATTAAATAAATAACAAACTTTCGTGCTCACGATGTCCAACTGCCAAGGTAACACGCGTTTATTCTCGAGTTAACAGTACTACCGACAGTCAAAACTATGTGCAAAAATAAATGCCGTTAGACGGATGTGGCGCTAATAGAGAAGCTTTGTGGTTGCGCAATATTACTGTAGAAAATTCAAAGCAACCGCGCGGCGGTTCCGTTAGTGGATAAACACGTAAAATGGGCGTCATCATTAGTGGCCAAAGCCGCAAAAACCAGAATGCAGCTGACTATACCGACGGCACCCTAAAAATAGGGCTGGCTAACTTGACTTACTGGAGTTGAGTAAGAACGTGTTGCTCCAAAAACTCGTATAGATTTAGCGTTTGGAGGAATAGTCTACCTCATATAACTAACCTCGACCACTTTTTGGCGGGTGACCACGATGCCGGCTAGGGTAAATCCCGGTGGGCAAAACTGTATGCGTCTCATGTACAGCCACTGGAACCGACATGACCCGGTTTTCTTCAGAATGTTAATCTGATTGTTGGGCTTATTGCAACGATCCTGAATGTATTTCTCATTGTAGGAAATTAAGAGTTGTGCCTGCAAATACATGATAATTGAGCGCCAGCAAGGTTATGCAGTCGCACGGCTAAAAATTTCTGGACATTTCAAATATTCTTACAGCAAGATGAACCCGCACATACTGAATGGAGACTGCAAGAAATGGCCAGTGTATGGCACCAGTTCTTCGGCTTAAACAACTGAGTTAAAATAAACTTCAAATAATTTTTTGGAATTTGAAAATAAATTTTGTTGTTTGAATCTACTCCAGAACTATCGAAATACATCGTGAATTATCTGTACCTGTTCCATAGAAAAAACGAACGAAAACGCAAAAGCGAATAAGTTGCGTATTTCTTCGACGAGTGGCAGTCGGGACGAGGCTGCTGTTGCACCACAGCTTGCGTATTGTCCGCTAATATTGAATGTCGAAATGATGGCCCAGCCCAGTACCGCGAGGAAACGCATGCCGGAGATTCCCGACAAGCTTGCGTCCAGATCGCTAACGTTCTGATTAAGGAACTTATGCAACAGCACCCAACAAACCGCTTCCTCGTCGGTGGGGGACAGCGAGAAACTTAGCGCGATCCGTCGAAATATCAGCCCGGTGGTGAGGGCCAGGAAGAGGATGAATCCAACCAGGATATCCATAGACACATCAAAGGACGCCGATGAGAAATTGTACAGTGCATTCAGAACCAGTGCTGTATCCAGTGATACATTGGGAAAATATACATTGCGGTAGACCTCCGTTAAGGTGTAGAACGAATCACCGCTATCAAAGAAGTACCAAAACAGACCCGTAATGACTACCGCGCTGACGGCAAATCCGCCCAGGGAAATGGCTAGCATTGTCCAATCCGCGGCTGTTAAAAATTTACCAAAGTTGTCGTCGAGCTGGCGAATTGATTGAATGAGTTTCTGACTGGCACCACACATCAAGAAAATGTATGATAACTCCAGTACACACAGAGCAGTATGAATGCATCCAACGACGATTACTTGGAATTTCGTGGCGGTGGTATGGTAGCTGGTCCAAGTGTCGTAGGCGTCAAATATCTGGGTGGCTATGGTCAGTAAAATGCGCAGTAGTAAAACAGTATCGAGGCAGACTGTCATGACGGATGGTTTAGCGGATGGAAATCGGAACAAACCACACGCCTGTAGGGCAATCAGCCAAGTTTTCAACACTTTCCACAGCCGACCTTGATATGCCGGCACGGTACCATCGCAATTTGTTTGAGGGTTCACCATGGCTAATACAGCTCGTTGAATCAGAAATGTGAGTTTTAAAGTGGTGGTTAAACAGCAGTTAATGAATGCAGAAAGTTAACGCTACTGAGCGCGATGCTGGATGTATTAATTTTGAAAATAATGCTCATAATATAGCCACAACTGGGTCGTATAGTCGTTTCCCTGTCAAAATGAGTAAATTCAAAAAAAGCAGTCAAACAAGACCCTTTACGATTAGATCGTATCGACTATCGTGGAAGAGAAAATGCTGTGTCAGAAATATGGACCTATGCAGCGTCGTGCAGTTGTTACGGTGCTCCTAGAGTTTGTGCTTTGGTAAAGTGCTTACGTTAACAGCACGCTTTGTGCCGGTCAATTACACGACCACTCTCGATATCGCTGAATGGCGGAAAAATACTCACAGACGTCACAAATACACAGTGTTTGTATCAAATTACTGTACTGTATATCTTTACATGACGTTTTATGACAAATAACTGTCAAATGAAGCGGTTGGCATTTTTAGGGGACGCATTATTAGCACAATAACTGTAAAACAATTAAAGGTCATGGCACTGTAGCAGCAGCCACGTAGCAGATACATTTCGTTACCTTTAATCTTCAGACCAAGGAAGTTAACTGTCAGCGCTCGCGAATCACAACCAAGCCGTTTCCGGTACTTGCGTCTTCGCAGTAACTATTCAAGCAGCAAACTCTCCAACTTTCTGGGCAGTTTCCGTTACGAGCTTAAAAACGGACCGCATGGGAAACTCCAGAGAACCGGCTTTGTAAACTGCTTATCTAGTCAGACATTATTATAATCCACAAATAAACCATAGGTCAAGAACTTATCAGTAGTTATAGTTTTTATGCTCTCAGCTGAGAAATTTCTCTTATTGACAGGTGAAGATGTTTTAATACTCTCCGCTTATACAGGGTGGTCCAGAGAAGTGTAGGCAGTTGCATAAAATAGATTTGCATTTATTTCTGTAACTAGCTTTAATATTCTTTTTTAGCTTCACTTGTGTAACTTTTCACTGCGGATTCAGGAAAAATAAAACCGGGATCTTTTAACGTATCGGTAAGGAACGGCGTGGAGCTTTATCGGTGAAGGTAGCGGGCATTTTTAGCAGGCTAATACCTGCCCTTCTAACAAATTCGGGAAGTGATATTTTTGTATGGGCTTTTTTGAAAATTATTGAGTGACTCAAAAGGCGTTCTCTGTGGTAAGCAGAAGATTCTTGTCTTATCCATGCTCGTGGTAAATTCGAAAAAATATCTATCACCCATAGACTTGTATGTTAAAGAGAACCATCCGAGGAAAGTGGTTGCCTAGAGCACAGATTGCTTCGATCAAGAATCAGGATATCTATATTTGAAAGGAAGCTGGGAAGGCACTATCAAAAAACTACGTTATCGCGTGTTAGTTATCAGGCGACTGAAATTTTTTAGATATTATTGATTGAACACGATTATTTCGTGGTAAGCAGCGTATTTTTTTCGGGAAAATCAAAAGTAAAACTTTGATTCCCGTTGGCTGCTCCTCAGCTTTTTGCAATAAAAGTCTATTAAGGAAGTTGCTATAAACCAAGAGCTATCATGCAAAAATAACATAAAAATTTTAGAACTCAATGGTAGTGGTTGAGGAATTTTTGTCACTGACCACACTTGGCTGGACCACCCTGTATTTTTATTTACTATAAATGGCTGTTTTTGATAAATCACAACTCGCGCAACGTATTGTATGACTGCTTCAATGACCAACATCGTGACAATGGAAGCAGTCACAAGTTCTTTGTTTTACTGTTTTTATTATCGGAAAAACGCAGTATTTGGCTGGCATGCAATAGCGGAAGAACGCAATATGATGCACGTATCTTTCAGTTTCTTTATATGCACCAGTACTTCGACCAATGCCTTATATGGGCTCCCTATACAGAACATGCCCATATCTGGGCTCCCGGGTAGTAAAGAATACCCGTCAAAATGAATATGAATTGAATTTCAGTAAAATCCATTTTTATTTACTTGCATCAAATTTACGAATAAAACAAGCTAAAACTAAGTAAGTAAAATAAGTAAGGCATGGGTCGAAGTAGTACATCTAATTCTTCACTCAAGTTTTATGTATGTTTAACTTCGTGGTCAATTTTATAAACTTTACTGGGGTGCATTCACTACTTTGTATCTGTTATGCTATATACTCTGTCCATACTAACTTTTTATGGAACTATTATTCATGTACACTTAATTCAGACGTTGACATCAGAGTTATTTGATACAGTGCATTATTTGGTCGTTGCCAAGGATTAGCAGATTAAGAGTTTAGTTGACTATCACTGTCTATCTGGCCTGCGATTACGGCTTAGTAGACATATCTGTAGATTCATATTGGGAATATAGAATACTGAGAAAACTTACTAGCCCAGTCACGAAAATGTGGTCATGTAGCTGGAAAATGGGATTATCCGTTGCGGGAATTTGTAGAAGCACCTCTGAGAATACTGGATGCTTCCAGTAGTAAACACGTTGACTATATACGAGTAGCCGGAGTAGGTAAACTTATACCAAACAGTACAACAGCAGATGTAAATTTGATAATTATCCTTAAACTTCGCACCCAATCGTATCTCCGCGTTTATCTTGCAAATCTCTCCTAATGAGAATATGTATAAGCTTTTGTTTCGTTATTCGATGCAGCTAACTTATTTAGGAACTGTGGCCAGTTTTGCTCGCTTAAAGCTTATTACAGAAGCCTGGCATAAAACCAGCTGAAAGGGCATCGACATCCTAAAACTTTAGTACTGGCTGTCCGTATTTGTGTACGGCGTTTCGCGCAATATTGCACAATAACAAAAAAAAAGCGAGAACGACTTCAACTATGGATGTGATAAAACCTCCTACACTGGTGTGGAAGACAAGCAAATTCTGGTTGACTATCCTGCAAGTCACGGGACTGTTCTGTTATCCAGTACTTAATCAGAAACCGCTGGCGATATTTGTATTAATTGCTACGATATTCTGGGCAATATTAGTATTGATTGTCAGCCTGTTTTATGCCTACGACACATATCAACTCTATGCCGCCACAGCGACCCGCTTTCCCGTCATTGTGGTGGGATACATCAACAGCGTATTGTGCGTTATGGAGTGGCCGTATTTCGTTATTCTCTTCTTGATCAGGAAGAAACTTATCGCAGTAATCGAGATATTAGATCGGGAATTTGGTGGATATCTGACTACTACCGACCACATATGGCTGATTGCTTTCACATCGGCTTATCTGGTCATGATTGGAGTCATCAGTGGTGCCTTGGTTTACTGCTACCATTTCAGCGGCACCTTCTACAGCGATGTAGCTCACTTTGGAGAAGATTATCTTCCTGAAGCCTCCTCAACGGCATTGTTGTTTGTCAACTGTGTTTACTATGTGGCAAGCTGCACCTTCGATGCCAGCAAACGCATTGCGGTAGGATTCATTTCGTTCTTAGCGATTGTAAGTGACCTATTCAAAGCTGGAGCGCGTATATTAAAATTTTGAAATAGGTGAATAAATAAAGTGTAAGGGTATTTATTGCTCTATTCCCCGCTTGTTATTACTGCTGCTGTTAGAGCGCTGAACTGAAGGAAACGTTAATTTTGTTTTGCAAGGTACGAGTTTCGGTGGTGCTTTCTCGGTTGACGACAAAATCCTATAAGCTGCAACAGCACCGACTTGGTAGCGCATTCATCGCCTTTAGTTGAGCTGATTGGCTTTTAACTTGACCGTCAATCATGGATGGTTGAATTAGGCTGCAGCATGGACGGATCAAGGTTCCGATTCCACTGGAGAAAAGGTTTTAGAGTAAATCTGATTACAGATTCAGAATCAGCGAATTTTTCTGATCTAGAAAGTTATTGGAGAAACCCAAAAAAACCAGTGGTTCTCTTCCCCCTTTTGCATGTACCTCGCTACCCCTTCACGTGGCGGTTGCCCTGTAGCGGAGGGGGTGGTTTGTTTTTGAAAGGGAAAGGCGTCGTTTTGGTTTCTCTAAAAAAGTAATCTCGGATTCGGAATTAGCGCATTTTTCTGTTATAGAAACATATGCCGATCTTCGAAAAAAAGTTTGTCGCCCCAAGGGGCATACATGACCGCCACCTTGGGCGGTCGCAATACTCTCAACAAAGAAATATGCAGTTTCCCACTTTCAGAATTGTTTTTTGGCTAAATCGAGTGCGCGGATTCCGATTCTGTTTTAAAAAAAATTATGATTGTGCTCTGTCAACGAATTTGGGCACTTGGCGCCCGACGGGGGCGACAAATTTGTTTTCATAAACGGGACTACGTTTCTATGACAGAAAAATGCGCTGATTCCGAATCCGAGATTACTTTTTCAGAGAAACCAAAACGACGCCTTCCCCTTTCAAAAACAAGTCACCCCCTCCGCGACACGGCAACCGCCACGTGAAGGGGTAGCGAGGTACATGCAAAAGGGGGAAGAGAACCACTGGTTTTTTTGGGTTTCTCCAATAATTTTCTAGATCAGAAAAATTCGCTGATTCTGAATCTTTAATCAGATTTACTCTAAAACCTTTTCTCCAATGGAATCCGAATCTCGATCCGTCCATGGGCTGCAGTATGCACCAGCCTGACGCAATCACGTTTTTTACAGACGCTGTGCAACCGTCCACGGTCGACGGTTAAAGCCAAACCTAATGGACCTGGTGTTCAGCTCAACTGTTGCAGATGAATGCGCTACCGAGCCAACGCCAGTGCTCCTCGTACTGAAATAGTTCTTCTAACGATACAGCGACATTTCTAACGATCTTTACGTAAGACGCAGATAATATAAACTACAATGAAGGACTTGGAGAAGGAATTAAATAGACGGTCCGCAGTTCAGAAATTTGATAATAAAATTAAGTTCATGCACAAAGCTGTAACGTTTGACTATTCGGATCATAGCACATTCTGCCATGGTGTTCTACCACCTCGCGCAGGATTGTCCTGGTTGTTGCCGATGTTAAGCTGATTAAACAAACAAACAAACCAACATTCGGAGCAGCAGCATATCCGATGCGCTGCGCGCATAAATCGCCAACAATGGTTTGGACCTAAACACCCTTCGTTTGCACATTATGGGTTAAAACGAATGATCGACCTCCTTAGTCGTACATCGAAAGAATATTATGCGCAAGTTTCTGAAGCGAGGCGCAAATAAAAATTTAATTTTAGGCAGTTTTGAATTTTAGGCTGTTGGGCAAATATTTCGGCGAGTCAGCATGAAAGCGGCAGCTTCCGGTAGCCGCTTAAATGAACTGGTTATTGTTCATGCGAGGTTCTGTGAATTGGTCAAGACAGTGGATCATTGCGTGTCCAGCGTATCCATTATCAATCTAATTGCGATGCTGGGCTGGGTGATTATTGCCACATTCAATATCAGTGCACAGTATGGCAACTGTGGTGCGCCGGCCGGTAGCACGCTGGTGATCTTTATCGAGGCGCTGATTGTGCTGTGCATCTTGGCGGTATCCGTTGTATTTTCCGCGGAACAGGTAAAGTGCACCTACAGTACGGCGGAATTAGATTTAAAAGTTTATAGTGTTAAAGAATTTTACCTGGTGAAACTGACACATTACAGGCCTACCGAATCACTGAGACTATCGGTGTGGACCTGGAGAAGCGTAGCATGATGCATCGTGTCAATAATTCCTGTGACGCTGAGCTTGTACAGTGGATGTGGCTGTACATGCAGTCTGTTAGAGATTCTCCCCCGGGATTATCCATGGCCGGTATCACAGTGTCGAGAGAATCAGCAATTGAGGTAAGCCTAATCTGTGTCAAGAAGACTATCGATTCCACTTGAGATTTAATTTGCGTAATTCAGTATTGTTTGTGGTGCAGGGCGCTATCGGCCTAATCAGCTGCATTTTAGTATTCCCCGAGCTGGCCAATGCTAACAATATCAGTTTCACGTGTGCTGTAAACTCCAACACAACCGCCGGATGGATTTTTTAAGCGGTGGTTTAATTAGAGGACCTCCCATAGATAAAATACGAGTAGTGTGCGTTATTACAACTTCATGTATTTTTGAATGTGTTTTTTGTGTAAAATCTGCTGTCGCCTTCCCGCTTCGCGCAAAATCCATAACGCGACCATCCCATATTTTCTTGATCTGATATTTGCGTACTTAAAATTAATTATGTACACAACCTTTAGAGGATCCTCTGTAATTTGCATTTTACCTTCTTTAATAAATACCAGAGAATTTTTTAATGTGTAAAAGAGGGCAAGTAGTCTTTTGCATTATTGTGGATCCCGTTTATTACAAAAGCTAAAAAAAATTCGAAAGTTCGAAAATAGTTGCGTGCTTCTTTCCTTAATTACTGAATCTGCATAATGAGTGTTTTTTTTCGTTATTATTACAGGTTGGGAATCTGAGATACATATTTTTCGGGCAATATGCAGAGTATGCGCAATATTTATAAATGTGACTTACTCGTAAATTAATTATCAGCACTACATAATGAACATAATGAACATCTCTATATAATAATCGCGTAAGCCTTAATCTTTGTTGAGTTCGCCAGCTCGATACGCTGAACCAAACTGCCATGACTATGTATCACTTGAATGCCCTTAACGTGTAGATTAGCCATCACAAATCAGTTTTTGAAGAAAAGGATACGTTTGAAAGAAAAGGTTCAAAAACTTTACCATATAAAGTCTATGGGAAAAGCCGAGAACCCACCATTGCTAAACCGACCACCCCACCACTGTCTCAGCAGCCAACACGCATTTTCCGGAGCGGGCTGACACCAGTTGGCAGTCGGTTAAACTAGAATAATTACAAAGACTAGTCTTTGTACACTATTTCGTTTACGGCTTGTTTTCGTCAGGTCTATGGAAAGTCTGTAACCAAAATGTTACACGATTCTGATTCGCACATTTTAGGGGGGGGGGGTGGTTTAGCACAGCACAAGCATCAAGTTACACAAAGGAAGATACTGTAAGGGACTATCTATAAACTACGTTCCCGAAAATTCGTTCTGTACATAGTTTGTGTATGGTCCCTAACTATACCGTTAATTACAAATTTATAGTACACGGATAATACGTAATTTGCACAGCGAGTCCGCGACGGAATGTTTTCGCTGACTGCGAAGCAGGCAAGAAAACGCCACTTCGTGTTTTTCACAATTCCGCTGCATCTGAATGGAACTTCATGTTCCGTAACAGCTTACATTCCGTCGCTCTAAGTTTGCACACTTCCAATCAAGATTTGGTTTTGAGAAGGCCGAGAAGGTTTCGGCGAATTTCGGAAGGTTCAAAAGTATGTTTTCAAGTAGCTGCCCTCGGCAGTGGCCAACTTAGTTTTCGCTTAGTTATACTGTAAAGCGCCTTCAGGGGGGGACGCGGTTTCCTGCTGAGCTCCCTGTGATTTGGGAAAGCCGAAATTTCGAAATTTTTCGTTTTCCGTAAAATACAGCCCGAGAAAATTTAAGCGGGGGAGATTGTCATCTTTAACGTTTTCTTCAAAGAACAGCATGGCGTTTGAGCAGGACGGTGCAGTACAATTCTTCGCTTGAACGTCTCGTGTGCGGATCTAACTTTCTTGTTAGCGAAGAATAATATATCCGGGTAGAATTTCTTCTGTGTAACTAAGTGGTGACCTTTTGGTTTTCCCCATCATGGGGGAAAACAGTAAAAGTTCGATCGTTACTTCCGAAATTCCAGTGTTGGATTTCTCCCAATCGATCGCCAAAATCAATCGATTTGTTACGAATTTTCTGACGTGTAAAAAGGCCGCAGATTATGTAGCTCTGACGACTGATGCCCGTGCTATATTGGAACTGACCGATTCCCTACAACAACTGCATAAAACCGCGCTGCTGGAAATCGAATCCCTTCACCGAACTCCGAAATATGTCTCGTCGAGCCCTTCGTACGCCACTGTGACCTCTGGTGCACCGCCTTATCCCAAGAATGTACCAAACAAGAACGTACTTGTCCTCAAACCGAAAGACCCGTCTGTGTCTACTCCGTCTCAGAAGACCTCACAGGAAATGACTGACTTTTGCAAGATTTTATCAACAACGATTCCTACCGGAGCCCAAGGTGCCAATGTGACCAAAGTCCGACCGGGGTTTGGTAAGTCGGTTGTTCTTGAATTTAAAACTATGGAAGACGCAGTTAAAGGTGAAGCGCTATTCAATGAGCATAGTGATGCGCTTGGAGTTAAAGTCGAAAAACCGAAAGCCCGTAAGCACCGTATGATAATTCGCAGAGTGCCTGTCGCTATGTCAGAGAATGACTTTCTGAATGAGTTGAAACTTAAAAACTTACGCGGTGATACCGAAATCAGGATTGTAAAAAAGCTTACCAGCAACCGTCCTAACCCGTTGACCTATGCCGTTGTCATTGATGTCGATGCCGAAACGCGTAATATTTTAATTTCTAAAAAATCTGTGTTGGTAGGTTGGCACTCCTGTTCTATCAGCGATCATTTTTATGTGCCTCAGTGTAAGAAATGCTGTGAATTTCATCATGTAGCAGCGAAGTGTGAAAAAGACTCAGTGTGTGCTTATTGTGCGAAAAACCATCTTTCAGCTGATTGTCCAGAAACAGACCCATCGTTTAAGTATCTATGTGCGAACTGTAAAAGTGCCGGTTTGTCTGATGACAAAAACCCTCATGCGGCGTTTGCGTGGGAATACTGCAACGTGTACCAAAAATTGTTTAAGTCCAAAATGTTCTACAACAGTTCCGTAAAAAACGTGCAACGTTACCGCAAAAATTAATTAATTTTTCTTGTGAAAATTTTAATTTTCCCAGTTCAGTAGTATTCGACGATGACCACAATAACTGTCACACCGTTCCAACGGACGAAGCAGATCTAATATTTTCTGAAAACCAAAAATTTTCGACAGTAAACAGTACGGTTAATCAAGCGACAATAACAATCCGCCGTTCGAAAAAGTTTCATTCAGTAAAGATCCGGTACTGTAACGCAAACAGCATTAACAATAAGCTTGATCAGGTCAAACACTTTTGTTCTGAAGCGGATATAACCGCCATAACTGAAACTTGGGAAAAACATCCTGTTAATGAAAAGGACACGCTTTTTGCTGATTTTAGTGCATATACAGTATTTCGCAAGCCCAGGGTAGGTGACCCTCATGGCGGGGTTGCAATTGTTATTCGAGAATGTTATAAACCGGTTCGTAGAACGGATCTCGAATTTTCTAATGTTGAAGCTCTCTTTGTCGAATCTAAACTTCTAGACCGGCTGTTTATTGTTTTATACGCTCCACCAGATGAAAGCCAGCAAGTTGTACCCGAATTTATCGAACATCTGCGAAATAAGCTTTCTCGAAACATGTTAAGAAAAGTTGTAATAATCGGTGATTTTAACCTTCCAGGCATTGATTGGTGTAAAAAAACTGGGAAAAATAGGGCTAGTCGTGAATTGTTATCGGCGCTAAAAGAGTTAAGCTTAATGCAGATTATCAACTTTCCAACCAGAAAAGCCAACTGCCTCGACCTTTGTCTGATTAGCCGGAAGAGTACATTCGAGCCAGCAGTACCGATTAGTCCCCCTTCTCTGACAAATGACCACGCGGGTTTTGAATTTACCTTAACTACCAGAACATTCAAAAGAAAAGTCAGAACGTTTAAACGATGGATAATTAATAAGAACAATATCTTTAACTTTCAAAACCGTCTCTATGATACCGACTGGGTTGTAATGTTTCGGAACAAAAATGCAAGCGATCGCGCAGTAATTTTGAAAAAATTTTCTTGAAGCCGCTCATTTTTATTTTAAGTACCGCAGCATAGTAGTTCGTCCAGGTTCAGTCAGATATCCCGTTAATATAAAAAAAGCTGATGAGAGCTCGCGATCGTGCTTTTAGAGTGTATCGACGGTCTGGCACATTGTTGAAGGACGCACTTAAGTTAAAATGGAAATTTGCTTCCAGTAAATGTGAACGTTTGGTAAAGAAATTTGAATTTTCTAAAATTTCTGATGTCGCTTACTCATATAAAAATAATCCAGTCAAGTTTTGGAAATATGTAAAGTCAACATCTGACCGAGCCTACATGCCGCCTTTGCAGTTACATGATGGACGCAGCACTGATACCGACCTTGAGAAAGCAAACGTTCTGAATATGCAGTACAAAAATGCACAGTCGATGTGTGAAACGCACTGTTTAAACGCCGGTACTGACTTATTGTGTCAAAATGTGGATTTGTGGGAGATAACTGAACTGCTTGTGCTTGAGCAGTTAGCAAAACTGTCGCCTAAAACGTCTAGCGGAAAATTTACGATTACAAATTTGTTAATGATCACTGCGGGAAATTCGATCACCAAACCGCTCAAAATGATTTTCGAAGCTTCGCTAAATGAAGGAAAGTTTCCAACTGTTTGGAAAGAATCATTCATAACGCCCGTCCTTAAATCTTCGTGCGATCCTCGGCTACCGGTCAGCTACCGGCCGATATCAATGCTCCATCCTGTGTCTAAGATTTTTGAACGTTGTTTAGATGACTTGATCCGTGGATTTCTGCATGGTAACAATGCGCTGTCAGATCATCAGTTTGCGTACCGTAGGAAAATGTCTACTGAGCTTCAGTTATTCATTTTTACAAAAGAAATATCGGATTTTATTTTGAATGGTTTTGAAGTCGATGCAGTGTTTCTAGACTGTTCAAAAGCGTTCGATAAGCTGTCACATGTATCGATCATTAATGCTCTAATTAATCTGAATATACCTAGCCAGATTGTACATTTGATTTCCGATTACCTAAAAGGACGTATTCAACGTGTCTACGTTGAAGATGCGTTGTCCGACTCGCTGCCTGTTATTAGTGGTGTTCCTCAAGGGTCTGTTCTCGGCCCTCTCCTGTTCATTTGCGTACTTAACTTTATTTTATCCGTTTTGAGAAACGGTAGTAAAGTGTATGTGTTTGCTGACGATATTGTAATTCTTCGTCCTATTGTTAAAGATAATGATCATGTGTTGCTTCAGGAAGATATTTTGTGCGTTAACGATTGGCTTGCTGGAAACTGTTTAGCGCTTAACGCCGAAAAATCTGTTCATGTTTGTTTTTCTGCCAGGCGGAGTATACAAAGTTGTAACAAGTACCGTATTAATGGTAGTGACATACCAACTAACGATGTCGTTAAGTATCTAGGCGTTCAAGTCGACCGGAAACTGAGTTGGAAGGAAAACAGTGAAAAACTTTTGTTGAAATGTACCAGACGGTTAGGCTGCATAAATCGGTTATTTAAGTACCTGCACTCTGGTGCAAGAATGAAATTGTTTGAATCTTTGGTTTTATCAGCTGTTGATTATTGTGCATCTTGCGTACATCCAGTGCTTAAAAAATCTAGCGAAATCATCGAAAAATGTCAGTGTAGATTTGTAAAAACTTTGCGCCTCGGTAGCGACCCTTTGCAGTATGAAAACCGTTTGAAAGAGCTGAAATGGGACAGTCTAAAACTTCGACGCATCAAAAAAGCGCTGATGTTTATTTACAAGTTAAAATTCTGCAAAGTGCCATTAGGTGACCTTTGTATCGTAAGTCTGAATAGTTCGGCTGCTGCGCTTGAATCTATTGCAGGTAACACTCGGCAATGTGGTCGCCTAAATCAACATCCATTCCCGATTGCGCCGGCTCCAACGACGATATGTGGCACAACAGTGACTGCCGTCCATGGATCGCACCTGGATCAGCTAACTGCTATCTGGAACGAGATTTTCCTTCCCGTTGAAGCCTATCTGTCTGTTGGCACTTTCCACAGTGCACTAGATCGAATTGATTTGATAAACCTTCCTTCGATCAAAAATCATCCTTTGTTTGTCCCTAAAGTTTAGCTTTCTTGAGAAACCGGAAACGTATCCCTAATGTAAAATTACTGTCGCAAAACTGCCGATGACAACTTGTGAATGTAACTGCAAATACAATCTTGTTCTGGTAATTTAACTATTGTTTCCTTTCCCAATGTCATGTTTTTTTTGTTATTTCTTCTTCATGATTCCCTGTCCTAGCCTAAAAGGAGGCGACGTCTCGTAGCTAAGGACATTAAACCACTTATTATTATTACAATCCAAATTACCGTAATTATCGAATTTGTGGCCCTGGGGTTCAAATAGTTCGAATGCCATGGCGGAGGGGGGCTTATTTCGGGGAGGGGCGCAATTTCGGGGGTGGCATTATTTTTCAAAATTGCGGTATTGCTAAATTTTGCGGTATACCTATCATTTTGCGGCGCTCGACATTTATTAACGGCCCCCTGGGGCGTAATTTCGGGGGGTGGTCTTATTTTTCAAACAGGTTCGGGGAGGGGGGCTTATTACGGGGAGGGGGGGACTTTTATTGCGGGGGGGGGCAGATCCGGTAATTACGGTATGTTCGGTTTAAATGGGTGTAGTCTGAGTTGAGGTTACATAGGGTGGATACTTCATCATTATTTTTAAATTTTAAGGCTTTTTTAAAATCTTGAAGTAATTTTTTCAGTTCATTATGTAACTTAGAATGCAGAGTCGCAGGCTACGTGAGCTGCGGACCTGCGGCGCGAGCGGAGTAGTAAGCTTGCAAGACGTTTCGCATAACAGCTTCCTATTTCGGAAAAAATTTATTCATTTTAATTATGAACAGCGCCGGCATATACATATACATGTACGAGTTTAGTATTGTGCATGTGTATGTACGAGTATATTGGCTGCATAAGGGTATTATTATGTGTTACACGGACTCTCGCAGGTGGACGATCTGTACGACTGCAGATGACCGAATTGTTGCTTTTTTAGCAATATGTTACATTTTAGAAAAAAACGGAGTGCGCATAAGGAAACACAATGAAATTTTTCTGTCAAATTTCTTTAGAGGGGCTCAGGGGTTCACTAACTGTGGTCCACTGCATGATCCATGGTGTTTGGTTTGACCACTCATACCGCAAATCCACAACAGTACAGCTTCTAACTACATAAGTTCGGTTTAAACATGTGAAGTGGCACGAAATTCGCATTCGTTACCAAATTCCGCTGCGACGGAGGTAGTTTTATATTGGTACACAGACACAAAAACAACGAAACAGTGGCACGGAAAAGGTATTTAATTATTGCAAGCATGTTAACCGGTCCAGTTCACGCGCTTTCTGCAGGGTGCGGTGGCCTTCTTGGTTTTGATGCTATGCAGTAAATTGTATGAAAATTTAGGCTCAGTTGCTACGCCTGTCCATGTTTGCATTTGTTATATTTCAGTTTGTTTCAATCATTTTCTCAGTTTGTTCTATAAAGTAGTGGGAGGGTGAGCCGCAGGCGACGCCGAGCTGCGGCGCAAGCGAAGCTCGGGCGCGGAGCTGCAAGAATTTCAACGTAACAATCCCGATTTTAAAAGGGCTACAAGCGGAGAAAGAAACATTACGAAATTTTTATGTCCTTATTCATTTGAAGTGGTTTGATTGCGTTCTGTGGTCAAAGCAGTAGTGGAAAAGGTAACAAAAACATTATAAACGGACTAGCAGACCCCGCGCAAATTGCGCGGATTAAATTAATGCGATGGACAAATTATAACCCAGTGCAAAAATTAAAACTCTTACTGCACCTAAGTATAGGACTTAGATTTTATGACCTAACCATAAAGCCGATGTCATACTTCGATATGATGGCCAATATGTCTATCATACGCTGTCATAAATGTGATTGGCATTCATACTTTTATGCTGCACTTTTTTTATGCTGAACATAAAAGTATGAATCGTTTGCATAAAAAATGTTAACATGAGCTCATGACGCTCGCATGTCAACTATGTTACATAAAAAATGTCGAAATGAACCTGCTCATTTCGACATATTAATATGTCAACAAAATGCTCAGTAAAAGCTGTCGCCCCATGTAGGTGGCGATATTACTACCACGGGCGGTTAACAGTCTGCTTTTAGCGCACTCGACGTCGAACAAAGCAGTTCCTGTTTTATTATTATTTAATTTACTTATTATTATCAATATTATGGTTATCGATTGACGTTTTTCACTTCTGTGGGGCCTCGGAATATCAGATGTACGAATAAAGTTTTTCAGCGTCGAGCCAGTTTAATTTTTGAAGATGTCTCGTGCTGCTGTTGGTAGTAGTGCTGCAAACAAGCGCACTATTGAGCATAAATTTAATGATCGCGAGAAAGAAACTTTAATCAGCCTCGTGGAGGATGCGAAATGCTTGTGGGATACCAAGGACCCAAGTTATCTGGAAGCCAACAAGACTCCACAATGGGTGATTATCGCAGGGCTAATTAACGGAAAAACTGGTAGGTGTATTGGCACAGTGCAAAAGTACGATGTTGCTTAGTGTATGACTGTTGTTTAGTGGATGACTGCAAAATTCAATGGAATCACCTCCGTAATACGTTTCGCGAAAAATACAAAATCATCGTACTAAAACCTAGCGGAGCTGAGGCCAAGCAGGCAAGAAAGTGGTGCTGGTTCGACAGGTTGTTTTTCCTCCGCGATGTCTTCGCATTTGCTAAGTAAGTAACGAATTACTTGATACATTGTATGTGTTAAGTTACATGATTGTGTTAAATTCAGTTTAATTATTGCATGTGGTAAATCATAAATGTCGCAACTTTTTAGTACGGTTGACAGCACTGCGGTTGTTGTTGAGAATCAAGAAGAAGGAATTGAACAAGGTGGAGAGATCGAAGAAGGACAATCTCCGGACACTACGCCAGCAGTTTTGAATGACGAAGACTTTGATCCTCGCACGCCTGCAAGCACGTCGTCTGCGACTAGCAACACTTTTGTTGTCTCAAGCTGTCTACCAGAAAGCAGCGGGCTAATGACTTCCCAGTCTAGTGAAAAAGCTTGTAAGTGACTTTATTAGCCTTTCAAAAATGTTTAGGAATACGACTTTGAAATTCTATTTTTTTTAATAAAAAAGTCTGAGCCTGAAATTACAGTATTCCTATCCAGTTGATTTACCAGTTACTATCAAGTTTCCAACTGTCACCAGTTTTCTTTTTACACGGCATTTTGCGTCTACAGTTATTAGCCGCAACTAATTAATACTGGTACTGCAGAACAGAAAGAAATCTTCACAAACATGGGCGAAATTAATTCGAATGAACGGGATAGGCATTAGGCACTGACTTGTTACTGTACCGTGTGCCGCTGTTAACTGGCTACTGCTGTAAGTGACTGTACCACCGGCGACCGGCGCGCCGCTTACTGCTATTACTGCAGTCCACTGGCCAGCGCGTGTTTAGTATTGATTAATACGCCTGAATAGTACGCCCGAGAAGTGGGCGGGCGTATTAATCAGGTCATTCCCTGGCCGCACCCGATCCGAGAGGAGAGTCTCCCGCTACCGCTTCCGAGCAACGTCGGGTGCGAGGTGCGGTAATTTCTCGTGATTTACCGAGCCCGTGGACAAAACGGGACATTAGTGGACTTGGTATACGTACTCGTATTTGTCTCACTGCTTTTTGTTACTGTTATTATTAATTATAAGGTTCCCAAAAAATTCCGTGGCAAACGATCGTTCTGTTTTTTAGATGTGGGGATACAATCCAGCGGCAAAAAACGAAAGAAAGGAGCTGCGCTAGACAAACTCTTGGCAGACATGGACAAGTCTAATCGTGTCGACGCTGAGAACACGCGAAGTTTGGTTGAAGTGCTGTCGTCGTCCATCAGCACATCTGCAAAGGAGATTTCTGATGAAGAGATGTTTGGAAAATGGGTCACCACAACTTTGCAAACTGCCGAACCAGCGCATCGGCCGATGTATAAAAGACAGATTCGGGAAGTTATTGCAAAACTTTCTTTGGAATATCTTGAAGAATATACTATGTAGTCACAGTTGAAACTTGATCTGATTGCTGTAATAAATCGTTTTTCGGTACTTGCTTTTAACTAACTTGTTTAGAGTACAGCTTAAATATACATGTATACACATATACGTATACATATTTATACATGTAATATACAAATATTACAATGTTAGTTTTATTGCCCAAAATGTTTCTACTGATCGTCTTCAGAATCCGACCCAGAATCGGCTTGAGTCATTTCAAAAGCACGAGTATCTTGCCAAGATACACTGCCTGCAGTGTTAAAATACTCACAAAACCGGTTACGAACAAGATTAGCTTGCTGGTTGCTGCGGCCGCCCCGAAGTTTTGCAAGACCACTGTCTCCGGCTGTGATGCGCCTCCATTCTCCTGGGGTCACACCTGTCCCATCCTTATTTTCCCGGTCGAGCATGGTGGGAGACACATAGGCAGATGACTGACTCTGACGGCTTTTAGCTGACGAGAAATCATGCAAAACTACGGCTGCTTGTACAGTAAGCACAACCTGCTCAGGCTCAAAGTCCATGGGACGACGAAAAATACGAAAACGGGCAGCCAGAATGCCGAAATTATTTTCTGACACACGCCTCGCGCGACAGTGGCGGTAGTTATAGATTCTTTGATTATGTGTAAGTTTCCGATCGGGATCAGGTATCACCGCGGGCGCCATCATTTTGGGCGTCATATCGAAGTATAACATCGGCTTAAGGTCCGAAGCGTAGAATTCTGTTATTACTTATTACGGTGCCAAAGGCCATAGTTGACGATAATATTCTGTGGAAAATTTCCATTTTCCTTAATTTAACTGACTACAGAGGTGAAAACCTGGAAGGCGAACACTTTCCCCCAAAAGCCGACAAATTTTCTCATTAGATTTCGACCTATTTCTTATTTCCGGATCTGTCACAATCAGTTAAAATTCATGCATTTGGTGCATAGAGACTTTGTAATTTATTTTTTGGAAGAACTTGTTCTACCTTCCTGTTTTTTTGCCACTCTGCGGTCTTTCAATCTGCAAAATAGCCAAAAACAATTTCCTAACTCTAAATCCCAGTTTGACCCCAACACCCCTGCTGCCCTTTAAATCGCGCCGAGGCCTGTGCCCTTTATATCCCAGTTTAACAATCAGTATACTATTATGTAGAGTAAGGGCCACCATTTTATCTCAAATTAAACCAAAAAAATTATAAAATTTTCTATATTCACCAACAAATTTTCCAATATCCTGGTGAGATATCTCCAGTGAAAGGAGTTGGCTACTGTAGAGTGATAATAATAATAATAATAACAATAATAATAATTTCCTCTAATGATTTGACCACAGAAACGCCGGTTCAGTACTCGGAACAGGGGATGGAGCGGCAGCTTTTCATGGAATTTTGTTGTTGTGATTTACTGTTTATTTTTAATCTGTAATGTATACGCGTTCATGAAATAAAAACCGAGAAGCCACAGTACACAATCAAACAACTTTAAATGAATAAAGATATAAGGGTTTCGTTGGGTTGCCTGCTGCTCGCTCTTCTTTAAAATCGGGAACTGCTACTCCAGATTTCTGCATGCTTGCTGTTCGCTCGCGGAGCAGCTCGACGTCGCCTGCGGCTACGCCTTCTAAAGCGTTTACATAACAAACTAAAATCATGATTTCGAGCTTTCTAAAAGTCCTCTGTTACTTAATAACGAAGCATTTCGCCCTATGCTATCTTGAAGCTGCCTGCTGTACTGTGGTGGATTTGCATTAGCAATATGTATCGGACGTTCTCGAACCCCACGTGCCATGCGGGCACACACAGAGCAAACAGCATGCCGCTTTTCGATGAAAACCTTGTAGAAGCCTAGATGCCCACTTGCTTTCTTGAACAGCATTTTCTAAAAAAATCTTAAAAGCAGCAAACCTAATTTCGAATAATCGGCTTTCAAAAATCTTCGGCAGTTCAGCAAGAAGGGCAACTCCGCCCGCCCGTGAAGGCACTTTACGGTATAACTACGGGAAAATCACCGCGGGGGTCAGGTACTTGAAAATAGACTTGCGGAGCGCCCACAGTCGCAGAATCTTCTCGGCCATGTTTGCCGTTTTATTTTCTTTTTCAAGTACCAAATTTGGTGAGAAATGTATAAGCAGCACGTACGGCGACGGAAAAATTCGTTACGGAACGCAAAATTCTATCCAGCAGTAGCGGAATTGTAAAAATTGTAACACCTGTTGAGACAGTGGTGGGGTGGTCGTTTTAGCAGTGGTGGGTACCTAGCTTTTCTCATTGACTTTGTATGTTGAAGTTTTTGAAAGTTTTCTTTCAAACATGTTTTTTCTCCAAAAACTGATTTGTGATGGCAAATCTACACTTTAAGGGCTATCGAATGATATATAGTCATGGCAGTTTCGTTCAGTGCGTCGAGCTGACGAACTCAACAAAGATTAAGGCTTACGCGATTATTATATAGAGATTGTTAAACTGGGATATAAAGGGCAGCAGTTTATAAGTAACCGTTACTGGACAGTTTGCAGCTTGAAAAAGCGAAGAATAACAAAAACAGGAAGAGAGAATAAGTTCTGATAGATTACGGAGTCTCAATGCGCCAAGTTGGGAATGCACAAATCTTAACTCACGGATGACTGACCTGGAAATAAATGAGGAAATTTATCCGCTTTTGAGAGAAAAATTTCGCATTTTAGGTCTAAGGTCATCTCTGCGGTCAATTTAAAAGTAAGGGCAAATTTTTCAATGACTATTACCGTTAACTGTGGAGTTTGGTATGTACATTCCAGAATTCTTCGCTTTTTGTTCATAAAACCGGGGTCCTATACTTACCTGTAGTCAGGAGTTTTAATTTTTGCACTGTTATGATTATCTACGAGTATAATTATGTACACTTTACCTGTCGCATTATTCCGCGCAATTTGCGCGGGGTGTGCTAGTCACTATATAATGGATGCTGTACTCGGTATCTACATGCTTTAATCGTCGTCTGTTCGATTAAACTTACGGTAAGAGTAACATTTCTAGCTTTACCACTGAAGTGATTTTTGGGATAAGAAAATACAAACGGTGCATTTTGTCTAAAATCCTGTGACGCTGAAATGGTGCAGCGGATGTGGCTGCGTATCTGTACAATCAATTAAGGGAAGTGGCCCGGTACATGGTACCAAATTCGGGTACCTGAACGAAAACATTCGTACAGGTACCTACCCAAACAAAAAGTTAATGTATTTCCGAGTGCGCGAAAATGAAGTTTTCGTGCATGCACACGAATTTGTTACCATGTACCGGGCCGCTTCCCTAAAGCATCGCTCGTTCCAAATTGTTGGTTTTAGACATCATACATAACATGTAAAGGATAGCAGCATTCCAGGAATCCAGGAAGATGTTAGTGCAACCAGTGCAAGCTTGACAACTGCAACTGACAATTTATCTTTCCATATACAATCTCGTAATATTTTTCAGTAAGTCTGTCATCTTAAAACAAATGAAATCCTTCAACATCAGAATTTACTCTGGAGAACTAAAGGGATCTTTGTCGTAACGCTAACACAAACACGACTGGATCGATGACCGTTTGACAGTTAATCAGCATCGTAAAAATGTTGCCGATCACGTCGTTGTATTCACTCAAAAAGGGGACCATGGCGAAGTATACAGCGGCCGGCGTCCAGAAGGTCAGCAAGCTGATAGTCAAAATCGTGAGCAGAAGGACGCTTTTATTGCGTCGTCGTCGCAGCAGTTGAGCCACTGGTGCTCCTGTCACCACGAATAAATTAGAATTATTGTTTGATTAAGGAAAGTAACACGGTGCATGCTGCCCAACGCTTATACACTTAGAGATACTTCCCCTGTGACGAGAGGTACCCAATGAAAAAAACGTTATAACAGACTGAACACTGGCCGCTGCTTGCATGCACAAAACATGCGCAAAGGGTGCTGCTCTGTCGGCTTTATACTGGGAACATATCCTCTTACACAACACCGGAAAAAGTTTCGTTTACGATAAGCTCACCGCTTTCCGCGGGGTTCGACACGTGTGTTGTCGGTGGCGCAGTGCTCAGCGTATCCTTTCTGTGGACCTTATTTCTCGACCGGTATTTGATGAACATCACGTAAGGATACATCAGGGCAATCACGCACAGCACACCGCAGATGGCAAACTGATTGGTTAGCATCCAGGCTTTTTGACCGTCCGTCACGGAGGAATCCAGATGGCAGATCCTGGCTGAGTCATCCGTTATCAAACGGTAGAAGGTGGCATCCAGAATAAAACCTTGATTCCAGCAATAAGACGCTGATTAACACAAACTTTTGTTAATGCAACAACAACAAAAGTTACTCGTAACGATTAAGAAACCGGCTAGGCAGCAGCTTCTTAATGCTTTTGTAAGTTGTTAAGAAATGTCATTCCGTAGTCAGGTGATAACATTGCTTTATGAAATCTGCTTACAGTACATCGCGTAATAAAATCTGGCTTTTGTTTCACAACATTATCCATAAACATAAACAAATTTTGTCTCTTTTACAGTCATCATCACCCTTTTTCATATCTCATTAACACCCAACAGCGATCTCAGAAAAGGGTTCTAGAACGAAGCAGTCCAACAAAATAAGCAATGGCGAAAGTTTAAATGAATACTCGTATACACGACTTTTCTATTTTGTAATACACCTATATCCTAGAGTCTACGAAATTTGGAATATAGGTAATCAAATAAATGAAACAATGCGCCGTAAGGCATTCAGTATAGTGTCAGATACCGGGAACGACCAAAATGTGTCCAGCTATCCAGGAACCGGCTGACAACGCCACCGCCACCCGTCGGCTGTGCTTTTGTCGGTACCGAATGGGAAATGCTGCCGCAAACCCGCGATTAACGGTGATTGTCAGATGCATGAACGCTTGGACAGTTGGCATAACCCACTCTCCATACAGATACACTGTACACCAGTGCCATCCCATAAACCACACCTGGTACAGATCGTTAACCACGTCCAGTGAACTACCCAAAACAGTGAAAATCATATTGGCCAATAGTAAACTGATTACATATATTATGAAGGAATTCCGATTAATGCGATATTTCGCGATAAAGAAAACGATACCAGTAGTGTTGGTAAGTAGTGCCAACAGCGTGGTTGTTAAAGCCGTAACTGCTAGATAATTCCAGCCAGCATGATCATCGGGGAAGCTGGAAGAGTTTACGAAAATACTGGAATTGTTAGCCAGCATTTTCTGGATGTGAACCTGTACCGAGAATATTGTCGGTTGGCGATTCTGATATCAATACGTCAGTGAAGAAACAGAAGGACCCTTTATTAAAGGGCAATTCGAGAAGGTGCGGTACGGTAGACAATAATATTATCGCTTTAAATATGTAACAAGTTCCGCGTGACGGGATTCTTCCACGATCCGTCACGAAAATTATCAGACAGGCACCAGATTACAGGTACAGAGTGACACCGGAAAGTATTCCGCTGTGTTGTGCAGTTGTGCTGTTGTAAATTGAATAAGTTCCAGAATTATTTATTATTTGTGCATCTGCACTCACAACGACTCATTAAAGGCAAGTAAAGCGACATGTCAAAAGCAGTTTCGTGTTCTGCTCATGTGCTCAAAACAGGTTTATGTTATTGAAACGAAACACGAGCAGTCACGGGAGAACAGCAAAGTGAATTAAATGGATGGTTCTTCACGACAGTGAAAGGCTATGTATACCTATTTAAGTTAACCTAATATGCTTTATGCTATGCGGGGTTCGCCCAGAGACATTAACGGCCTATCCAATGATGCGAATGTACTCGTATCTCAGCAGATAAATATATAAGCATTCCTTATTCACCCTTCTCCAAGCTTTTGACGGACTCCTCAAGAAAGTTAAAATTCATCGCAGCGACATGAGCAGAACTTGACGTTGTGATGATTAATTCCGGTTGTGTTTAACATAACATATAAACATCTTCTGTGACAGCAGAGATAGTAACTTACATGTACAAATAAATACTTGTATCATTATTTTATGGTATATCCATGCTCTAAAATTCCTTAAAATCTCAATAATTCCCCCAACAACAAAAACAGTCGTTAATATTTACTGGGATATTTTCTGGATTTACACACAGCTCATATATGTGTACACAGCAGCTGTCACGTAAGCAGTACCTTAGGCATGCATCCGGTATTAATTCTGCAACGCTTATTTGTGCAACGAACTGTCAGGTCATGAATCTCATCCAGACAAGGGTCCACAGTTCATTTCTCTGGAATGCATTGCATATTACATGGAATCCTGGATCATCAATTATTACGTGTTTTCATCCGCAGAACGTGTGACCCCCGCTTCATCAGTCAAGTACTGTGTTCTTAATTTAATCAAATAGCGGTCATCTGGCAAGTAACACGTTTCATCGCACACACCATTTCCATCATATCACTATTTTCAATTGTGAAAATTAGATACATAATTATACTCTTTTGGGGCAAACTCACACTCGACCGCAAACCGTTACCCCATAAAAATGCACCACTCTTGGATAAGGTTGTATTTTGCTATCAGTATCCTAAAGTTATTCGATTAATGTGTACATTATTGCACAATATTGTGGAAAACAACGGTATTTTCTAGGGCTTTAAAAATTACATCTTGGCAGATTTGTTACTTGAAGGTCGACAGCAGCTTACAGTTTGGCCTAAAATTTCCCGATATTTTATTCAAATTCATTTGTTACGTGCCAGCAGACGACACTTTTCAAACGTCCGAACTGATAATTTAATGGGCTGTTTGTTTTAGAGCTAGCGCAAATACCAGCGGATCGGTCACCATTTGAAAGTTAATCAGCATCGTGACGATATTGCCAATCACTTCGTTGTATTGACTCTGAAAAGGGACAATGGCGAAGAAGACGGTGCACGGCGTCCAGAAAACCAGCAAACTAATCGTCAAAATTGTGAGGAGAACGACGCCCTTGTTGTTTTGTAGCCGCTGCTTGTGCAACGCTACACCATCTATGCAACAGAAGAAGGCTGAGCATTGCCGGAACGTTATACATATTAAATATATTAGGATACATAATAAATATATTAGGATATAAATATATTAGGATATTAGGATGTAAAATATATTAGGATACTCTATTTTTAAAACCTTCTACAAACAAACAAAACAAAGAAACAAAGAAATTACCTTTTTCAATGGTGGTTCTGGCATGCGTAGTCGTGTGCGTGTTGCTCAGCGTATCCGTTCTATGGACCTTTCTTCCCGATCGGTATTTAATGAAGAGCACGTATGGATACATAAGGACAATGACCAAAAGGACTCCGCAGATGGCAAACTGATTGGTTAGCATCCAGGCTTTCTGACCGACGGTCACGGACGAATCCAGGTGGCAAATTTTCGCCGACTGATCCGTTATAGGTCGGTAGAATGTACCATCCAGAATTAGACCTGTCATAAGAATCCAAAGAATACCCATAGATAATGACGCCAAGTGAGCTGCTTTATACATGTTAATGATATTACTTCAAGAGTGTTTGCAATTAAAAGGCTTTTTATAGGGGTTTCCCAGACCAGACCCCGTTAAACTATTCCGCACAGTATTCGGTCTCAAGATTTTACGACATAAAGAATTACCAATGTGTAAGAAATTATCGAAAGGTTTTTACCAAAACAAAGTGCACGAGAATAAATCCTGTACATACAGTAAAAACTTATTACACTAATTGATACAAAGCATTCTCCGTCTAGTGTTTTTTTCGCAAATACCCGGAAGAACCATAACATGCCCAGCCAACCATGACCCGGTCGATAACATCACCGCCACGCGGCTGCTGTGTTTTTGTCGGTAGCGTATGGGAAATGCTGCAGAAAATCCGCGATTAACGGTGATGACCAGATGCATAAACGCTTGCACAGTTGGTATGACCCACACTCCGTACAAATACACGGTACACCAATGCCAACCCAAGAACCACACCGGGAACAGGTCATTAACAACATCAAGCGAACTTCCCAGTACGGTGTAAATTAGATTCGCCGTTAACAAGCCAAGTATATAAATGATAAAGGAATTTCGATTAGTACGGTGTTGTATGGTGAAGAAAGCGATGCCGGCAACGTTAGTTATTAAAGATAATAGAAGAGTTGTCAATGCTGTAACGGCTACATAATTCCAGTCAGGATGCCGTGGACTAGGTGAAACGTTTAGTAAAACACTGGAATTGTTGGTCATCTTTTGTGTGTAAAGCACGCCACAAATATTTGGAAATTGTGAAGCCTTGTGTCAGAGAACGGAATGCCTGTTTTTGAATGAAAGCACAACATGGTGCTGTAAAGAAGAAATCCAGCAGTGGAGAACGTGCAGTATTAGCTGCGGAATTAACGCATTTAATATGCATGACATTCTGCATCAAGGAAATTTCCCCGGTTCAGTAGCTGAAAGTGGCCTTAACAAAATCGTTCGTGACGAGAAGAAGCCAATCTCTGCCGCCAGATCACGTTTAACGTCATCTTCCGGCTGTAAAATATGCTTGTATATACTGTATATCTCTGCAGGCAGGTTGTTTACGCTGTGTAGATATTCCGATTGTGTACAATATGTCGTTTCAATATTTACGTTAGATGGTAAAAATTCCACACGGGCTGTGTTATTATTTATGATTTACTCGTATTTAAGGTTGATTTTAGCAAACAATATTCGAGCAGTGCTGTTTTGTTTAAGGAGTATGTTTAAATTGAAATATTCCCCAGCAGCACTGGCCCAGCATTCACTGCCCCAGCAGCACTGGTTTGTGTCATTTGTGCACTGTTCCATTTAATAACCACACAACAACATAAACGAACGTCGTGAAAAATTCAGTAATATGAACATCGCAGCATAGCATAAAAATTGCAGCATAGCATAGCATAGCATTTGCAGGAAGGCAGAGGAGCATCGGAGTAAGCATAAAAAATTATTTTCATCAGCGATGGCCAAAGATCGTGGCCATAACAAAACTTGTTTTAAATTTAATTTAAAATAAAATCTACACTGCGCTCTAGTGTGGGATGAATGCACCGCATCATACGTAATAACGATACTGATCAACCTGTATGAGGCCAGTTTACTCGTTCAAAAGTTTTACCTCTGCTGCACTGTTATGGTAACAATTTTCGAAGTCACAAGAACGTAACATACGTGTACTAATTTTAGTAGGTACTTACCCGCCATGTCTTTAAAAATTCTGACATTTGCCATGTTTTATCGTTTACCGGTTGACAGAGTTTATAGGTTTTATCGCGTGTCATGCCATTGTCAGTGTCACTAGCAGGAACCACTACCACGTTTCAACCCCTGCCAGAAAATGACGTAGAAAAGATACGGCTTCCTTTCTGATACGTCTTTTGCTGTCCCTACGACTCCTTGGTGGATGCGCATGAGGCTTCGCTGTGAATTTTATAACCGCATTCTCTGGTCACCATCTTGCAAAAGCATTCAAGGAATGCAAAAGGGGGCAGTACAGTCTACAAGACTACAGGCCCTTAATTAAACCCCACCCTTTTCAGTTTCTTAATGCTCGCATTTATTGCAGCTTTCTTTGTCCTCCGTCAAGGTAAACCTAAACAGGATCAAAATTTGACATCAGAAACAGATGGCATAAAAAAGCGATGATAAAAAGAAACTACTTTGAAAATAAGCGCAGTTGCCAATATCTCGATTATCGCGATATGGTTATTCGCTACACAAAACATGCTGAACAAAGGCCTTGATTTCGAAGTCGTTCATGTCACCCATTTATTAACCGAGGCTCAATAATTACTGAGCATTAGCTAAACGTCAGTAACCTGAAAGGAAACGGACGTCCGGTCAATGCGCTACACAAAACAAACAATTCCAGTAATTTATATCGACCGCTTCAACGACAGCTGAACTGTTGCCTCTATATTGCTTATACACCGACCGGTGCAACGGTTTGGATTAAAATTGCAGGTGTATTATGTGCAGCAGTTTTCACATTTCGCGCGCTAAAATGACATCCTACAGTAGCGTTCGATCATAACGAATAGCCGTTTGACCGTAAACTGTAAAACAGCATCATTTGTGATCGTGGAAACGAGATAGAAAACATCCTTCACAGATTTACTGGTTTAGCGGACTAATAATGCACTAAAACTGTAAAAACTCGTTTTGTGCGTAACGGTTTGCCCGCATAATGCCCGCAAGTGCGATGTGGACACTGGAAGTGAGAGACACGACATAGAAAAACAGTTGCATCTGACCAGAAAGGCTTATTCTGCTTACCGGTTACAGTAGATAATAACCAGCTTATTTTTCTTACAGTCGGTGCTGGTGTGGACCAGCGCGGCTTTCATCACAGCCCAAGATTACTTTGGCCCAAATGGAGCATCGACGGCGAAATGCCGGTGCCTTCCTGGTGATTCTTGTTGGCCAAGTGTCGATCAGTGGAATACGCTGAATACTACTATAGGCGGTCGTCTGTTGATACCACATCCGACAGGTTAGATAACATTTTAGGTACATCAGAAAATGGACTTTAATAATATAGGCACCTATCGGTAGTTGTACGAGTAAGTATCTGCGGCATAGATGCTTATACAGCTTCGGACGAAATGGTCGCATACCCAACATCTTCACATTTAGTGTGAATGCAGCGCAGTGCACTGTACGACTGAGTTCAAAATATCCGTTTCGTACAAGTGAACTGCACCGCTTGCATACAGAATGCTGGGTATGGGGCTATGCGACCATTTAGTCCTATGTATATTGTATGTTAGGATATCAATGTTATGGTGGGCCCGGCTACAACTCCCACGACTGTCAGCAAATCCAGAAATACTACAACCGCCCGGGTTTTCTTCTCAATAAACCCGGCAGCATGCAGGCGTTTAATTGGGAAGATTTGGGCGAACAGCGGTGTGCGCTGGAAGCGTCCAATGACTGGGACGCTGTCTGTCAAGCAGGCCGTACTCCGGCGTACGGAGTGGAGGCGCACACAGTGGATGACATCCAGAAAGCACTGGCGTTTGCCAGTCAGCATAATCTGCGCATTGTGGTCAAGACGACCGGGCACGATTACTTTGGGCGTAGTACCGCGCCAGGAGCGCTGATGCTATGGTTGAGAAATTTCCAAGGTGGACTGGAGACGAAAACTGGATTTACGCCCAACGGTTGTGACGCCAGCGGTCAGTTAACGGAGCCGGTCATCACGGTAACCGGTGGAAAAACCTGGGATGATGTTTATGCAAAGGTCAGCGAACTCTTGGTTTATAAATCCATTTATTTAAAGGCAATAAAATGACCTTTTGTTTTTCAGGTTGACCAAGATTTTAACGGAAAATACTGCATCGTTGCTGGTTTCTGTTTTGACATCGCGGCAGCCGGTGGCTACACCCTGGGTGGTGGCCATAGCGTCCTCTCGCCCTCTTTCGGTTTGGCGGTGGATAATGTCTTGGAAATGACCATGGTGACCGCGAGTGGAAAGCTGGTGACCGCCAACGCCTGCCAGAACAAAGATCTCTTCTGGGCGTTATGCGGCGGAGGCGGTGGCACCTTTGGCGTCCTTACCTCCGTTACTTACAAGTTGCATTCTGTTCCTAGTGGTTTCAACGCGTACTCCGTTCAAGTTGTGGATCAGAACAAGACGGGCAATTTAAACCCAATACAGGTGGAGAGTATTATTGAAGTCTTAGCAAGGCGGACAGCGGATTTAGATAACATCGGCTGGGGCGGGTATATGCTGTTTAATCCGGCGTATGGGTTTGTTGTGATGCTGCTAGTTCCAGCTGATAAAGCCAATGCTTTAGATCAAGCGAAGGCGTTAAAGAATGAGCTTGTAGGAATGCAAGCCGCATCGGGATTCTTAGTGATGCCGTTTGCGAACCTTGGAACCTTCTCGCAGCACTACGATCACTTCGATGTGAGTACGTTTTAAATATAAATGCAAATTAGTTTACAGAAAAAAATCACAAATTACTGTATTAACGTCGATTAGCAAGTAAGCAATTATGTGTAAGAAAAATTGTTTAGGTCACCGTACAATTTTAAAATATTAGTTATACATCTTCAAATAACAATTTTAATTATAAATTAACAGGACTGGCGCTCGTGGACGGACACGATCGGAGTCTTTGACGGCTTCTACTCCGGTGTCCGCATTGCTCTAGGCACCCGCCTCATCCCGGCGGCTGCCTTAACACATTCCCGTAGCGCTGCACAAACCCTAATGGCCGGTGTACAGAAAAACGGCTTCGCCGCTGGTTTCGTCGCCACCATGGTAGCCGGCAGTGGAGTACGCAGCCGCGATCCACAGGCACTCGAGACATCCGTGACACCGGCGTGGCGCAAGGCCGCCTGGCATTGTTATCTGTTCACCGGATGGGATGCGACGACGTCCAATGCGGATATTGCGGCACGGACGGACGTGCTGAACAGCGGGGTTCAAGTGTGGCGGGAGGGGTTTCCCGACTCGGGAGTGTACTTCAACGAGGGGTTCACTGAGGAGCCCAACTGGCAGCAAGCGTTCTGGGGGAGTAATTATGAGCGGCTGCTGGGAATTAAGAAAACAGTGGATCCGAATGGAATGTTTGTATGCAGCACTTGTGTGGGCAGCGAACTGTGGGATAAGAGCGGCAACTGTCGCGTATAACGAAACAGTGTTAACAAATTGTACATTTAATTGTACTTATCGGTATTTTTTACTATAAATAAAAACCTGTAAGTACATATGGGTGGATTTTCGTTATTCATTGAATAAATTAAATTCAAAGCTTTCATTTCGCCAGTAAATTTAGCTCGATATGTCTAAGGCAGTAAACTCACGAAAATCCGTTATTCAGGCCCATCGAAGTAGATGTAGGACGTATGTTAATAGTTTTGATTCTTGGAGTCTTCTCCGGTCACCCAAGATATCCGGTCTTCTGTTTCCGGTTTCTGCACCAGTGGGCAGCCGGTGGCAGCGTGGATAAACCCTGGCATGCACCTATTATGCGCCTCTATTTTCCTCAGCCTTGGAGAACTAGCTTCGTGAGACTCTTGATCATTAATCAGTATTACAAAACGCTTTAGCACTATCGACACGGCAAAGTTTAGCCCATCAGTTAATCCCTCATGTTCGCCACCTATTATTTTTGGAAAATGGATTATTGGGCCGGCATCAAGCGCGGCGCATGGACGTTGAGAATCGATAACAAACTGCGCCGGTTTCGGTAAATTGTTTAGTTTAACAAAACGCATGATGAGACGATTATGCAGATATAAATGGCGCAGTAATGGTGATTTTCCTATGGTAGTGATCTCCACAGAGCCGAACTGATCGTGTACAATTATCCTTCGTTTTTATTAAACGTTTTACAACCTACAGAAACAGTTTTAAGACAAGCAATGGCAGTTACTTTAAATAACACGAATGTCACACTTAACGCAACGGTCAATAATAACGATACTTCGAGTTTGATACCCCAGTGGAATTATGTAGCTGTAGCGGCGCTGATTATGTTCATCCTCGCGCTCATAACGAACACCGTCGGACTATTGTTATTTGCTGTTAAATTCGGCATCGCCGCGAATTCTTTCAATATCTACATTATCAGTTTGCTAACAGCGAATATACTTTATCCGGGATTAGGCAGCGTCTTAGACGTCATTAACGACTTGTTTTCGGTGTGGTTTTTGGGTTGGTCTTGGTGCACGGTGTACCTGTACATCGGCTGGACCATACCCACCGTGCAGATCTTCATGCATCTGGTCATCACGGTTAATCGTGGATGCGCGGCGGCTTTCCCCATTCGGTACCGGCAATATCATAGTCAACGGGTGGCGGTGGCGTTGTCGGCGGGAGCATGGTTAGCTGGACACACGCTGGTTTTGCCAGGTACTACTGACCTTGGTGCAATTTTAATTACAATTCCAGCAAAGCGATATTGCTTCGATATTCCAACCAAGCGATATTCCAACCAAGCGATTTTGCTTCGATATTTTTCGCGCTAGAAAACGTTATATGATTAGGAAAAAGAAGCTGGCAGCTCCATCATCGGCATTATTACTAATGTCGGGAGATGATTCTTTTGCAACTAACGAAAGTGTTTCTAAAGCCAATAACGTCGATTTACATAAGCGCAGAATGTGGCGCTCGTATTACGTGGTACCTACCAAATCGATTCGAAACTCGAAACTGTATGGAAATATATGGTACACTGACGCAGTTTACAAAAAAACTGCTGTATTACTTACTCAAATGATAGATTCGGTTAAAGGGTGATTCACAAAGTCTATAGACCAGCACATTGCTACATTAACACTTTTAGCAGTACACTGTACATGATTATCTGTACAGTACTTACAATTTCCTGTTCTTGATTATAGTGATTTATTTGGCTTCCGGCGAGAGAATTACGTAACTGTCCCGTGATTTGTGTCATGTAAAGTATTTTTCACGTAGGGATAATTTTGGATGCCACTTATTATCGATTATCAACTGATGAAACCGTAAAAATTTGCCACCTGGATGCGTCAGTTACAATCGGGCAGAAGACCTGGATGATGATCAATTTGTTCACTGCGTGCGCCGCGCTCTTCATCATCGTCGCCATGTTTCCTTATTTTCTCTACGTTAAACACCGATCCCGAAAGAAAGTGCACCACAATCTCAGTACGATAAGCCGCATTAGCAGAACGCACGACCCTCCATCGGCATATCCAGCTGCACAAGCAACCAGACTCTCGGATAACGGTAAGTGCCTGCGTAAGCTCTTCTGTACGTAAGATCTAATAAGGCACGTGTAGTTGCAGAAACGTTCCAAGAAGGTTATAGAAAATCCAACAAGAGCATCGTTCTGCTTACGACGCTGACAACCAGTCTCTTCTTATTCTGGACACCTAGCGTGGTCTTCTTTGCACTTGTCCCGTTCCAGGACGAATACAACGATGTGGTGGGCAATGTATGCACCATACTGCTGAACTGTCAACATGTGCTGGATCCCATCTTATTCGCGTTAGCACTCAGAGAGCGTAGACACCGTCCGGCTTGCAGCTGCTTCTAAAATGTATTTTCAAGAGTAGTAATTACGTTTGACCACGGCCGTTTAAATCACTCAATATGTAAACTAATTTCCTTTTGAATTTTATTTAAATATGCACTAATGTACTCAGTTACTGACCCGATAAGCACAAAACAATGACGTGTGATTGTTAGTAAATATATAAAGCGCTAAAAAAATCTGCGTAATATTATCCGCTAAACAAGTTCTGCATGTCATATTACTCGTATTATAATGAGGGATTAAAAAGAAGCTAAAACTGGCCAGTCGTTCCGCAGTTCAAAATTTTTTAAGTAAATCAAATGCAACATCCAGTGCGTATAGAGCTAATAGAAGTACCGTAAATTGCCAGCACTTGGTTAGAACATAGAAGATAGTAACGCTTATCCGCGCAACAGACATCAAAGAAAGGCATCAATTTTTTCAAGCCCCCCAGTGTATTGGGATTCTATATACTTTACTAATACGGATGGCAAAATGAGGAGGTTTAAGGATTAATAAATGGCAAGAGGGTGCTAAATAATAAATTATAACAACTTAATATCCGCTATCTTACAGAAAAGATTCATTCACCCAACCAATGCGTATACATCGATAGCGCTGTGCAAGAAGAGCTTGCTTCCGCGCTATGTGTTAAAACTTGAAACGGAGCGGGTGTGCATTCTTCGGGCTATATATTGCTGTTTTTGCGAGTATCTTTATATAAGTACACGAGTTTCGTGATAACATTTGTCGGATTTGTAAGCGAAAAGGCTACTAACTTATAAAATTAAAACAACTGAAATGACGAATATTATGCACTACATAGTCACATATTCAGACAGCCTTCTTCTAAAGCATGGCGCTTCTCACAGTGCTTCTTTAAGCGGTACTGCCTCGCTTTTCTCTTTCCCACCAGCTGCCCAGGCAGCGACCCAGCTTCTGCTGCGGCGACCATTGGCGGCATTCACCACTTCCGCGTAGGATGGAGGAAGATCCACTTCGTCTCCTGGTACAACGCCAGTGTACGCCGGTGGATCATCACTAGCAGTGGTAGTATCTGACGACAAGAAATCGGATGGTGCCGCGGCAGCACGTGGACGAATGGCTTCCACAGTTGCGGCATGTGGTCCTTCGTTCGCACTCTGTGACCCATTCGCCCCCATGCCCATAGAGCCCATGGCAGAAACCAGCTCCAGACACAGGATGCACACTCCCAGTAGAACTTCGTTGTGGCTGGCCGAAAGCAAGGCCGTTTTCGCTGGTTCTTGTTGGATCCCGTTCGCTTCCATGATGGCTGTCACAGCCAATAGCACACCCACAATCTTGAGAATTGTGTAGACGCGAAAGAGTTTCCGTCCTCGCGTCGCACTAAACTGGTGCGTGGGGAATCGAGACGGCGGTGACGGTTCGGTAAGTCCTGCTAAGCCGAGCAGTCCGAAAACATTATAGAGGACGATCCATGCCGTAGCCACTGTTCCATAAATTACGGTTTCCCCAATGGTATCCAATTCTACAAAACGACCAAAACAGTGACTGGTCATTCCGTCGAAGGAAACTTGTTAACCGTTTTTAAGCCGACCAGACTCAATGTCGAGCTAGCGTTTAGCTAAAACACGATGGTTTTCTCATGTTTCTTAGTATATCTCCTCTGTATTCTTATGTTTTCTCAGGCTTCTTAAGTTTCCCAGGTTTTATTAGTTGGTTTAGGTGTCTTAATCAAAAGGCTGCTACTCATACCCTTCTTGCAGTAATAAAATGTCACCCTCGTGGCGGTCGACCCACCACTGCCATTTCTAGGCTGTGGATTGTCCTGCCGAGCTGGTCTCGCTCAGCATTGGGACATGGTGACAACTTGAGCTGGGTTAGCTCAAGTTGGGTCTGGGCCAGTATGGCCGAGACACGTTTAGCCTCTGCGTCCGATTTGGACGCAAGGTCTTTGTGCTTGGAGATTTCGTCCTGCATCCATCGTTCGGATGCTAGGGCGGCCTCCGATATGTCCGCCAGCTGTTTGGTCAGGTCCCGTACTGTGGTCCGAAGTTGGTCGACTTCGTCGATCTCCTCGGGTCGGGTTGCCTGGATCAGCTTTGGCGGGGTGACGCTGGCGCTGTTTATGTCCCAGGTGGGCTGATTAAGGTCCATCCTGGCTGTGGCCCTGTTTAGTTGTGCCAGGTCCACAATTGGCTCTTGGTCCGGTTTGGACGGGCCAGACGCGCCGATGACGTCATTGGTCGGCGATGGCGTTGTATGGGTTGAGCCATCGACTTCAAACATGATTGGCGATTGACTCACGGGCTGTTGGCCCTGGTCATGTGCCTTTGGACCAGCCTTTTTGGCTTGACCCTTTGCCTTGCGTCCACCTTTGGCCACCGTTGGTGCCTCAGGTTGGATCTGGTCCGAGCCCGATAGGGTTGGACTTGTTATCAGACCCTGGACGTCAAGGTTGGACCGGGCCAAGTTGTTTGGCCCTGGTCCATCGGTGCGTGTCTTGTCCTCACTTGTGGCCGCCGTTGGCGCCTCAAGTTGGACTTGGCCCGGGCCAGATATGGTCGGTTGTTGTGCCAAGTCCCGAGGGACACTGTTGGCCTGGGCCGTCCTATCGGCGCCAGGTTGGCTGTCCTGAGGCTGGTTGGCCTCGGACAACTCGTCGGATGCCTCCTGGAATGTGTCGTCCGGGTGGCGTCCAGACTTTCATCACTGGTTTCCAGGTCAGCCGGCAGGATTTGTTTGTCCCGCCTGGCCCTGGCCTCGACCGAACTCGTAGAGCCGGCCGAGTTTGGCTCGTCTGGGTCAGAACTGCCTTGTTTGGCGTTACGGAACCCGTAGGGTCCCGTTGGTTCACGCGTGGCGTAGTTCTTCCCGAGCACCTTCTTATATTGGTTTGGCTGGCGCCCGTCCATTGGACTGAGCAATCTCCGTTGGAGTTGCTCATGGCTGGTGTAAGGTACCACCTTGGCCAAGGCGCTGTGAGTTTGGCCCATGGTATTGGGACTTAGAAAGTTTCTTTGGTCTTTGGTCCGGACCGGAACGTTGGGTTGGATCGCTGGTCGGTGCTGGTCAGGTACGCTAGAGCTCAGGTTTAGCGTTAGCTTCCTATGGCCCTAGTTTACTTTACTGACCAGTGTGACGTCAGTTACGAAATGGTCTTGCAAAAAGCTCTACGTCACGAGTAGCGTGCCGTGAGCAAAAATTGCAAAAAAGTATGAGTCACTATGACTGTTATAACACGGGGAAGTTTCCCACGCGTTCTGATTGGTCTGAAATTTATGGAAAATCACCACGCTGACGTCACGCGACTTTTTCGCGAAAATTCGCGACGCCACAACAGGTCTTACCGAGTTTTTCCTCGTCCAAACTGCTGCTCCGTCGCTCCCCTTCACCCTCTTCTACCGTGAGGGCCGCAGCGCACCCGATAGGGCGTAATGGTGTGTCAGGACCGTACCGAACGCAGTTTTTGCGCCGGGAGCCAAAGCTGCGGGAGGCCTACTTATAAGCCTGACCCGTATCAACGCAACCCTGTAGGGTGGTTAATTGGTAAACTGGATCGTACCCAACTCAGTTTTTGAGCGGGGAGCCAAAGCTGCAGGGGACCTACTTATAGGCACCGACCCGTATGAATAATCCGTCGCGCTGCAGACTTCCAATGAAGCCTGTATGATGCAGGAGATGATGGTCGCGGGATTGCTGGCCTACTTATAGGCGATCAGCGTAGTTCGACCGAGTGATGCCTTCACTGGGAATCAGAGGTCTCGCAGGAAGGAAAACCGAGCGATACTGCTACCATGTCAGATATGACACAGAAGCAGATGGAAAATGGGGCAAATATCGCCTTTATTGGTAACAATAAAGCAACCACAAACAAACACAGAAAACCAATGCGGTATCACTGTGGAAAAAGTAGCTGCGAGCGCGCAAGTCAGTATCGTGATAATGATGCAGGGTGCTGCAGGTATGCAACAGCTGATGCCGTAAAGCATGGAATCGCTCGTAAGCGCTGGGCTACGCCCCCAAGAGTGCAGAAATACGCTGATTGGTCAGCGTAGACAAAGTATACGCTGAGTGAGCAGCGTAATAGCGCGGCACGAATGGAGTAGCCATGTGCGGGCGGGCGACAGAGCAAAGCCACAAGAGGTGTCTACCGCCTCGAGTGTGCGGTCTCTGACACAGCGCTTTCTTTTGCTTTCGTATTGCTTTTATGTTTTTTCGTTTTTGTATTTTCCTTGGTTTTCGTATTTCGCTTGGTTTTCCTGTGATTCTTTATTATGGAAAATGTCTGCGACCAACTGCCCTGCGACTAGTTGTCCTCGATGAAGTGCCACGGCGCCCGGCAATTTTGATAGCACGGAAAAATGCAGCTAGCGTGTACTGAGGGCTTTGTTGGCGCTTTGAACGATGGTCCAGACACTGCAATTATCGCAGATATTACGTATAACAAGTTCCCTTTAATGTATTTGCATAATGTTTTACTTTTCATACATACACATAATTATATTATTATTTTATTTTTTTACTTCCTGTAATTATTTTATTGACCGTATTACCCAGGCACTACCTATTCTAAATGCCGTGACGTATGGCACGACGCACCGTAGTATGCAGTTTTGACGCAACCTCTGAACGTGTACAGTACATACCGAATAGATTATTTAGAATTGCCACCGGCAGTGCTAATAATCCTAACGCCAATTTTGAGAAAGCCTGGCAGACCGTCCAATCATAATTGTGTTTAAAAGGGCAGATCTCTGCTGCTGGATCCCTTGTGCGTTTGTCTGAAGGATCCAGCAGTAGGTCGGTGACGGCGGTCGGCATTCGACCATTCCTCAGCGCAATGACAGCGACGACTATGAATGCGCCGTCCATAATGAGAAACGCAGATGACACAGCCGTTAAGAGCGTCATGGCTACGGGTCCTTTCTGTAGAACGGTTTGCAGAATAACACCCAGTGCGAACAGCACGTTGATGATCATACAAGTCAAGTACAGTCTTCCGATCTTGATCCCCGGTGCTTGATGGTGGCGAATCGATTCCATAACATTTTCGGTGTCGGTGTATTTTTCGTCGTCGTCGGTGTATTTTCCATAACACCAGCGGCTGACTATCAATCCAGCAACGTTATAAAGCAACGACCACATGTCGAAAACATATCCCATTGCCAGATGGCTGCGCTCGGTGCTGCCTGCAGAATTTAACACCACACTTCCGGTTATTTGAAATCGAAGACATTAAGAATTCTGTCTGGACTGCCACGGTTAATTAATAAGATATTTTATCGATTTTCACGAGCTGCTCAGCAGGATGAGTTAAGTTGCTGAGCGTCGAGTTACCGTGCTGTCCATCGGATTAGCCGTTCTTTTAACAGCCTTTCTTGACAGTTTGAAATATCGACGCAGAATTACTAAGTATGAAATTTAAATTTCTCTTCCGGCGAGAAAATCACACCCGGAACGGTAGCGAGTTTCCTAACGGCTAACGTGGCTTTTAATAGAGAAAACTGGAGTCAGAAAAAAAAGATAGTGTTAACCCTGTTCTGCTGCCTACCAGAACTGTACAGTTATTTTTTCCTGTTTTACTTATCGCAAGTTATTTTCGAGTTGTTGAGATGTAACGTAACTCTGCAGCGTAATTCCCCACCATTAAAATTTGTCGGCAAGGTAACTTCATAATACTGCATTCTGTGATAGCGCAACTCGAGGGGAAACTCGACACCCGGTTTTCATGCCAAGATAGCCTAACTCGTTGCGTAACTTATACTCGCATTTTCTCTTTACTCTAACGCTGGGTCAATGTTCCATATCTGCACAAGTCTGCTTCCTACCACAAAAATCGTTAGAAAAGACGGTGCTACGCATTACGTGGGTATTTGTCGCTTATAAAAGTGTAATTGTTTGATGCAGGGTGGGAAGTACCGTACTAACAATTATAGTGACGGTGTTAACTGAACCTTGGGAGTGGTAACTGAAAACTACTTGCCTGGCGGAAACCATATGCATACTGTCAACAGTCCCATCATCAGCTGGATTGCGGAAAAATTCCATATCAAAGCATAAAATGTTAATTTCCATGGCAAGATATCATTGGCGATTCGGTTTGGGGATGACACCATCGTTGATGCAGTGCCAGTGTGCCACTAATTTGCAAGAAAGCCCAGCACAAAGTAAACACGTACCGCCTTAAAGGCAAGCGTTATTTTCCAGTAAGTGAACGAGAAGAGACAACTAGTGCCCCACTATTACTAATACAATCTTGAAATACCAAGAACTTTAAGACGAAGAACTGCGGTCCGGCTTTCGACTCTACTCTAGCTTGTCAGGACGGCATGAGCCACGCAGTGCCTGTTGTCGTCGTGGTTGAATGAAGACTCAGAGTACAGCAAGTTGCTGGTAACGGAGAACAGTACTGTAACCTTCGTAACGCGGCAGCAATCCACACGGGCTGACACAATGTAGTGAGGAAGGTGATCTAATATTGATTTCTTCGGTTTGTACGCGATATATACTGGTTTGAATGTGCAGCACATCAGTAGAACAGCTCGTGCATCCATATGCTGGGTCGGTGTACTGTATTTTTGTCGCCCTTTGCCTTGCCTTGCATCATCGTCTTTGCCACTGTGTAAATCTTAAGTGCCCTTTGCCTTACCATGCTGATTTACAGCAGCAGAAAACCATTACAAAAGCATTTGCAGTTAATTTACTTTAACAGGGCAAAAACCGAACTGTCTTTGATCCATTGCCCTTTTCTATAACATTTCCACTGATGTGTCCTGCTTTGATTTTCACGTATCTACTTAAATATGTATAGTAGATAACTGTGCTAATTTGCGTACCTGGTATATTTGCCAGACCTAAACAGAAATCTGCCATATTTTTCGAGATCGGTCTTGGAAGTTCTGAGACTCTCTGAAGCGTTTTGGTAGGTTACTGCTGTTCCATTTCGTTTCTTGCTGCCAGCAATAAGTATTTTCTCGATATTTTCTGCCACATGAACTTTTCATAACAAATTTTTTTGTAAAATGAAAGTTTAAAAATGTATCGGCTTTTAGTTGCAAAGACAAAATTACAAATACCGTAAAATCGAATTATGGGCCCCCCCATAATAGAAGCCCTCCCGGTAATTAGAGCCCCCTTGAGGTGGTTCGAAAATTATAAGCCCCCCCAAAATAGATGCCCATGGGCCATATAAAATGCACACAAATGCTGCCTATAAAACACATTTGAAATATAATAGCCCCCCCCCCTCCAAAATACAAGCCCATGCCCGTAATTAAAGCCCCTCCACAGCACGTTCCAACTTTTGAAGCCCAGGGCTTATAATTCGATTTTTACGGTATATCAAATTTTAATTTTTGCACCAATTTTGTTTATGTGTTCCCGAAGAAAAGAAAAAACCAAGTATAAAAATCGTTTACATGGCTTTTCTCTCCAGAATAAGTCGAACCCACTGACTGCTCCTGCGCGGCATACAGGAAAGCTCTGTGTGCATAAACCTATTGTACTTACGTACATTATGCTCTTAGTACTGCGTGTTTTTTTTACTCTTCAGTAAAGAATGGGGAATCGAATGTTTTAGTAGAAAGAAACACAAGAAATAGAAGTTGTTCTTCAACTTTTGCTTTATGTCACTTTCGGGGTCACATCCATTGCATGTAAATCGCATCACTGGGCTCGAACAGAGAAACGCCTTTTTGTACAGTAAACATTCAAACATGGCACCAATTTTACAATTTTTTGTACGTTGAATCTGTATTTCTATATACTCTGTACACGAGTACCGATGATAAAATACGGCAAATACGGATTAGTAAATGGCCAGAGAATGTTAATTCATGCAATTACTGCAGTTATCACGCAGTAAGCATTCCAACATTCTGACAGCGGACTGCTAAGACATGGCCGTTTCTCCAAACGCTTCTTTAAGCACTACAGTTTCGCTCTACCCACCAGCTTGCAGACGAGCCCAATCGATCCGACTTTTATTGCAGCGATCATTGGTAACATTATTTGTCACCTCCGAATAAGATGGAGGGAGATCCGCTTCGTCTTCCGGCACCACGTCAGTGTACGCAAGAGGATCGTCGGTCGCGGTAGGGGCACCCGGTGGCAACAGAACGGACGTTGTCGCGATAGGGCATGGACAAATGGTCTCCACAGGTGCGCTACGTGGTCTTTCGCTCAGCTGCTCATACGCGCCCATGAACTTCGAACACAAGGCAAAGACCAGCTCCACGCAGATTATGGCAAATACCAGTAGAATTTGGTTTACGCTGGCTGAAATTAACGCCGTTTGCGCTGTTCCTTGGTGACCCGCTTCAACGATGGCAGGCATAAAGCCGCACAACGCAGTGATGAACACGCAACATGAGTAGATGCAAAAGAAATCCCGTCCACGCGTCGTCCCAAAGCGGTGTGTGGGTCGTCGAGACGGGGGCAGCGGCTCAATGCGTCTTGCTAAGCCGAACAATCCGAAAACGTTGTAGACCACTATCCATGCCGTGGTCACCGTTCCATAGATTACGGTTTCCCCAATCGTGTCTAATTCTGAAAACAATCAATTATTCGTTTTAATTCGCAAAATAAGCAAGCCATGATAATCATCCTTTATAACTCTAGCTACCCATGTTCTGTTCTGAGACGTGTGATCAGCCTGCAGTCAAAGTATTAGCAATAACGCTGACTATCGGACCACGCAGCTTCGAAACAGCAATTTAACTGGTTTTTTTCTTACGTACGGCATGATCTTTATAGCGTCTTGTACAATGTACATCGATATTGTGCTCCGAAAACTCGAGTGTGCGCAAAGTGTATTGCTCTGTAGTATAAGGTTGCTGACTCAGGTTGGGATACGGGAATACAAACGAGAATACAAAACTAATTATATTCTGACATTCTTGTACCTGTTTAGGCGTTTTACATTAGAAATTTTAGTATCTTTCTTAAATGTAACAGCCTGATGGACAGTTTACAGAGCAAGGAGAAGGAACAGCTACTCTGTAGCGCATACTGAGCGCTTTGAAGTTCAAAACTACACTACGTACCATTGTCGCCATAACAAAATAAAATTATTTCCTCTAATGTTATTGTTATATACCGTAATTATCGAATTTGTGGCTCCCCGCAATAAGAGCCCCCCCCCCCCTTGTAATAAGCCCCCTTTCCCGACCCTGTTTGAAAAATAAGGCCACCCCCCGAATTTACGCCCCAGGGGGCCGCTAATAAATGTCAAGCGCGGCAAAATTATATATACGTATATCGCAAATTGCATCGCAAAAATTGTTGTTATTGTGAACAAACAATAAACGGACATCAACACAGTTGCATAGGTACCTAAGTAAGTATATGCTCCAAAATGCTGACAAGGTTGTTCTGTTGCATATATACTGGTCGGTACCCACCAGTCACCACGTTCACTTTTACTAGAATAGGGGGAGCAGTTGTTTGAAATATAATGCCCCATCCCAAAATATACCGTTCGAAAAATAAGGCCACCCCCCGAAATTGCACCCCCTCCCCGAAATAAGCCCCCCTCCGCCATAGAGTTCGAACTATTTGTACCCCAGGGCCACAAATCGATAATTACGGTATACGTTTGGCTTTATGTATAAACACATATAAATATTGTCCTTATTTCTTCCTCTAATCATATTATTATCAGTATTTGACGAGCAGCAGCTGAGTCAACTACCATAGCGCGTTAACAATCGCCCATGGACAACCTGCATTATACCAAATTTCAATAAGGTCATATTGCAGAAATAAGTATGTACTGTCACGGTGCATGCTAGTTGTATGGAGCAGCCACCCTAGGTGGCTGCTGGTACACATTTCCTGCATTTCCTGTGGAAATGATCAGTTTATTGCTTCCCTTTTCCCCTATTTCTGTATTTTTTCCCATTTGGGCAATAAACTCTTCTTTTGTGGGAGACCCTTGTTCTCCCACCTCCAGATTTATCTGTTATTTCGAGGGGGTGTTAGACCTTCCTCGTGACAGTAGTTGCGTAAGTTTGTTTGTTTGAATTTGTACTTACGTACCATATAGATTATACAATATCGCCACGGGCAACGCTAATAATCCTAACGACAGTTTGATGAAAGCCTGGAACACCGTCCAATCATAATAGTCATTAATATATACCACATTCATAGCTTTATCCCAAGCGCGGCAGTTTGCGGGATCCAGCAGTAGATCGGTAGCGGCGGTTGGCAATTCACCTTTTCTAATCGCAATGACAATGACGACCATGCACGCACCGTTCCCAATTAGAAACAGAATTGACACGGCCGTTAAGAGCATCATGGCCCCGGGTCCTTTCTGTAGAGCGGTTTGCAGGATAATCCCTAGGGTAGAGCGACAAAGACGTTGATGACCATGCAGGCCAAGTAAACTCTTCCCATCCAGAACCCCGGCGCTCGGTGGTCGCGAATCGATTCCCGGCCGCCGGTGTAGTATTCGTAGCCCCAGCGACTCACTATCAATCTAGCAAGATTATACAGCAAGGACCACGTGTTGAAAGTGTATCCCATGGCCAGATTGCTGTGCACCGTGTTGTCTGCAAAATTTGGCAACACTATGTCTTCTGGGTTATTTACAATTTACAGCGCTGATGGTCTTGTCCGAAGTTTCACGGTTAACGATTGAGCTACTATACTACTTTTACTATTCTGCTATGCTACTGTTGAGCTGCTTGTATTGTATCGGTTTTTGTCAGTTGCTCAGCAGAATAGCCTGCTAAGTGTAGAGTTAGTTAGTCGGATGAACCATTTTCTACTGTTCGAATAACAAGGCTCAGTTACGCCGCCGGCGTAACTCCGCCTCACGCGTAAGTTACGCGTGAGGATCTAAATCGTTCTTTATTCGAGAAAAGTAAAGCGCTAACAATTTCCCATCTGTTGGCATGGAACTTTACTTAGGAAATTGGGTGCAAGATACTAGCAACAAAGCGTAGCAGTTGTACTTTTTTTAGGCTGGCTTCTAAGGAAAAAACGTTGCTACTCCGCAACTGAACACATATCTGCATTTATCCATTATCTTTCGACGCAGGTGGGTAAGTGCTGACAATTACGACAGCGGCGGTCAGAATGTACGCAAAATGTTCCTTCAACCCAGAGACATGGCAACCGATTAAATTTGTTTGATCTCGGATGAAAAAAAAAGAGGTCTCAAGCGTTTAGTACATTAGTCTCAAGCGATTAGTACACATTTAAACTGAGCAAACTATTTTCGATACAAATCTTTAAAATTATAAAATCTTCTTCGTCCCAGATGCTGCAACAGCTAAACATTTGAGACACTAGAGAACTTAATAATTAAACTTATCACATTTCCAGTTGACACTACTTACAGCGTTGTAATTTGACTAATTTCATGCATCCGCTATGATTGTGTAATCCTGAAATCTGATTGAGCATGTCACGTGTGTAGAATTTCGAGCAAAGAGCGGAAGACATTATCATTAATATTTTAAATTCTATGCGAAAAAAATAGATTAAATTGAGTTGAATTGTTTCAGTACGCCACATTCGCAAATGACAATTGGTAGGAATAAAAACTGAGAATGCTAACTAAAGATACAGACGGTACTTGCCTGGTGGGAACCATATGCAAACGGATAACAACGCCACCAAAAGTTGGATGACGGAGAAATTCCATACCAAAGCATAGAATGTCGATTTCCATGGCAGAAAGTCATGGTGGGTTCGGTGGTCTAGGGATGGCGCCATCGTTGATGCAGAGTCACTAACATGCAAAACAAAACCAGAATAGAGTCAACACAAAGCGTTCTAAAGGCACGCGTTATGTCCAGTAGCTTTACGGAAACGGGGGACCGATTTCCAAATAATACAGACATCGAATACAACACATCAGAGCGAAGAGCTGCGGCCCCACTCTACTCTAGCTGCCAGAACGCCAAGAGACACGCAGCGCCTGCTTTGTGAAATCAAATCAGAGTACAGCACTTTGTCGGTGACTCAGAGACCTTCATATTGCGCCAATAATCCATACAGGACCTAAACAATGTTGTGGAGAAGGTGAGCGGATATTGATTTTTTCGGTTTGGGTACGCGATATAATGAGATAAGTGTAGTACAAGTACATCGGTACACAGCTCGCGCGTCCAAATACGGGGTCGGCGTACCGTACCCTTTGCCTTCTTTAACATTTACCTGTACGTTAGCCGTTGTGGAAACCTACGCTTCGCTTTCACTGTCCTAGTTTGCAGTAGTAAAAACCCTTAAAGAAGCTTTAGCCGTTACTCAATCAGTATCTTATAGTCTACTGTATTAGCCTAACATTCATTTACCTCGTACATTTGCAGGCACTGCAGTAACAGTAACCGTAACGTTTGTACGATTACAATAGAAGTACCGCTATTATAACCACCACCAGTCTCATTACCACTGCAAGCACCAGTACCAGAACGGTTATCACTATTGGTGCCCGTCATAGTAACACTACCAGTAACATTACCAGTAACAGTAACATTAACTTCGCAGTCGTTTCGCAGTTCAAAAGCGTTTTGGATGAAATTGAAAAGAAACAGCACTATATCAGTAGATACCCCTCCGCTTATAGCGGGCCACCCACCGGGCGTAGGTAATTAGGGGTAACTTACCGGCCGTTGCAACGGTTGGGGTTAAAGGTCACGGCAGGTGGTCGGCATCAGCTGATCGCCACTAATTAGTGTGCGGCGGTGCGTGTCAACGGTCTGTGTGTATATTATGTACGTGTACGGATAAGCGAATACCGGATAAGCGAATACCATGGCCGGATAAGCGAATACCGGTTGCTTTAGCAAATCAAAAAACAGGTACGTATGGTGTTAATTTGTTAATTATTTGAATTAAATTTTTTACAGTATAGAATTATTTAATATGTATTTATTCTTTAGTATTTAATATTCAGGTAATTCACTAGACTTTTATTCACAGTTCTTTTTCAGGTCGAATAGAGTATGAAATCTATAAAACAGAGATTTATTCGCAAACAAAATACGGCTGCTTTGTACAATAACACAAATCCCATCACTGCTGAATGGACAAGAAGGCGCTCAGAATGAAATCCATAAAAATTCATAAAGATCAATCATCTACAGATCATTGGTACTAGTTTATACGGCTCATCAGCATTCCGCTGAATGGACAAGAAGGCGCTCAGAATAAAATCCATAAAAATTCATAAAGATCAATCATCTACAGATCATTAGCTTTAGTTCTATACAATACGGCAATGCCGCTGAGCAACAAAAGAAATGTATGTGCACTGGTGAGACGCAATGCGCTTACAGGTCGGTCGTCTCAACAATGGGAGACACCTCGCCCATTTCAATGGCATCGCGCCGGGGATCCTGGGCAAGGCGCTCCGAGCGTCGGCAAGAACGGCACAGCACGCAACCGATCGATCCGCAAGCAAAGAGAGCAGCGAACGCCCCGACAGCAGCATAAATGACGTTCCCGGCTGTCATTTCAGTGTCGGTAGAAGCTATAGAAATTTTAAAATAATACGATTTAAAACCATACAATAAATATACGGCTGAATTACCTACCACTTGTGGGAGCGGAAATCGGTGGGTTTGGCGTCATGACAGACTGGGAAGATGTTGAACTGCCAGTCGGAACACTTTCCGGGTACCGTGGGCGCATCAGTGAGAACTTCACGGGATGTGATCTGGGTCGACTCGATATCGCTTGTCTCCGTGGTAGTTGAAGAAGTAACGAAACCTGCAAAGTGGGGCAGTACTGCAAATATTTTCAGCAGAAAATAAATTCCACATAAATACAGTGCGGCAAATCAAATGTTAGTAAAATAATTTCCGCAATAATATAATGCGGCAAATAATTTCACCGTAAATTTATTTCCGCGTGAATATAGTGCGGCAAATATTTTCAGCAGAAAGTAAATTCCACATAAATACAGTGCGGCAAATCAAATGTTAGTAAAATAATTTCCGCAATAATATAATGCGGCAAATAATTTCACCGTAAATTTATTTCCGCGTGAATATAGTGCGGCAAATAATTTCACCGTAAATTTATTTCCGCGTGAATATAGTGCGGCAAATATTTTCAGCAGAAAGTAAATTCGACATAATATTTTCAGCATAAAGTTATTTATTCAAGGTCGTTTTGTGTCAGCGCATTAAAGTTGTGAGGATCCAGATGAAACCCCAAGGTATTCTCCAACGGTCTTGGAGGTTGCATCTGTTCCGAATTAACATCATAGTAGGGGACCGGTGTTCCAAGGGGGGCAGCGTTGCCGTGCCGCACCGAACGTTTGAACGCGCGTGGGTCCATTGTGGAATAAAATCGAACTTGGGATGTTGTTGACAATCTGAATTTAAGAAAATATTAAAACGTCCGAAATGCAGATTTAGGAGCTTAATGAAATCATCACAAGCGCGGGGTTTTTATACCGCTCGGTCTATACTACATCATGCTGCCTCAAAATCTGCTCACAATGCAACTCCTGCCCACAACTCCTGCCCACAATTCCATTTTTCTGTATTATTTCAGCGATTCATCTTCTCTTTGGAATGTTATTGGTCACAATGCATTTCAGTGTGTTGGTCTTGCTCCTTGGGAGCGCTTTCATCCATCTCAGCGCAGGAGGCGTAATTCCAGAAGATTGCATCGTCGAGGATTTGCAGGGAGTGCTCGACTGCAGCTCATCATCGCTGCAGGAGTTCCCCGCAGGTGTCGGTACCTATCCATCCGCGAAACTCCTTTATTTTCAGAACAATGAATTGTCTGTCATCCCACCTCCTTCATCCATCATGGAAATGTTTCCGAATGTTACCTACTTGGACATCCGCGGCAACCCCCTCCCATGCAGGGTTCCTACCGATTTGTTTACGGTTGTCGCTGATTGTACGTACAAATACAATTCTAGAAAAATATTTTACGGATATTGTTGTCCGTGCCAAATAACCGCCGCCGCTAATTTGGGGATGACGCTGTTGCCCCAGAGAGATCGACGATCAGGGGCAGAGTATCTTTTCGGATGTGACAAGACCCTGATTTATCTGTGGGGAGATCCAGACGCACCGATGGCGTTTTCCGTTGTCCAAATCGTTGACGGGAATAAAAGAACTGACCAGCGTCGGGTCACTTGGATTGATGCCAACGATCCGATGCGCGGTGTCACCCCTGTGGGATTTCGTGGTCAGCAGCGGCAGGATTACTACAATGAGAAAACTGTAAACACGATGACACGGAAAATGGTTTTGTGGGTATGTCAAGTACTTTTTATATTGTAATTGAGTGAATTTTGCTTTGCAATATCACTGTGTAGAAATTGTTGCTTAATTATTAACCGATTTTATTTGCAGGCGCACAAACTGATCGAATTTCTTCATGTGGTTGAAAATAATGAACAGGTGGCCATGGAGCTAATTCCTGGTCCGATTTACAATCCGTATCCGCCAGCAGGAATACTGTCGTTCGAAAATTTATCGAGACAGTGCTATCCGAATCCAGGAATGCCGGACATTCCTTTCCGAACCACCGAGACCTCTATCATCGTTCAAAATGATGGTTATGTTGAGCAAAATGGCCGGCTGTTTGAATTTCATCGCGCTGGTTCCAACGGAAACGGCGGTAAGTTACAATGAGATTTTTCATAACATATTTTCCCGATCATATTTTTTAGGAATTTATTTACAAAAAATAATTTCTATGATTGAATATAATTGTTACTGCGCATAAGCTGAACGTATCCTAGGCGTCTTGTCCGCCGCCCAGGAGTTGCATGAAGAGCGAAGCGGAAACGATTGGCACGGCACCCATGCCAATGCCAACTTGCGCTTGCCGGGATGGGCATACAAAACCACTGTGCCAGCGGAATCCGGACCGAAGCAGCAACTTCCGGCACGGGAAGCAGGCACCGGATGGGGGGCATCTGGACCCAGTAATCCAGTGGCGGGGCCGTCAGGCGTACAGTTCCAGCGTGGAGCACAGCCAAGTAAGTAAAATTTAATCGTATATTAGCACTTGTATATTTATTATTTTGTTTATTTATCTAGATATGCGCCAAAATCCATCAACATTCCCCGGGTACTTTAGACCGTCCGGTGGTACACAGAACAAGCGGCTGTCGCAGCCTGGAGCTAGCTGCATGAGCCAGGAGGCAACATCTTCCACCGGACAAGCTGGGCCAAGTGTGAAACGCACTCGAGGATCGCAGCAGAGTGAGTGAATTTATATTTCCCGAATTATTTTCGTTCGGTAAATTAAATCAGTGGAATATATTTTCCGATGTATTTTTAGTCGGTAAATAAAATCAGTAGAAAATGTTTTCCAATTTATTTTAGACCGGAAAATAAAATTAGAGGAATATATTTTTTAGCAGCAGTTTATAGAGTGAATAAATTCACAATATATCTAAGTGATATAAATAACCGAATTTTCTTTAGGCTACATGGCCAACTACGTGGCCCAACATGCCGGAGGGATCGGTACGTCCGGAATTGTGGACGACGACTTCCCGCCAATGGCACTGGACGTGGCCGAGAAGGCTTTGGAGGAAGCCGGTGGAATCGCTTCACCTGCTCCCGATGCCGAAGGATCCGCTGATCCTAAGTAGGTTTTACTTCTCGTAGCTTCTGCCGTATTAACTGAATTGCGCACTTGTTTACAATACTGTCTACAATCTGTTAGTATTATTCCTTCTATTCCTGTCAATATTATTTCTGGGTCCGCATTAATGCAGTATTGCGATGATTTTGCTGAGTTTTCTGGCATGAATGCCTCAGCGGGTGCATGCCAAATAATTTTAATAATGTGGCATCTTGTTATTATGTTATGTTATCTTGTTATTTCCGTTGTGCTTTTAATTAACTGAATAAAACGAATTACTGTAGGTGTAAAAGAAAAGAGAAGAAGAAACAATAACGTCGCTGGGCCAAAGAGAAACATTTAGATTTTATTAAAAACTTTTGGGAAACCTTGTATTTCCGTGAGTATCGCCCATCGTCCGAATAATTTTTTATTCCTTATTTGCGTTCTCGCATTATTTATGTTCTCTCATTATGTGTTTTAAATTCAGCTGTATTAATAAAAGCAAGAATAAAAAAAATTGACATTGGGAACCGAACTCGGAACCTCAAGTAAGAAAACTAATGCACTGAGCGCTGAGCCAGCGTTAATGTGTCAACGCGCGTAAAATTTCATCGGTAACAAGCTAGATAAATCAAAGAGCAGCCATATCTGCATGGGAATGCGTATGTACTCATCATGAATATCATAAAAAATATCAAATAACGAATATTATTGATAAAATAGGCGAGTTATTAATTACGTGAGAATGCGATCATAAGCGTGTTGTGTGTGTGAGAACTATATTGTTACCGGATAATTGCATCAAAAATTTGCTCCATGTAATTTATCGCATTAGTTCATCACCGAATCGTCAGTTGTATCGTTTGTGTGCTTAATGTTGCATCAGTGTGTTCGTGCTTATGTTGATTAGCGTTGTAACTAGCTTGTGCTGCCATAACTTAATAAAACCGAACCAAAAGCCGATTAAGACTGCATACCTCGTTTGTTGTGTCTGTTATTCGATATGGCACTGTTTGATTCAGTTTTTTAATGGTCAGTGACTGAAAACAATAAAAAAATAATTACTGAGACTCGAACTCAGAGCCTTGAAAACTCACGCTCATCGCGCTGTACACTTGACCACAGTATGTCGCAAGCAGTAAAAAAGTTACTTTACGAACGAGACGCCAGTTCGTAATAATTTTCTGGAGCGAATCTTTCAGAGTCTGGGATTAATATATCTGCTTAGATGAATTTCATTGAAACATTTCATTTCATTTTGCTTTAATGGTAATGAACTCCAGAAATGTTTATCGGATTTATTCCCAGCATATTGCTCGATAGAGTGCGATTTATTGGTTAGCGGTGTTTGTTATGGGCGAAATTCATACATAATTCGGCCGAAAGTCAGACTTACATGCTACTACGAATTTTGTATGCTCAGTGAATTCAGTCAGAAAATCGAGCAATAATAATAATACGGGGCAGAATATCGGGAATATCGCACACATATCACGCAGAAAACTATCGGAAAATATTTGTCGCATAAATATTTTCTCGTATTTTCTCTTTAGGATTTTATTTTGCGCTATATTGTTTCTGAATATGTGCGAATCGCGCTGTATGTTTGACAACTAAATACTGAAGCCGCAAATTTAACCGCAACTCCAGAAATGTTTATCAGATCTATTTCCAGTACTGTATATTGCTCGATAGACTACGATTTATTGGTTAGCGGTGTTCGGCCGGAAGTCAGACTTACATGCTACTACAAATTTTGTGTGCTCAGTAAATTCAGTCAGAATATCGAGCATAATAAAATGGGGTAGAATATCGGGAATATGGCACACATATCTCACAGAAAACAATCGGGAAATATTTGTCGCATAAATGTTTTTCTATGTCGCATAAATGTCGCCTACAGCCTTTGCAAAATTTAATGTGCACTATATATTTTGTCTGTAAATATGTACGAATGGCGCTGTATATTTGACAACTCATATATAAAAAATAGTTTATCATAACAATTTATCAATATCCTGTAGAATACGTATGAAAAATCGCTTTTTTTGATAAGCTACCATCTCTACCATCTCCTAGTTCAATAATAGAGATACTGCTGATTTCAGGGTTAACAACTTTTGTTATTACTGGGAGCTTTGTAATTGCTTTATAACTTCGGTATAATGTGCATGGATTTCGGGGGAGCACAGTAGTTAAACACAACTATAGTGATTTCCGAATCCATGTCCAATTAACCGTTTAGCAAGAAAAAGTTGTTTGTTCCCCACCATTACACGATTTAATAATGTAGCGATATTCCATGAATAAATCGCAAATATTTGATACGGTTTGAGTTTATCGGGTTCGTGTGATCTCGACGCTAATTTGGAAGCTCAAATACACAAATTACGATTTTCGTTCTGGTCTATAATGGTGCAATGATAAAAAGCGCACAGAGAATGCGCATTAGATGCGATTCACTCTTTCGCTTAAATATGTGCCATCAAAACTGTTTAAATATTTCTTTGCTATTTTACGCGTTAACATTATTTAAATATTTGTTTAATACTTTCTAAATGCAATCTATGACGATGCAGAGAAGAAAACCGGCAACAAAAATCGAACAGGGGACGTTCTGAAGATATGCCACGCCTTTATAATCTACACTCGGTACATAGTTTTAGGAAGCGCGCCAGTTGCAACGGCTCATAAACGAATTTTAACATCTGCATGGCTTTGCACACGTCTCTGCTTGTCAGTCTACTCTCCTTACAGTCTCCTCTAACTTATTCATCGCAGTTCACTAAAGAGATTTACACTTTGTAGGATGTTCATGATCGAGGGAGCAACGCGAACAACGGTTCCTGGCAACGCCTTCCGGCGTTGGAAGACAACTTTACGGTTCATCATGTGATTCCATATGAAACGATGAGTTTTGCCGAAGCAGAATATGCGCTGGGGAAGTTTTATGAACAACTTATTGGAACCCTATTTCGGGAACATTGTGTAAACCCGAACGATAGGGTTCGTATGGTATTCCGTCATCCGGAGCACATAGACTCCACGTTCTCCACTCCCGTCATGCCTGCTCAGGATCTAAAACCTGAAACCATTTTGGCAATAATTGACCGCATCAATCGCTCTGGAGCAGCTTTTTTCGTCCTGGATAACCGTGTCCGGTACACGTTCACCTTTGCCGGGACGTACAGGGAGCTGGACGGAACGCTGCGCAACACTACGTTCAAAATTGCCGATTATTTGGAGAAAAAAAGTGAGTAATCAAGGTACAGTCTAACCTTGATAAAGATCCGAATGACTCTTTATGCTGCTCAAGAGCAATCGCCATCGGTTTGGCCATCGCATTGAAACAAAGAAACCAAAAGTCAATTAAGGATTCGCGCTACGCAGCGCAATTTACCGCAGCAAGGAAGCTATGCCGCGAAGCCAAGGTTGACCCAAAGAGACCATGCTCGTTCGAAGATGTGGACAAGTTTTCCTGGCTGCTGTATAATAAATATGACTGCCAATTGATCATTTTTGACGCCGACCTGGATTTGAATATCATGTACAACTCTCCACATCGGAAAAACGTAGTTGCGCTTGTGTACAGCCGCAACCATTTCGACTGCGTGTCGAAACCTTGGGCTCTTGTTGGAAAATACTTTCGTTGTGAAATTTGTGGAGACTTTGCGTACCAGAAAACTAATCACAGATGCACAAGACCATGCGCAGCGTGTTTTCAGTACTTCTGTGGTCCTCCGGCTGGCAAGCACCACTGTAACAAGTGCAATCGGACATTCTTCTCGAAAAAGTGCTTTGATTTGCACGAAAAAACCATTGCGCGAAGGACAAATGGAGAGAAAACCGTGTGCGAGGCATGGACTAAATGCTTGGACTGTGGGAAATACATTGCCCCGCCGGATGGTAGGCACTTCTCGGACCCACATGAGTGTAACGCTGTGTTCTGCAATAATTGTCGAGAATTCTGCGAAAGTGATCATCTTTACTATATTCTTGCCGGGACGAAAGCTCTGGAGGCTGGAAAGAAAAGAAAAAAGCGTGGCACAAAAAGCATTCCGACAAGTACCGTTGCTGACAGTGATGACGATAATGCTGACGACGAAGATCACAGCAGCCTGGATGGATTCATTGAAGAAGATGGAGCTGAGTCTACCGGTAATGGCATACAGGAGGACTTGGATGAAGGCGATACGGGAATTTTCATCAAAAAGAAGTTCGTGCTCGATTTCGAATCCGGCTTTGACGCAAACCGATACCATTACCCAAATTATTTGGTTGTGATGGCGTTACACGACGACGACTTTATCCTCAGATACTCTGGGCCAAAATGCGCCGAAGAATTTTTGCAATTTGTCTTCAAAAAGATAAAGTCTTGTGTATTTTTATCTCATAATGGCCGAAACTATGATCATTTGTTCATTCTTCGTGCATTGGAGCGCGAAGGTCATTTGCCCCGTAAAATGCAGGATGGAACACATGTCACAATGATTACCGTTCCCGGTCCGGACGCACGTTTCATTGACAGCCTCTCCTTCATGCCCCGCTCGTTGGCACAGTTACCAATCGATCTTGGGATCGGCAATTTAGTGGCCAAAGGATTTTTTCCTTACCGCTTTAATATTCCCGTCAATGCAGAATACGTTGGCCCTGTTCCGGAAAAAGAGCTGTTTGACTACAGCCTTATGGATCCTAAGAAAAAGAAGGAATTTGATGAATGGTATGCGGAAAAACAGTTAAAAGTATATAATCTCAAAGATGAACTAAATCTATACTGCACCAACGACGTCTTGGTTCTACGAAAATGTTGCAAAATCACACAGAAGAGCTTCGAAGAGTTATTTCCGGGAATTCAGTGTTTCGAGCAGCCTACGAATCCAAGCGCTGTCATGCTAGGATTTCAAGTGCATTTTCTCGCGGAAAAATGCATCGGGATCATGCCATCTTCCGGCTACGGCAGTCGACATAACCAAAGCAACAAAGCGTTGGAATGGATGGCGCACATGGAACGTATCCTAGGGGTGAAAATCCAAACTTGCCGCTTTCCTGGAGGAGAAAAACGTATCAAGCAGTTTCCCGTAGACGGGTGGGATCCCGTGGAAAAAACGGTGTACCAGTTTCATGGATGTTTTTGGCACGGCTGTGCCATACATTTCCCGGACCCTTCAAGGATGAATACTGTACGCATGAAAACGTTTGGAGAAATTCGCGATGAGACTGCGAAAACGAATCTAGCGATCCAATCGAACCCGAATGTACAGGCACTGGTGATCAAGTACGAGTGCGAGTTTGACCAGGAAAAGAAAGCTGGAATGATAAAATCCTTGAAGTTTCGCCCACGGCTGGACGTCCGCGGCAGTTTGGTCGGAGGGAGGACCGAAGTTTTTTCGCTGTATGAGTCCATTCAGCTGCCAAATAAAGGAAAAACGTATGACGTTATTTCCCTGTATCCTTCAGTTATGGTTTTTGGGGAGTTCCCGATTGGCCATCCTGAAATTGTACTTCACGACTTCGATTACGACATTTCCCGGTATTCTGGCGTTGTTCATTGTGTAGTACTCCCGCCTGCTAATTTGTTCATTCCTACATTGCCTCTACGTCTACCTGACGGAAGAATTGTGTACACCCTTTGCCGCCAGTGCTCCATCGATATTAATATTGCCTTTCCTTGTGGTCATGATGACTCGGAGTGTTTGTTTGAGGGAGCCTGGACAACGCCCATGTTAAATCAAGCAGTTCTGGATGGCTACAAAATTGTTGAAATTTTTGAAGTGCATCATTTTGGACGGGCCAGCAAGTACAATCCTTTAACAAAGGAAGGTGGAATATTTGCTGAATTTAACCCAACCCTCATCCGGAAAAAGATTGTTAACAGTGGCTTTCCGTCAAGTGTTTTGACCGATGAGGAGAAACTTGAATATTGCAATCAGTACGAGAAAACACTCGGAATAGTGTTTGCCCCGGAGGAAGTTGTTGGTAACCCTGGACTGCGGTACTGCGCAAAGATCGCAGCGAATTCAACGTAGAAAAGGTACGAAAATTCATCTATTTATACTTTCACATATCTGCACGCTGTTTCTGGTTATAGGTACGTAATGAGGCCGCTGTTCCAGCAAAATAAGTACTGCAAGACGTATCAAGAAATGAGAGACGTTGTATTCAACTCTCAGTTTGATACCAAGGATATTCGCCTGGTAAATGAAGGATCCTGTGTTGACGTCACATACTCCGAGAAGTCTCATTGGGTAGCACCAAACCGGCGGTGTAACCCGTACATTGGAAAATTTACTACTGAATTGGCGCAGTTGGTTCTGTTGAAAGCCATGCGCATTAAAAACGAGGACACCTTGTACTGCGACACCGATTCCATTTTCTTTATCAGTCGACATGGAGTGGCAGAACCACCGACTGGAAATATTATCGGGGATTTCTCGGATGAATTAAACGGAAAACATTTTGTTGAATGGGCAGCACTGGGAAAAAAGTCCTACTGCCAAGTCTTGAGTGATGGGGAGCAGCGGATGAAATGTAAGGGGATACCGAAGACTCATCGTCTCAGGGAGAACGTGAATATGGCCGTTATGAAGGATATCTTATTCGGCTCAGGACCGCCCACCGTCGTTGCCTGCAACGAACTATCGTTTAAACGAAATATGGAGAATCTGAGTATCCAGAACGTGAACCTCACTCGTCGTGTCTCGTGCACATTAACAAGTCGTGTTACTGGAAAAGGTTTTAAAACTTATCCGCATGGCTACAAGAATATTCCATTTCCAAGTGTTAATTCTATTGAATTTGAAACTGTTAACCAATTGTTAACACGGTTTACTCCTAATGTTTTAGCTGAGGACTTTGAATATACTGGTAATTTTGTTGAAGATCCTGAGTGGTAAAATGGCATTTCATGACGATAATGATGGAAAGATCAAGTGTGAACTTGTAACTGGGTTGTGCACGGACATAAATTTGAAAATAAATTTTCCTGGTAATCCTCAAAGGCTGAAAAAATGTATCGCGGCGTTCAAGTATATTTTTGCATTTCTTCTGTCACATGAGTTTGCCAAGAGTTCACGGATATCATGTCAGGCATGTAGAGATTTAGGCTCTAAACATTCATGCCATGAGTCGATTTCATGTCCACAACGAAGGAAGAATAGCTTCTACACATTGCTGCACACGATCAACAAAAAAGTTTTGTATCGGTTATTTACTGAAGTGGAACGACGCTTTTTGTTTGGAAAACGCGTTTGTCCATGTATTTTGTACTATAAATGTTTAACTGTTTGGAGACCTTTGATGAGGAAGCAGTTTTTACGAGGAGTTGTGCCCAAGGGTATTGATCTGGACCTACTGAATATTATTCAGGAAGTTATTGAAGAATGGCGAGAGCACGATGTACCAAAGAACAGATCAGTAGTCTCCTAGGTGAGATTTATTTTGATATCTCCAATCCAGCAGGATATTCTGGAAAACAGAAGTTGTACAACCAAGCCAAAAAATCCACGCTATGCAAAATATACAAGTCAGATGTTGAAGACTGGCTTGAGGATGTTCCCAGTTATACGCTACATAAACCTGTCCGAAAATTATTTCCCCGCCTGCCAGTAGTGGTCTCAGCTCCGGAAGAGCAACTGCAAGCTGATCTGTTGGATTATCAGTCGCTCTCTTCGTATAACGATAAGTATCAATACATGCTCGTCGTTATTGACTGTTTTACAAGGAAAGCATGGGTTGAGCCACTTTTGAATAAAACCGGAAAGGAAGTTACAGCTGCAATGCAACGTGTGTTCAGCAAAGCCGGATTTACGCCTAAAGTTTTGCAAACGGATACAGGCACAGAATTTTATAATAGTGAAATGCAAGAATTTTTGAAAGCAAATAAAGTTAAGCACTTTTCAACACATAACGCGGAGATTAAAGCCGGACGAGCCGAACGTATAAACAGGACGATTTCGACAAAATTGTTCAAATATTTCACCCATAAAAATACACGCCGTTGGATTGATGTCATACAGCCGTTGATGACAGCGTACAATTCAACACCTCACCGTTCCCTGAAGTTTGCAACGCCAAATGACGTCACGTCTAACCGGACAAAAGAATTTCAGCGAATATTTAACAAACCGCAGAAGATGGAGCACCTTTTTCGACGTCTACCGAGGAAGTGTTTCAAAACTGATGACTATGTTCGAATTAGTGTTAAAAAGGGTCCACATGAAAAGGGATTTGTACAGTCTTGGTCCACCGAAGTGTATCAAATAGCTGAAGTGATTAAAGTTAACCAGTCGATCATGTATAGTGTGAAAGACTTAAAGAACGAAGTGCTAGATGGCCGTTTTTATCCTTGGGAGCTTCAAAAAGTTTCGGACAAAGCAAAAGACGTTGCTGATATCGAAGTCCTAGAGAAACGTGGGAACAAAGTGAAAGTACATTATGTAGGATGGAATAAAAAGTTTGATGAGTGGATACCCCGCAGTAACTTATTTAAACCATAAATGGAGAATTTTCAGCTAACTGTATTCTCAAACCCGAAAGGGTCTGCGTCTGATTTTACCGTGTATCTGCCTACACTTTTTCAATTAAACGGCGACGTGGAAGTTGCTTTGGCCTACATTCAGTGCCCTAACATTACCTCGAAAAAATTTGTGCCGACTATTTGCGTCTACACGGATCTAGTGCGCTGCCAACTTTTAAACGACAAATATGTTCCGTTACTTGGAATTGCCCCATCGCGGATTCTAACTAACGGTGGAGCGTACTCAGCGTTGCAAACGTTCAGAGATGTTGCGAAACGTGATTTTGACCGATTAGACTTTATAATTCGCGACCTGAACGGCAACTGTATATCTTCTGAACCTGAACAGTCAGTATTACAACTAAATTTTCGAGAAAGACCCAAAGCTTTTCTCCATGGATGAAGAAGTTGCCCCAACGCATATACCTGCACAGGTATACCTGCAGTTACTGGCTCCCGAATACCCAGCGCCATCTACCGGTTACAACCAGCATGGGTACGGTGCTTTCGGAAATTTTTTTGGAAGTTTGGCGCGAACGGCGAGACATATAATTTTTCCACGCTTGGTGAAGCTGGGAAGATCAGTTGTTTCGGATATTCTTTCGAATAAGCAAACACTGTTGGATTCAGCCCAGAACAGAACAGTAGAAGCCGTGAGTGACATTGCAACAAGAATGCAACGTGGAAGCGGACGCAAACGTGGTCGTAGACGTAAGCGACACACTCGGAAGCTGCAAGTTATTTTGAAACCGAAGATTCGTCGGAGGCGAAAGACCAAGTTGCGTCGGCGTAAAGCATCTCGCAAACGCGGATTTTGTGGTATACCTAAATTCTTCAGAAGAAAATCCTGAACAGCATTATGGAAGGAATTCACCCGTTCTCGCCTTTATGCCTAAAGTCGGAGTTGGACCATTGGTCCTTACCGCCAACCCAAACAGCTATCCAGTCGGTTAAATACATCTCTTATACCGCCATCGGAAACAACTTGACCAGTGACGCAATTAATTGGGAGATTAACAGCACTCCCGATGAAGCCGTCGACCTAGTTCATAGCGAACTCTTACTCGATGTTACTGTCAAGAAGGCTGACGGAACGAATCCAGCCGCTGCTACAGCGTTCGGCCCAGTCAACCTGTTCTCGAGGAGCCTGTTTTCCGGCCACGAACTATTATTCAACAATGAACCAGTTTCTACTATACCTACGCTGTCTCACTATGGTGCATTTTTTGAACATTTACTAAATTACGGAAGCGAAGCGAAAGATCAGATGCGCCAATATGGCTTTATTCTCGATACCGCCAGCGCTCATGATACGACACTGCTAACTCTACCTAACCCGAATCCTAATAACGACGTACTTAATAAAGGCTATTTGGCACGAAGAAAACATGTCCAGAATGGAACTATCTGGCACATGGTTTGCAAGTTTCCTAGCGATCTTGCTAATCAGCCGCTTCTTATACCTCCTAAAATTGATATAAAACTTTCGCTTACGCGGTCTAGAGATCAGTTTGCTCTTATAGCTACCGATGAAAATGCTGATCTTAAAATCAACATAGTTAATGCCGTACTGAAAATCAAAAAGATCAAATTGGACCCGGAATTTTTATTAGCGCATGAAATGCTCCTACAAAAACGAAATGCTGTAATTCCATTTGTTGAGTCTGGCCTTTTGGAACTCACAATACCACAAGGGAGCACTCTCTGGTCACGGGACGATCTTTTCCGTGGTGTTATCCCCAAAAAGATGCTTGTGGCGTTCGTGGACTCTAGAGCCATTGCTGGAAATTTTACCAAGAACCCGTACAATTTTCCCCACTTAACCATTAGTCAAATCGTGACCTATGTCAACTCAGAACCTATTCCCAGTAAGCCATTGCAGCTAACACCAACCGCCGGAAACTACAGAGATGGATACCTCAGCCTTCTAGAAACCAGCGGGATGCTGTTTAAGAATTCAAGTTTGTTATTTGATTCTGCTGACTGGCCGCTAGGTTACGCAATTTTCGGTTTTAATCTGGAGCCGGATGTCGGTGACGGATCGTGCGTTAACCCAACAAAGAAAGGAGTCCTTGGTCTCTCATTAACATTTACGGTCGCAACGGCTGCGACGTACTCCGTTTTGATATACTATAATCGAAATGGCCTGATCAAAATTGATTCACGAAGGAATATCTTTTGCCCATACAAACGCCTATAGAAATGAAAACAGTACAGATCCTGGACATTATGAAGCACGAAGCTTAGTGCAACCCCAATGTCAGATTCTTAGGTGTGTACCCGAGGGACCGCCTGCCAGTACTCAAGAACCCCAAGCTCCCTCTCGGACTTATCATTAACACAAACAAACATGATCAGCCGGGAAGTCATTGGGTGGCAGTGTTCGTAAGCAGCAAAGGCAGAGCGTGTTTTTTCGATTCATTTGGAAAGTCTGCACTTTTCTATCGCATCGAAATTGATCGCTTTTTGTGCGAAATGTTACCGTGGACAATGGGTATATATGAAGAGAACAGAATTCAAATACAAGACTATAACTCTGCTCTGTGTGGCATGTTTTGTATTTTCTTCCTGTACTTTGCTTTTCGGGGTTTACCATTAAAAGCAATTGTTCACAAATTCAACTACCCAAAGTGCCTGGGTAAAAATGACATGCTGTTACGTGAGTTTGCTCGTAAATATCTTCGTGTGTGTTCTAATCCATATCAATGTTTGAATTGCTGTTTGAAATGTAACCAGTGCGCACAGCCAATGTATAAAGTTCTCAATGTTTAATAAATTCACGTTGCCCAACTCTTTGTCGGTGTTACAGTAGTAGATGAACTAGGCACAAAGTCTAAGAACACTTCACGTCGTTTAGTATTAGGAAAAAAACTACTTGGTACATGCACTTTCCGTAGCTCATTCAAAAACACATCTAGCCCTTGAGGCCTTGGTCCTTGTCCTGGATTGTTGGTAGCCGTGACCCATTTAATTAAGTCCACCACGTTAGCACCTGCTATGACATTTCCGTTAATAACAGGCTCGTGACGTTCAGAAATCCGTATGTTCGTGTGGCCGGATAAAAATCTCAGTAGCGCCTCGGCTGCCTTTTTCTGCGTTTTCGGCATATAGTCCACCATCTTTGAAGGATTTGTTGATTCTACTTCTTCTGTAGATTTTGTGCTAGGTGTAATCTGCAGTACAGGGCCTTGGGCTTGGCTGACAAGCCCTTGATAGCGATCCAAAGCGTCATCGTACGTAATCAGCTTTTGTCCGGTAGTTAGGGCTGGATCACGCAGTACATGGTGCAGATGAGATTCGGCGTCATGCAACGGTTGGGCATATCTGTCCAAGTGTCTGGATGTTGCGGGAAACTGCCGCATACTAGGTGGTGGAGTTGGGGGACGCAAAGTTCGCATTTGGTCCTCATTAATTAAATACATACGCCGGGCCATATTAAACACGTCCCAACACGTATGATAGTACAGGCGGAATAATAAGAGATAAAATAGCAAATCCCTTCTGAACGAGAAAATTACGCTTATGTTTTTTCGAGATACTCTTTTTCGCAAGTATCTTGATATACGGCATAATTTTTTTAACCCGCTCAGCTTTGCTTGGCTCCGTGACTGGAACGGTACCCGTTACAATTTGTAAAGCGCATTCAGTAATGGCATCAATCAGAGTGTCCTCAGAATTTTTAACAATGGCTTTGGCTAGCTTGGGCTTGCTGTTTGCAACGGCTGTCAATAAGTCCAGATGTGCAACGGTTTTGCTCTTCTCCATTATGCTGGTACGAAGACTTCTGTGGCATTGGCTTTATTTTCGCCAAATATGGCGGTGCGCAGTCTGTAACGGTCGTCGGTTGATTGCTGAAGGTCAATAACAATATAACCGTATGGTCGGTCGAAGCACTTATTGATCGCATCCATAAAGTAGTTCAAACGGTTTGGAAAAATTTATCGGCCTAACGTTTGCAACTGTTGTTTATCTTGCGGGTTTTTAAAACTCACAATGACTTTAGCATTCAATCGAATGTCCCGTCCAAAAGATTGTTTGAAATATAGATTTTGCGTCAGGTAAACAACTGACGTGTTAGAGTGCCGTCCACCGTTGCAGAACAGTTGAGCAACATGCTTACTGGTGTTTTGCTCCAAATGCAAGTCATCAATAACACACAGATTGTTGTAATGCTTGTCAAAGAATTTTGCATTAGAGATTTCTTCTGGCAAGCCTTCTATAAATTCTATCGGATGTTTTTCGCTTAAAAGTTGATCATATAACGGTTGATATTGTTTGTAAAACCAGAAGACGCGCGCAGGTTTAGGACGAATTTTATTAGTACGCAATAGGTTGGCCACAAACGTAGATTTACCAGAATCAGAGCTTCCAGATATTAAGAAAGATAAGGGTTGATTAAATATATCAGTCACATTAGTCTCCATTACTTTTATCGGGTGGGAAACCCAGCAGACGACGACTTTCCACGAACAAGAATTTAATTAATGGAAAAATCACATCCTTCAAAGGTATTTTATCATACAGTTTCAGTGAAATTACACAAACAATACGAATGCACTGGGAGAGCATAAAGGGAATCCCATAATAGAACAGCCAAAACCAGTTGCTATTCAGGTTAGGTCTCGGCTCCATTGGGTCCTGTTGATCCTCCATTTTGTTTAGTGCTTGGTCCATCTGCTACAACTCCGTCAATCTGGTCTACTTCAAATCGATCGAAATCCGATGAAGATGATGACTCAGGTAAATAATGATCTGGTCCATGAAATGCGCCTCGCGTCAGAAGTTGCATGGTCACCCACGGTTTAACCAGATGAAACTGATAGTTGAACAATGGAAGCTCCGCCTCCTCACCACTAATCCCATCCATCCAGACCCGGATTCCCGATCGATCTGGCATTTCTAGAAACAAGCAACCAATCACCTTTGTCTTTTCAAGACCGTTGAAATTCCAGTTGTGGCGCATTTCCATGAGCGTTGACTCGACAACTGCAAAGCACAAGCGCCTAACGATGGGCAACCACTTCCAACGGTTGAACTCTGTGACTTTCGCACTGCGGTACTTATCCCGAATGATGTCGCGCTCAAAGTTATTCTTAAACTGACACAAAGAGAGCTGAACCGTTGTTTCTGGTTCATCGGCCACGTCACAGAAATGCAAATACAGGCCAACGCCCAGATATGGAAAACGATCCAATAGGAGCTTGACTTGATCGTCCAAAGCATTCATAAGCTCGCAGAAGCTCTTTTTACGATACTTGCTTATGAGGCCAAGCACTTTAACGTCCCTGGCTTGCGGTGTTCGAAGCATAACCGGCGGTATAACAGCGCGAAACGATGCCATTTTAGAAATTTAGAAACCGAGTTGTACTTCTAAATTTTGAAAATGACTTCTGAAACTGTGCTTGACTCTGCTCGATTCAGAGGTTGCTTGATAGGGGCGTATATTGGGGACTGTGCTGGTGGGCTGTTCAAACAGACCAAGCGTGACTGCCAACCAATCGCTGTTCAACACGTAGTGGATACGTTGTTCTCTAAAAACTGCTGGCTACCAACCGACGCATCGTATCTAACGAGCGCTGTAGCCCGTTCTATTGTTGATTCTGGTTCATTTATCGATGTTCACGTTGCTCAGTACATGGCCGATTGCTACTTTGAATTTCCGGAGAGGCGAAAGTTTTTTACGACAATCAAAGATGTGTTCTTTGCGTGGAAACTTAACGGAATTAAAACCAAAACAGTATATTTTCCGGCCGCCCAACAATTCCGTGGAAGTGGCTCGTATGGAAACGGTGCCGCAGTTCGAGTGGCACCGCTGGTTTTGCTTAACTGTTTTGATCTGGACTCTGCTCTAAAAGAAGTTGATGAAAGTTCGAGCTTAACACACGGCAATTTACTTGCCGTGCGTGGGGCTAAGTTACAAGCTCGTGCTATTTTTGAAGCATTGCATATCCACCAGCCAGACGCTGCTAGCTTTATTGCTACTCTTATTAGTTTCTGCAAAAAGATGGAGGTGGATAATCAGTTCAAGTTTTACAGTAACCGTCTCCGTAAGGTTCAAACGTTCCTGGCAGACAATACTGATCCGAAAGCCGTTGTCAGTGCCTTAGGCAACGGAATCAAGGCGTTGGAAGCCGTTCCTTTGGCTATCTACTGTGCTCTACGCGCGATGACACCTGTCGCAGGAATTATTACGGAAAGCGCGTTTGATCGTTGCATCATCCTGGCAATTTCTATGGGGGGCGATACCAACGTCATTGCCAGTATGGCCGGAGCCATCACCGGCGCTTGGATCGGAAACGGACGGATTTCCGTTCTTATGAAAATGCCGTGTTATGACATAGAAGAGCCTGAAGTTTTGGGCTCGGAGTTGGCCAGAGTGCTCCAAGAACGTATTGATAAAATTGCTGCATTTAAAAAAGAAATGAATATCCGTGTTTAATTATTCTTATCGATGCATATCGTGTCTGCTTATTCTAATAATTATGTGTTTCCTGTTCTGTAGTGTAATACATATTGCGAACCAAATGCCGTACTGCCATTCTTTATTCGGTAGTCATGCTGTGAGATCATTATTATTATTCTCGAATAATATTCATGCGTTGAGACCGTTACGTTCGTTTACATAGAGCATTCAGACAAAAGCATAGGAACAATAACGTCATCCCAGTCTTCTGGACATTCCGTTCCTAATGGCAAATCAAATCCTAAGTCAGTCTTTTCAATTTCAAGCATAAGTAGCTGAAAAGACATTAAGCGCATTTTAATATTCTTGTTCCCTTGTCCAATTCCGAGAACTGGATCGTTGATTTCATCCGGATAATGCGGGGGATAAATGGTCAGAACAGTACCAGTTTTTTTAAGCAAAGTAATTTGCTGAGGTCCTTTCAGCCGAGCGTCTGTGGTTTTCCGCATAGTTCTGTTATCTTCTAAACGTAGGATCTGCGCCAGTTCCAACGCCCCCAGTTTAATCCCGTATTCTCTGGCGATGTGCTTGTTGGAATCTGAGAATGACATAACCTGCTGTAAATAAACAGTACGCTTACGGGGTTGGACGTAAGCCGCTACAGACTTTCCCAACGTATACCACTGCGTTTCCCTATCGGGTAAATTACTGACAAATTCCAAGTACGAATACTCCATTTTTGCTAAATGAGGTTCAGAGTACAACGCGAAAATATTTAGACCGTTATTTTCTTCGTTTACCAGTGTTTCTCACTACAAACACTCCTATTGGTCGAACACAGTATCGGTGGGCGTAGTCGTGTCTGTGAGGCCGTACGGATGTTACACGGGTTAATTTTAGTATGTGCGGTAGGTGTAGGGTTAAGTCTACTTTTCACTACAACCTACTGCTGTAGTTGTTTTTCTAATTTTAATCTGGTTCTGTGTTGTTAAACACGAATACAGATTCATAGTTTTAGTTGCAACTATGAATTTGTGTTCGTGTTAAATGCCACAGAAAACCGCGCCGGATGTGCTGCCAAATGGCCGTTCGGTTCTTTACGGATGGAGGACCACCGCGCCAGCGTCTACCGATACGCCACCGTGAGATCATAATTATAAATTATGAACGATAGAATCATATTTTGTAATTATGATTTCATGGCTGTATGCCGCCAGTTGCCCTGCCGAATCACCGCACGGCGACCATATATTCATGACCATGATCATATTGATTATGATCATATTCAATATGATTATGGTCATGAATGTAAGATCACCCCCTCCGCAGTGTCCACCGACACACCGTCCGATACCGCACACCGCCACCGGACCAGCGTACCACCAACCCGCGAAACAATAATTATTAATTACAAATGTAATTAACGATTACTATTTCACAAGATGTGAGCGTACTACCGTGTATTGCGTACGGCCGCGGTTGATTTGCGGACTTTTGCCTATGCAGAATTATTACTGCACACTCGTACGTATTAATTTCAGGATCAGAACTCCTCCTGATTTAATCCTGAAATTAATACGTGCGAATGTGCAGTAATAATTCTGCATTTGCGATACATTTGGTGTTACGTATACAGTACTGTGTAGTTTCAGTTATTTTTAATATTTTTATCATGTTTTGTGTTCACGCCGTTCGCAAAATATAGCAATGCAATTTAGTATTGTATAGTGGCCGAGTGTACTGTGTATTCTACTTTTTACCGCAAGGTCCAGTGTTCAACTCCCGGTCTTCTATTTTTTTCTTTTTGTTGTTAAGGAAACTACTCGTACATACTTTAAAGTGCTTTAATATCACAGAACAACACAGTAAAAATGGTAGTATCACAAAAACTAATAACACAGTATATAATAATTAATCTTATGACTAGAGTACGTAATATCACAATAATATAAAAAATAAATAAAAATATTAATTTGACTAGAAATTATTATAATAATAAAATATTATTCAGGGCGCGCGAGCTCACCATCTACGAAGGTGACAAAAACATCTGCTGCTGCGCGCACCTGATTGAGCGTGGACAGTCCGACCAGCCCCAGCGTGAACACGGCGAAAAATTCGGTCCGGCGCACGCTGATCTGATCCGCCAGGCGATCTACGCGGGCAACCTCCTCCACCTTTCTGGTGAGCTGGTCCAACACCTCAGCGTATGGGCGCCGCGGTGGACGCTTCAGGACGACGTTCCGGGCAGTCCGCCATACGCTCCCCAGAACATGTTTCCAGTTCTCGCGTCTCTTCTGTTGATTCACCGCGGCGCCCATGTTGGGCACGAGGACCACGCTCCCATCCCCCCTCGCCGACGGCCGCCGCACTTCCCCGGACAAGTATGCCAGTATCCAGCTGAGTGACCAGCTGGGGTCACTGTTGCAGTTGCGGCGGCGTGCGGGTGTCGGTTCGAGGTCAATTTGGGCGAGCAGTGCCGCTTCCTCTCCGGCGCGATCGAGCGCGTCCCCGTTCCGGCCGGCGATTCTGCTCACCGTCGCGCCCATCTCAGCGATCTCGGCTTCCAGCTCTGATCGCGTCCGGAAATAGCGGCCTATCGCTGAGTTTGCCCGCATGAGCTCACCGAGCACTCCCACCTACGCATCCCGGTGTTAAAATATTTTGTAAATAAATATAATAAATATTTATGTAATATATTAAAAATTTATAAATAAATGAATTAATATATTAATTTAATTTATTTACCACTTGTTCACGGCCGTCGGCATCCAGGTGTTCTACGTATGTGTAGAAGGCGTCATAGTTCGCCATCACATGAGGGAAACCCACCGCGGCCCTTTCGTTGGCCGTTAAGTATTTAGAGAAGATTGTCATCTTTTTTTTCACCGGATTAAAATTTATAAAATTTGAAATTTTATAAGACCGATCGACTGATTTTTTGGCACCGGTATTTAATAGCCAGCGGCCGAATTCATTGGTGAAAGGTCAGCGGTTGTCATAGACCGGACACAGTATTATTATATTAAGTACTATATTAAGTACTTGTACATATATTGTATATATATATATATATATTAATTTATTTACAGTTTCGCTAACATATGTGTCACGCACCGCTGCACACTAGCGTCACGCTTGATCGCACACTAATAAGCGACGCCAGGTGCCGCTGTCCAGGGGGCAGTTGACTTTTAACCCCAACCGTTGCAACGGCCGGTAAGTTACCCCTAATTACCTACGCCCGGTGGGTGGCCCGCTATAAGCGGAGGGGTATCTACTATATCCAATGCATATACGGTATACCGTAAATCGCGAGCACTGGGCTTGAAGAAAGTAGGCCCGCGCTCAAGCTCGGACTTGGACTCGGACTTGGACTACTAAAACTTGGACTTGGACTTCACTTGGACTCTAAAACTTGGACTTCACTTGGACTCTAAAACTCGGACTTCACTTGGACTCTAAAACTCTGACTTTATGACTCAGACTTGGATTTAAGCGTTTCTCATGTCTTCTTTCGTTTCTTCATGTTTTCTCAGGTTTCTCAGGTTTCTTAGGTTTTTTTAGGTTTCTTAGCTTTCTTAGGTTTTTTCGGTTTCTTTTTTTGTGTTCATAGGTTTCTTAGGTTTCTCAGGTTTCTGAGGCTTCTCTGGCTTTCTTAGGTTTGTTGGGTGTTCTTAGGTTTCTGAGGTTACAACATTTCTTAGGTTATCTAGGTATTCTTTGGTATTCTGAGAAACCTAAGAAACCTAAGAAGCCTAAGGAACCTAAGAAACCTAAGAGACCTTAAAAAACCTAAGAACACCTAAAAAACCTGAGAAACTTAAAAAACCTAAGACCTAAAAAACCTAAGAACACCTAACAAACCTAAGAAACCTAAGAAACCAAAGAATAACCTAAGAACACCTAAAAAGCCTAAGAAACCTAAGAGACCTAAAAAAACCTAAGAACACGAAAGAAGGCCAAGAACACTTAAGAAACCTAAGAGACCTGGGAAACCTAAGAAACCTGAGAAACCTAAAAGACCTAAATGAGAACACCAAAGAAACCTAAGAACCTAAGAAACCTGAGAAACCTAAGAAAACATGAAGAAACGTAAGAAGACATAAGTAACATAAGAAACGCCTAATTCCAAGTCAAGTCATAAAGTCCAAGTTTTAGAGTCCAAGTGAAGTCCGAGTTTCAGAGTCCAAGTGAAGTCCGAGTTTTAGAGTCCAAGTGAAGTCCGAGTTTCAGAGCCCAAGTGAAGTCCGAGTATTAGAGTCCAAGTGAAGTCCAAGTTTTAGAGTCCAAGTGAAGTCAAGTCCAAGTTTTAGTAGTCCAAGTCCAAGTCCGAGTTTGAGCATGGGCCAAGAAAGTAGCACTTGTTTGCGCAATACGGCAGACAAAGCAAAACAGAGCATCAATTTTTTCAGCCACATGTTGTACCTGCATTTCTACACACCAGGACGGGTGTTAAAATAGGCAGATTTTGGATTAGTAAGTGGCACGAGTCGCTAAATAATAAAATTATTACTGCTGAATGTTCGCTATCATACAGACAGTATTCAACCGCACATCTGATGCGAATGCATCGCTAGCGCTGGGTTTGAAAAAAGGCTTGCTTCCGCATTCTGCGTTAAACCTTAAAACAGAGCGGGTCAATTTTTTCGGACAAACATTGCTATTTTTATATACAGTAGGTGCACGAGTTTGCATGATAAAATACTGTAGATCGGCATGTTATTAAGCGCAAAAATTTTAATTTATATTTATTACAACTGAAATTTCGACTGTCATGCAGTAGATATTCACATGCAGTAGATATTCACATATTCACTGTTAAGACATGGCGTTTCTCACAGTGCTTCTTTACACGTTTCGAATTCGCTCTTTTCCACCCGCGTGCAAGAGGGGCCCAAAAGCGACCCAGCTTCTGCTTCCGCACTATTGTGAGCAATCGCCATCTCCGCGTAGGATGGAGGGAGATCCACTTTGTCTCGTGGCGCAACGTCAGTGTACACAGGTGGATCTTCGATAACATCGGTAGTGTGTAGTTGACGACAACGGTGGGGATCGAGCCGTGGCACGACATGGACGTGGGCAAATAGCCTCCATGGCCCGTAGTTCTTCGTTTGCCGTCCGTGACCAATATGCCGCCGCCATGCCCGTGGAGCGGAAGGCGAAAACCAGCTCCACGTAGAGGATGCCCCATCCCAGGAGAACTTCGTATGCTTGATTGTTTGTTCCTTCCATGATGGCAGCCACAGCGAATAGAATACCAATAATCATGAGCCATGTGTAGATGCGAAAGAAATCCAGTCCGCGCGTCGCACTCAGCTGGCCTGTGGCGGATTGAGACGGTCGTGATGACTTGATAAGTCCTGCTGTGCCGAACAGTCCGAAAAGGTTATAGAAAACCATCCACGCCGTGGAAACTGTTCCATAAATTACGGTTTCCCCAGTGGTATCCACCTCTGCAAAATGAGACAATATTGTGACCCGTCATTTCGTCGACGGAAACTCGTCGACCGTCATTAAACCAAACAGGCACGATGTCGACCTGTCATAACGTCGAACTGTACGTATGGTCGCTTAGTGATCCACTATGATAAGTGAATGGAGGATGGTCGTATAAGGGAAGCGGCCCGGTAGATAGTACCAATTCGTGTACATGAACGAAAACTTTTACTTTCATACACTCCCGAACATATTGCTGTTTTGTTATGTCATCCGTAGCCAGATGACTCGTATACACGTGCGTAAAAAACCGTTTTTGCGAGCAACATCCGGTTCGGGTTATGGCCATGAGAAAATTCCAAAAAGTTTAAATGCATTCAGGTATACCAAAAATCTCATTATGGACCCATCCCCTTCCAGTTTTGCACATAAATGGATTCCATATGTTTCCTCAGGTTTCTCAGATTTTCTGAGATTTTCATAGTTTCTTAGCCGTCGCGCTCGTGGCGGACAACATTGTGTCGGTCGACGAAGTGTAAATCGAAAGATGTCGATAAGCCCTAAAACCATACGATTATTCGTAAAAGACGAAAAGGGTAAAAATACGCATGCCCTGATGTTCAAGTTATAAAGCGGCACGCAACTTAACCAGGCGAAAATTGATTCCGTTTGCACATACCAGTAATTAATTGTTCAGCATGGTTTGCTATCCACGTCGTTTTCGCCGCACAAAAATTCAGCACGCGACTTTTTGCCGCGAAAACATTTCATAGCGTAACACAGGGACGCTGGACACTTCGAAATAGGACATCTTGCATTGAAATATTTTACCTTTCCGGCATTTTGACGCATGACATCTGGTCGCGGACAATTCACCTGGGAACTCTCGAATCACGCGACAATTCGCCTCCAAAAAGCCGACGCTTTTAGTTTTCACAGTTTTCAGTGTATTCTTACCAGGGCACAAAGGGGTCCTCCAAATTCAGAAAAATTTCATATTTTGTAAAATGGTAGTATACTATCGTAGTATGCTTAAAAAAATATTTTCATCTGCCATGGTCAAGGGGGCGTGGTCAGACAGCATCTAAAAGTTTGCGTGTTATCAACATACTATGCAATGCAGTGAGCGGAGTTATTCGTAATTACGAAGTGCAGTACGAGTACATCTCTGCTAATCAGTAAAAGAAGTTTTTTGCAGGGTTTACTACATACAATACTAACTGAAAAAAATTTTTGAAAATGTGTGCTCAGGCAACAATGACACGAGCCGCCGCACGTGGGCATCGTTTACATCACAACGGGACAGCTGCAAAAGTTCACGGTGCTACAGTAAAAATTCAATATAAAACTAATACAAATTTTCGAAAATGTGTATTTAGGCAGCAGTGACACGAGCCGCCGCACGTGGTCTTCGTTTACATCACCACTCGACAATTTCAGAAGTTCACGGTGCTACAGTAAAAATTTAATATAAAACTAATTACGAATAACTCCACTCACTGCATTGCATAGTACGTGATCATATGCAAACTTTTAAATGCTGTCTGGCCACGCCCCCTTGACCATGGCAGATGAAAATATTTTTTTAAGCATACATACTATGATAGTATACTACCATTTTACAAAATATGAAATTTTTCTGAATTTGAAGGACCCCTGTGTGCCCTGGTTAGTTTTTATACTTTTCTTAAGTTTTCCTAAGCTTGTTTATTACATAGCAAAACGTCTGCGATTAAGTGTCCTGCGACTAGTTGTCCTGGGAAATGTCACGGTGCCGACAATTTGGATAGCACAGCTAATACGCTCAGCGCTTCGTTGACGCCTTGAACGATGGTCAATATACAATAATTATCGCAAATATAACTTCCTCCAATTATCCCCTCTTAGGTATTTCGTAGTCTTTCCCTTTTATACAGAAATCTTTTATTGATTACTTCGTGAAGATTTAAGCAACAGTATTAGCTATGCACCTCCCATTCCAAATGTCGTAACGTAGGGTGTGACGCACCCTAGTGTGCAGTTTTAATGCATTTTCTCAATGTGTACGTGCCATGTAGATTATTTGCAATCGTCACCGGCAATACTGTTAATCCTAACGCCAATTTTAGGAAAGCCTGGTAGGACGTCCATTCATAATAGTCGTTAAAAGGGCTCGTATCCGCTGTTGGATCGCTTGCGCGATAGTTTAAGGGGTCGAGCAGTAGGTCGGTGACGGCGGTCGGCAATCGACCATTTCTCAGAGCAATGGCAGTGACGACCATGCACACACCGTTAACAAAGAGAAGCAGAAATGCGACGGCCGTTAAGAGCATCATGGCGACGGGTCCTTCCTGTAGAGCGGTTTGCAGAACAACCCCCAGTGCGAACAACATGTTGATAACTATGCAGGTCACGTAAAGTTTTCCGATCCCGAAGCCCGGTGGGTGGTGGTCGTGAATCGTTTTGCGGTCGAAAGTGTATTTTTCATAGCCCCAGAGACTGACTATCATTCCAGCAACGTTATAAAGCAACGACCACATGTTGAAAACGTATCCCATTGCCCGATGGCTGTGCGCCGTGTTGTCTGCAAAATTTAACACCACGCTTCCGGTTATTTATTATTTACGAAACGGGCGATATTATCCTGAAACATCACGGCTAATGATTGTGTTATTGCATCGATTTTTGCGAACTTATCAACAGAACGGATCGTTAGGCGTCGATCTAACGTCGCACGGAATTTAACCGAATGTACTCGTATATTCTACGTTTTAAAACTGTGACAGATTACTTAACAATTAAAGTTTCAATATTTCATTGTTTCCTTTTGCAGAGAATGCAATTTAAATTAACTTCTATAATTGTATTGCATATTAAGTTGACACTGTCGACTGTATAACATCGTATAATTTTTAAAGCATTTGTTATGATTGTGCAATAAGAAATCTGATTAAGAAATCTGATTAGCTATCTCAATTCTGTTAGACAGTCTGAACGAACAAAAAGGATAGTATGACAATAAATTAGAAATTAAAATGTGTGCGGAGGAAAGTAAATTGCACTGTGCTAAACAGTCTCATTACGCCAAACTGGAAATTCGTAGGAACCAAGAGGATAAATAGACGTCTTGCCTAGCGGAATCCATATAAAAACGGACAGCAACGCAAGCATTAGCTGGATGACGGAACAAGTCCATACTAAAGCATACAGTGTAGACTTCCATGGCATCAAGTTGCTGACAGTTCGATGCTGGGATGGCGCCATCACTGATGCAAGAAATGAGTAATCACGTCCCGCTTTAAAGTCAAGCGCTATTTTCCAGCAACTGAGCGAGAAGGAAAGACTAAGGCCCGTTTGATACAGTTGTTAAACGAAGAGCTGCTAACAACTTCAAAACGAAGAGCTGCGGTCAGGTTTCCCACTCTACTCTAGCTTGTCAGGACGCCAAGAGCCGCGCAGTGTCTTCTATCGTCGCTTGTTGAATGAAGTTAGAGTACAGACTGCAGCAGGTTGTCGGTAACCCACGGACTTTCATAATGCGCCAATAATCCGCCCCGGGCAAAGACGATGTTACTGGGGAAGGGTGAGCGAATATTATTGATTTTTCCATTTTGGGTACGCGATATACTGGGTTAAGTGTGCAACATACCCGTACACAGCTCGTGCAGTACCTTGGGTAGACGTTCTGTGCCTGTGTGGGCCATTTCAGCTTTCATCTTTACCGTTGCCGACATCAGTATCGCCACCGCTCTCTGCCTTCACCGTCCCACTCCGTGTACAGTAGTAAAAAGCCGTTTATATAAAAGTTTTTTTCCATTAACTAACATTTATTAGCGGGAAAGCCAAGGTACTGTTGAGGCGTTGTCATTTCTAGATTTTTTTGTTTGATCAAAACATTCGAACCTGTCGTCTAAATTGAAATTTATTAAACCAAACTTTGATTTGAGACATGTTTAAAAAAATAAATCAAAGTGCTAACTGCAAGCAGTTTTGCAGATACGTTTCTATGGTGCATCCAGTATAATGGAACAAAATAACGGGAGCTAAGCGATACCATAATCGAGGAGACTTGGCACAGCATACTTCTCAGGAGCGAAAGTTTGAAACTGTTACAGATAGATGCAAATGCAACGGCCAGTGTTTAATTGAGCCGTAAAATCGATCATTCATTCCTGTCCGCTCAAAACTGCAGTACTGCGTTAAATTAGCGATTCTCGTCACGAAATACGGTATTCGGAGCTTCTTGATATTGACTTTGATAAGTAGCGACTGATAAATCGCCAATTTCCGGCTCCCAGTGATAAGCGCTGGCTTTCGTTGATAAGCGTGCGTTAGATCAGCTATTTGTCTTTCTTAAAAAGCACCCAGGTCAGAAAATGACTTCCGGGTGACCGGCGCCATGATATCATCAGCTGCGCAGCTGAGAGACGTTATAATCTTCGGCATATGACTACTTATCTGTTATCAAGAATAAAGTAGATTACACGGATAGCAAAAGAACAATGCAAAAGATTACTTGGGAAACTGTACAGCCTGTACATAACATTTTGTTCCGGCTGGAGCGATGAATACAAACGTTATAGACAAGTAGCCCAATACTTCGCAGTATGTTAATTGCTTTTTCGGGCCCTACGTGCTGGGAGGAATACATTAATTTAAAGTGGTGCACAATTGCCATAATCATTCTGGAACGCACGTGTAAGTATTATAACAGGCGATCGACAAAATCATTCTGACCGTGAAATAACTCCGTTTCAAAATTAATCGGCATCAACCGATCATGGTTAGTTGGCGAGAAGTGCTTCTATCTGAAGCGTTTCAGCGCACGCATTATTACCTGGTATTCTGCTTCTCCATACTGAACATCACACTAGGGCCATTATCGTCCACTGCCTACATATCTGGCTTCTGATCAATCAACCCCCGAAGCAGCCACTGCGAAAACTGGTGGGTAAACCCGTATAAACGCCGACCAGTTACAAAATATAACAAACGAAACAGGCTGTGTGTCCAGCAAGTGCTCAAGCTATTGTATCGGTCTACATCATTTGGATATCATCGTTAACAGTGTGGGACTGACCCAAAGTCTACTGTATGCTAAAGAGCTTAAGAGAACCCTGTATTTTCAGCGTATTGATCTCGCCACGGTAACGGCCGAAGTCAGGCTTTTCCACGGATACCGGTTTTGTATGGTCATAAGCACCGGCTTGGTACTGGGTGCCGTTATCATGGGAAGCCTCACAGGGATCATGATACTGGTTTATGCCGGCAGTAGTGTTCTGGGTCTACATATTTTCACTTTGGTTATGGTGTATATTGCGTAGATCCATGGATCGATGCCAACGTGGATGACCTACTGTCTCAGTTGTCGACGACGTAATTCATGCCTTATTCCGACTGTTCCCGTTGTTGGCCAAACGCGGAGAGATATGGCAGCTTCCGATGTACTAGTCAGCGTACCAACTGGGTATGGTGTGATACAGGACATTGACTCGTTTCCAGAGCATCACGTCGAACAGCTAGCTCACGCCTTACGAGCTTAAGCAACAAAAATTTTGGTATGGTGTCAAGCAAAACCAGTTCAACGAAAAAGAAAAATCTTCAGTGAATAATATTCTGCTTTCTTTACATTGCATACATTACGGCGCCCTTTTCTGCGCTGCAAGCAGATTAAAAAAGCAACCAAATTTAATTCTTATGCCATCGTATTTTTATACTCCTGTGTTACCATATTTTTATTTTTGCCACTTGTAAGATATGCATTACCTGTCTGAATAAAAATCGCGTGCTAGAGAAAAGTTGCCGAGTAAGTTCGTCAGTTAAGTTAGTGACCGTTGCTGAAGAGAAAAAGAGAATTCCGTGAAAAAAAAATCCATTTTTTCCTGCTTTCCTTTGTATCCATTCCATTTCAAGCTAAGCAAATGGCTGCTCAGTGCAGCGACGATATCATTCTCTGCGATGATGATTTTTTAATTTTATTTACCAAGGTCGAAGCAGATAACGGTATTTGTATTACTTTCACAGCTCAGGGTTCACGCTAAACGCAGTTGTGCGATAATAATACCATTCTATCGCAACGATCGTCAGGGATCTGCATTACGGAAATTTTCTAGCAGTACCACATTTTTAACGGGTATAATTTCTCAAAGCGCTTGCAGTCACTCAATCATGGTCAGCTGGCGGAAAGTTAACCTCTCCGAAGAGTTCCGGGACACCTATTATTATCTGGCATTCTTCCTCTCCATAATGATTCGGACCATCAGCGTCCGTTGCCAGTTATTTTTTGTTTCGCTAAACAAACCTTCAGTAACGTCACAATGCAGCCGGTGGACACAGCACGCAGGTATGATTAAATCACGGTCCAGTTATACCAGTGGACTGCCCTTACTCGGTTCCGTTCAACAGGTGCAAAAGAGGCCGGCAAGATGGCGGCTACCAACAGCATTATCATTACTAACATCATGATGTATAACAGCAGCATCATCGTCACAAACAATTACGGACTAATTGAGAGTTACGATATGCTGAAGAGCTGAAGCGCACTCTGCACGATTGTCGCGCCGTTCTTTGCACGATAACGGCCGAAGTGAGGTTCCTCTTGAGATACCGGTTTCTTACGGTCTTACGGTAATCAGCATCGGCCTTGTCCTGGGTGCAGTTATCACGAGATGTGCCACTGGGATGATGATACTGGTGTATGTCGGCAGCTTTGTCCTGCTTCTGCATGTGTTTACCCTAGTTTTGGTCTTTATTGCGGAACAACGGGGATCGGCGCCAGCGTGGATGATCGGCTGTTTCCTTTGTCGATCAAGGTCGACCTGCATCCGACCCAGATGACTGCCGTCCCTGTTCCGTGGGGTGATAACGCTGCAGCAAATCCCTTTTTCAGCATTTGCCCATTTGCAATTGCTATAAAACAGAGCTGTTTACGCTTAGTATTTTTTCTGTTTTGTGTTTAGACTTTAGATCATCCCTTCGTTTATTAGTACCGGTTTCCTCTGAAAATCAGATTTTCATGCTATGGAAATGGCGATATGATAAAGCGACCAACATAGGATATGATGCTATAGGATAGGATATAAGCTATTCCAGAAACGAAAGGTTACAGGGCTGTATTATTATAGAATAATTTTAACGAATCGCGAACGGTCCGTTGTTTGGAAATTTTTTATGCTTGATATATAAGAATAGCAACACGAGAAAATGCTTACGAAACCTACCTGTAACAAAAACGCACCTGTAACGAAAAGTACCAATGTCATCCGTTGTCTCTGCCACTTCGACTTAATAACGGAATGGTTTGGTTCTGGCATTTCTGGCATATTTCCATAAGTTTTAACCCACCAAAGAACTGCGTTTTACCTATACTAAACTGTAATGGTCGCTTCCGATCGAAACAGTTTATCTCAAAATTCAAATCAACTTGCAGATAAGTGCGGATTTCAGCAAGCACAAACCCAACTTCGACAACTGCCTAGCACATTCAGCGGGGGCTTTTACTAAAAGTTCTTCGATATATTTCTTTTAGTTGCTACTCTGCAGTAACTATAAAGTCGATTGATGTAATTTCGTGGGCTGCAACCAGTTAACCGTTAATAAATAATTGGAAGTTAAACGTTAATTATTCGGCTAATTTTAATTTTGCCATCTTCATCAGCAAGCACACGCATTGCTTATTTAGACAAACGGAGGATCGTTCATACGTCGCCCAGTAATTAATAATGTTGCAAATATTAAATACAACGCTATTTGTATTTACACACAGGCTGCTTTGACAAAATGAAACTGAGGTGGATATTGATGAAATCAAATTTAGCGGATAAAATCAGACTTAGTAAAAGTATCTCAACCGTGGGAGAATACATCAAAGTTCGGACTCTGCCGCGTGCACTTGATTAGTCATACATACAAGTGCAAAATCTGCGCATGATTAGATCACTACTGCTTGGAATTTTCGGGCATTCTTTCACAGAACCTGTGTGAGTTTAATCAGATACCGGGTCCTTTAATGCAAACGTTCCGTCATATGCTACAATCCGGGCACTAGTGTTCTGTTTATGCTTCCTGTTCCGGATGATTCAGAATCAGCCAGGAACATCGAAAGCTATATTATAAAAGAAAGCGCCGTTGATACCCATATAGCAACTGTTGTAAGCAATATCCACAAGTTTTCCCGTATTTCGATCTCATTTGTTTTAGCCATTTAGCAAAGCGCGTAGTAACGCGGCTTTTCCCAGTATGGCCAGCTCGTGCAACTTTGTCTTGTTGTGCGGCATTTTCGCACTGGCCTGCATCACATCGGCGGCCGCGTGTTGCGATAGAGCTACGTTGGTAGGTTGCTGTGGTAAGGGCAAGTGCAACATTTTTTGCTGCAACTGCAAAGGCGGGTGCAAGCCAAAGAGTGAATGCAGTGCTAGAAATCCATTGGAACACATACCTGCCGCGTTAACTAGCCGAGGAAAACGGGAGAGCGACCGCAACAGCACCGCACTGCACAAATTCATCACCATTGGTAAGCTGCGGTATATTAGTTACAGTTTTTGATAAGAGGATTACAGCTGCACAGTTGGGTGTCCTCCTGTGGGTCACAATGTTTTTCATTTTATTAATAGATTCAAAACACTTTCCTGTTTAGTCCTGTATTCTGTATATTGTCCGCTATGCATGCATTTTGTATTTACAGTATGTTGTCTTAGACCGTCTGACGCGCTGTGAGCTTATGTAGACCAGAGTCACCAGATAGCAGACCCAGTACTATACAGACTGTTAACGTTCGTGCTTGTTTCTACTATTTCCTTATTATTGCAGACATCAATGGCGATGACAAGCTGGATCTGGATGAGTGCAGAGCTTTTCTGAAATTGTCCGATAAGACTCTAACTCGATATCCACGGGGAACCGCAGAAGTGGAAATCCCAGAGTGGTACAGGGAAATCGATGTTGACGGAGATGGCTTTATCTTACCACACGAGTTTGACCATACCTTAATCTAATGCTGCTTCTGTACTCTGTATTTCTACTTAGATACCTGTACAAACTGCTTTGTTTTTCATATGGTTGATGCTCTATTTTATGACACTGGGATATTACTGGTTATTTAGCGTTCAGTCAATTGTAATTATTCTCGTGATACTGCATGCATAACCTTGATCTGACTAATAAGTCATACGTTGCCGGAGGTAAAAGATGACTGCAAATGTCCATTGTCCGACTGCTCAAAAATATAATAATAAATTCAATAATTAAATTACCAGTTCATTTCTTGGATCTTTTAAAGTAGAGTACAATAAAGAAAAGCACTTGCTCCGGTTTAGTATTACAAACCTGAAAGCTTGGTAGTTAACCATTGTGAGCGGATTACAACATGGCGACTTGGTACATAATCCATTTAAATACATCTGTTGACCCAATCGTTACGTGATAGCACAAGCTACTTTTCATTCGGAGCACTCGCTTTGCTAACCTAATGGGATGTTTGTCTTAACGCTAGCGCAAACACGAGCGGATCGATAACCATCTGGCAGTTAACAAGCATCGTGACAATGTTCCCAACCACTTCATTGTATTCATCCTGGAAAGGGACAACGGCGAAAAAGACGGTATTAGGCGTCCAGAAGATAAGCAAGCTGATTGTCAGAATCGTAAGGAGGACAACGCCCTTGCTGTTTCGTAGGCGTAGCTTTTGAGGTGCTGGTCCTTCTGCAACACATAAGACGATGTCTTGTGGCAGCATTACACCGTCGCTCTGTTTAACTGGTAAAAGGACGTACCGGTTTCAACAATATTTGTAGCATGCGTGATGGTGGGTGCAGTGGTCTGTGTGCCCTGTCTGTGGACCTTTCTTCTCGACCGGTATTTAACGAATAACACGTACGGATACATTAGGACAATGACCAGCAGTATCCCGCAGATGACAAACTGATTTGTTAACATCCAGGCTTTTTGTCCAGCGGTAACAGACGAATCCAGATGACAGATCTTAGCCGATTCATCCGTCATCGGTCGGTAGAATATGCCATCTAAAATGACGCCTGCAAAGAAAATTCACTAAGTTCGAATGTTATGCTACCATCGTTCTGAACTGAGCTATGCTCTGCATTTCGAGGCTTTCGAATATTTACCCTTCCAGTGCAAGAAGTAAGAAAGAACCCATCGCAAAAATGGCTGCATATTGGCAGAAAAATTAATAGCAGTTACAACATGTTACATTTATACATTTACATTGATCTACTGTAGTACACAGTATAAAACTGTACAAATAACTCGGAGTATTGCATTAATAAACAGTGCACTGAGTGTAGAAAATCAGCGTTTGGATGAAAATTCTTTGATGGACTACTTTTGACTTTAAGTCACGCGTTTTGCTAGATACTAGTAAGCAGTGGAAGAAGATGGACGGTATTTTTTTTTCAACTTCATTAACTGGGAAAGCATAGAAGTATATTAGTTTACAGCGACAGAATAATTATAGTACAGTACATATTTGATTCAAATAATTTTTGAAATCTGAAGTACCTGGGAGAACTATAATGTGTCCAGCCAGCCAGGAACTCGCCGATAATACCACCGCTACCCGGTGTGTGTGATACTGTCGGTAGCGAATGGGAAACGCGGCCGCAAACCCGCGATTAACGGTGATCGTCAGATGCATGAAGGCTTGCACAGTTGGGATGACCCATACTCCGTATAGATACACAGTACACCAGTGCCAACCCAGAAACCACACTGGGAACAGATCATTGACGACGTCCAGTGAACCACCCAGCACGGTGTATATAAGGTTTGCCAATAATAAGCTGAGCACGTAAATGATGAAAGAATTTCGCGACGCACGGTACTGAACGATGAAGAAAATTACCCCGGTAACGTTGGTAACTAGGGACAGTAGAAGGGTTGTCAGTGCAGTAACTGCCACGTAATTCCAGTCTGGATACAATTGATTAGTGGAAGCGTTCCAGTTACTGGCATTGTTAGGCATTCTTAAAAGAGAAAATGCATTAGTAACAATAATTTTACAAATGACGTGACAGTTCCTTCCGGTGCTGGTGATCCTGGGAACGACATACAGTTGCAATACGGCTGAATCCTTACACAACCGCGAATCCTGGCTTAAGTATTTGATAATAACACCTGGTACATATTTAGTAATAACACTTGAGTGAAGAGCAGCATGGTCCGGTTTTCCGGACCAGACAGCAAAATCCAATAGTCGAGAAGGTGCGGTATTAGCTACATTATTAGCGCTTCAAATATGTATGATGTTCCGCATGAGGAAATTCCCACGGTTCAGTTGTTTGAAGTGGCTTTCCTTTCCAAGATCCTGCGTGACCAGAAGAGGCTAATCTTCGCCTAATATTTTTTGTCACTTTCGTTCTGTACTACGCTTGCAAGTTGCAGAACGCCTTATGTTGTTGCGTGGTACTTTTGCTGTGCTGTATGCGGTTTGCCTTCTGTATAAAGAATGTGCATTTTGTAATAATATCGGATAAAAAAAGATTGTATGAACTGCTTGCGGAAGTTTCACGGGAAGAGCAAAAGCAAAAGAGACGGCTTCTCGTTGTTGCCTCCTACTCCTATAGTAAACCGCATTTATGGCATCGCGTACTACGTGGGCGTCTTGAAGTGTTCTGCAATATCAATGGCAGCAGGTTAAGTGCTAATTTTGCTCGACCGGGAACAAAACTAACACGGACATACTGCATATCATACGAACATCCATAATGAAGGAATAGCGCTTCCCCTGATCTTCAATAATCAATAACTACAAATGCGCATAACTGCAATAACTGCAAATGCGTATCCTTTTTCTAGCAAACAACACATATTTTTGAAAACAGTGCATTACTTACATTTTTGTCAGACTGGTTTGCATATGAAAGTATGTACGTGGAATTAAAAAAGTGATAATCGGTCCGCGGTTTAAACTGGAACTGGAATTTTGGCGCAGATTTGGTATCGACGGCCTGTATAGATAATTGTGAAAGGCATTAACGTTGTGGCCTGTGTCATGAATTCGTATTCGGACGTTTTGGCCATTTATTCCGGGGGTAAAATGCTGAGACCTGGATGAAAGTGGATTTTTGCCACAAAGTGACAAGAATTGCCCGTTAGTTTCGTGACGATACAATATCTACATTTTGAATTTTATGCGATTATTAAAAAGCATTTAGGAAAAGTGCCCGATAAAGCATCAACTTGTAAGACTCTTCGTTAAATCCTTGGGTTATCTTAAATTTTAATGACCTTTTCACATTTTTCCTGGCGTTCCGTCCGTAGCTAAAATAATTCGTTTGCTAAGAGTTCTTTCAACGGTTTCTTGCGAGCAGCACGTATAACGTACCTGTTTTCATGGTCCAACAGTATGTTTACGAAAAAACAAGAGCAGTTTACGGAGATCCGGTAAGGAAAATGTAAAGATTACGGGATCGACGACGGCTTGCAGTTGACTCAGGGAGAAAATCCAGAGCATTACAATGGGATCCTGCACCATGGTCAAGACCGGCAAGATGATGGCGGAAGGCGTCCAGCATATGAACAGGCTGCCGGTCAGCATCGACAGCAATGAAAAGGCGTTGCCTTCTGACTTTGTCTCGCGCTTATGTGATGCTGAAGGTTCTGGGGCACCGAGTGACGGCCTTTGTTCTGCTGCAACGGTCAACGGGTGGGCAAAAACATATAAGTTCTACCTAGTTGACTAGTTCCAGTTATAAAAGTGGCGATTTTATTACTGTATTTCACTATATTAAGGGACACAGAAATCCCCAGGACCGTCCGCACTAGCTGTCGGTTTCTTTGCCATCGTGTAAATCTCTGTACAGTACAGTACGGTTTTTTTTGCCGATTTTTTTACCACTGCTGTACCTTGTTTAGTCACAATATGAAGCGGTTAATTTTATTTCGAGCATCTGGGTATTGCACTAATTCTGCGCATCCAAGAAACCTATTTCACGCGAAGTGGCTAGCGAATTTTGAAAATACTGTAATTCCCAAAAACTACCATAGCTCATCTTGTAGAGCGTGTTTTTTACTACATAACACAACCATTGTAATGATCATATCCTTTTTCGTTAGCAAGCGAAAGATTATAAGTTGTACGCCTGGCAAAGGAGGGGCACGTAAAGTGAACTGAAAAATAATTTTTTGCGTCGCACTTTGCTAACAGTGAACAAAACGTAAAAAAACATTGAAAAGTCGCTGTAAACCTATTTATTCATCATAAAATTCAAATAAAATCGCATTAAATACAGTACTGCAGTCTAAGCTTATTGTACGGACAGAATCTCTGTTTAGGGCTTTGTTCGGCAGATATGATCAGAAATATCCAGGGGCAGAGTGCCCCCAGCACATTCTTGGCACCCTTAATTTTTCTTCGTTTTCTGTTTTTGATCATTCAGAATTCTGTCCGTATAATAAGCGTTCAATACTTCAATATATAAGATGGTTACTTCAGAATATTTGTTCCAAATCTGTGCTCTGTAAAAATCTACTTCAAATTTTTCACCTTAAAAGCAAATTTCTCATTAACAGCAAATGCATTACTAAACCGATCCCATTTTAAAGTGCAAAAATCATTTCTTTATTTGGCATATGATACAGTGTTGTCTTAACGTGTAACGCGCCGGCGGCATCCCCGTTTTGCAAAAGGACCGAGCTGTTAGCCACTTCGCGTTAAACTGGGCTGGACTTCGGCTTACCACTTTTTCGCAGTGTGATTGACGGGGGCTCAACACGCCGCAGTCGTCGCAAGCGTTTTCGTTGGATGTAGAAAACCACCGGATACTGCGCCAGCACAACGAAGAGCGTAGCAAAGCACAGAGCTTGAACTAGATAAATCCAGGCGCGCTGATACGACGAATTTTCTAAGTTGATTCTGCAGCCGGCTATCGTTTCCGGTTGCCGATAGAGCAGAGCATCAACAATCACTGCCGGTCCCATAAACAAATGAGCGGCTACCCAGCAGAGAACACATAGTATAACGGCGACGCGTGTGGAGTGCCGTTCACGATACTGCACCGGAAAAATCACCGCGCAGCAGCGGCAAATAGCGACGGTTGTATGGATGAAAAACTGGAACATCTGCAGGACACCTCCCGAATAAATACGGAACGTACACCAATTGGAACCCCAGCACCACACCGCGAATAGGCGATTCATCACTTCCAGCGGCCCATAGCATACAGCGTACAGGAAATTAGCACTCAACAGTGCAACGACATAGACATGAAAATTCTTAATCAGGCGGAAGTGAACAAAATAGAATGTTAGTACTACACCGTTCAGTGCAAAAGTCAGGGCACTTATGGACAGCACTACGATGCTATACGACGACCAGGACAACGGATTGACCACCGTTGCGCTGCACACGACAGCGGCGTCATTGGAAACTGAGGTGTTATTTACTGTCTGGATCATGATAATGATATGCGGGGCTGACCGTCTTGCAAACCAAAAATGTTTGTCACCGAAAATTATTGTGAGAAGGAGGCAAGTTTTCGGGTAGGCACGATTTCCAAGAGAAAATTAATGGGTTCCTTCCAACTTTACAACATACGAAGTAGCACTGGCAACAAAAGCCTTCAACAGATAAAACAGCGCAGGTTGGCTAATGAATCGCAGACACTTCTGTTTTAAATGCGACATCTTTTTATGCCAATTTTCGAGCAATCCCTTGATTGCAGAACAAAAATACGTAGTTCTTTGTGCTATAAACAAAAGATTGTACAGGCATCCATATATGAAGAAAATATCGTTCTGTATATGTGCGTGTCTAACAGAGCGTTTTGTTTAGCTGACATTCGGGTATTCAATAAATCCTATAAATGGGGCTATAATTGGAATTTTGAACTTCCGGTCGCCGCTAGCCATAATTATCAAATTAGTTCAGTACAATCGTGTGCGCTAAGGTGTTCTGTCGCTTACTCACTGTTGACTAGACCAGAATCTGCCGTCAGCGTTTGGCCTTATCTCAAAAGCTGAAATATGATCTATAGATTTTCCTCGATTTAATTACCGGTGCATGATGATGCAGTTAAGAAAGGAGATCTACTGGAGCAAGTTAATAACTCTCATTTCACTGCATTATTATGGCATCAAAGCTAACCGGTTTTCCAGATTCTCGATTTCCTTTAGCTTTCATGCCTTCGGTCACAAGGGATTTTGAAACTACAGTACGTGTAATGAAAATATCAAAAAATGTTTTGACAATACTCTGGCTTTTTAACGGTTAAATAATGGCACTGGCAGAGTCTCTTAAACCGCCGTTTCTGAACGGCACATGAAAGCGATAAAAAGGAATTCACGACGGTAAAAATAAAAACGAAGGTAAAATTTAAAAGGCAAATGGAAACGGCAAAGGCATAGGAGCGGTAATGATAAAATTGGCCGACCGTAAACGGATAGATCTCTGATCAGAAATATAATAATACTGATGGATTTAGTCTTCGTGAGGGTCTGCGACGGACGATGTCCGTTTTACAGCAGTGAACAGTAAGATCAGTGTCGGACAAACCAGTGAAGGAAGGCATAAAAGGGTAGTCATCACTATGAAGGAGCATATTGCACTGTGACAAATTCAGAAATTCTATCCTCTTCGAGTACTGGTCTTCGTATTCGTGGTTTGCCACAATTCGGGTGACACAATCGAAATGCACCTGCGCCGTAGACTTTTAAAAAATCCTCCCAGTCCGATCCGGTAGACTTTTCCAATGAGGAAGAAGATTGTTTACATACGAAACGAAATCTCAAAAAAAACCAAAGAATTTTTTCCTGAGAGCATTACGTAGAACGTACCGGGGTTCCAAGACCACCACAGCAATGCAACGCCCAAATCCACAACTTCAGATGCGCATACCTGCCATAAACGCGGTAATAGACGGTCGAGAAGACGATATGCGGCAAACAGCAAGCTAAATCCCACAAGGATGACGCAAACAATATCTTACCGATCAGAATACGGCGCTCTAGTTTCGACTGCACCATCCGATCGGGGACGTCCCGGTTCTCACGTCCGGCTAATTTATATACTTTATATCGGAGCTGTGACAGAAGCAGCACCAAGTAACAAAACATAGCACCCGATACCGGTAAATAAATGCTCAGTATTCGCTTTGCCACGTGCTATTCAAAAAGCAGTTGGAATTTCACAGTAGTTACTTTAATTTTTACACACCGGAGAATTCGTAAACTGGCTGGAGGAGCGCATTCTACACTAATACTACTACTGCTTTGTTCAGGCAACGTTTTATGTAGTTCGACTGTCCATAAGGAAATTGCCCCGGATGCGTCAAGTACTTTACTTTTTAACCCATAGGACGACAGAGATTTTTGTTGTTTTCAAGTGTTAGCGATAAACCCTATGCGAAGTGTTAGCCCTATGCGATAAACAGAAAATTTTTTTCTTGTACTAATAAATTTATCATGGCTACGCGAATATGATGACAACGCACGGTAGATTCACGAGTTTTAAGTTCGTGTCAGTTTGAAGTCATAAAATTACTGTGATTATTACGTAATTAATGGACCGTCCCTAAGTATAGTTCGATGTACTTACCAACAGTTTATTGATACGTGTTTGAGCTAAAGATTGTAAATTACTGCTGTATCACTACACCTGCAGAAGCGCCTAGGGCCGGCGAGAATTTCATATATCTGTACAATACACTACAGATACGAAGCCAGCAATACTGGCGAATGGAGAAAACCACTATCTGGTGGGTTGTGTAAGATGTTTGCTGGAGATAGACAGACTTCTCTGCTTGTCAACTAGGTTTGTCAAGCCTCTAAGTTACCAAGCTTATCAAGCCTAGTTATCGGTTTGCATTACTTACCTAAAAGTTGTTCAGATGTACAGAGAGACAGGTACTTCGACTTAACCACCTGTATCGTCGCACCGGTGTTTGCGCCACAGTGATATTATCGTCAAACCCAAAAAATACGACACAGCGGAGAAAACTGATGTGCATGCTCTATTGGTTTTTTATTTTGATTAGACGTTAATGTTTCAGTAAGATTCGGATATGTTTGAAATTAAGCTCAACCAAGCCACCACACCGGACGTATTAGATGTTGAAACTATTGGCAGCACATGCCGGTATTCAACTACTGTTTTCATAGGAAGGGGAAGATTTGGTGTTGTCTATGAAGCCGAAACCGGCAATTACACTGGAAACGGAATTGTAGCTGTTAAAACAGTTCACCTTGACGCTGAATCTGAAATTGTTTCAAATCAAGAAACCTGGACAGAAACGGTTACTAGACTCAAAAAACTCCCCAAGTTAAGGCACGAAAACCTGGTGTTCTGTCCTCAAATACGTATCACAAAATACACCGCCGGAAGGACAGTGGAAATAATGATGGAACGTTGTAACAGCAAGTCTTTAAACTGTCCGGAGCACCTCAGCATTAAGTACAACAAAACCCTTTTGTTTAGGTGACCTCGCACTGTTCATGAAGGAAACAAAGAAAAATAACATTTATTTCGGGAATTACGGAAACGTCGAGCGTTGTTGTATAGAAATCGCAACAGGATTAAATTTCTTGCACAAGTAAAACTTAATACATGGAGATCTGAAACCCGCTAATATTTTAATCAAGAATTTGCCTAACGGCGACGTTATATCTTTAATCGCTGACTTGGACGATTTAGTTCACATGCAAAAAAGCATCACTTGCTCCGGAGATCTATCGAAGGTGCGTGGAACGGTCCGCTACATGTCACCAGAAATGCTGAAAAAGTTTTGCCAAGCCGGAGCAGAAGACGCCGGGCGAAAGACCGATATCTGGAGTTTGGGCACCATAATATTAGAGATCGCCGAGTGCTTTGTAGGCAACAAGACAGGTGAAAAACTGCTTCAGAAGTTTGGAAAACGGATTAGTTTACAAGCAAACGTTTCAAACAACCAGTTTGATGCATGCATAATAGATGGTTATGTCCCCTTTATCAGTGATGAAATACCCAAAAATTGGCGGCCTGTGCCCAGTTGTGCTTGGGGTCAAATCCTAATGAACGAATTTCAGCAGAGAATCTGTTGCAAAAATTCGGAGCTATCGAAGCCACCGATCATAATATCGGGATGCCATATCGCGATGACAATGTGTGTATTGTTTCATTTGGATGTGTTCCTGCAACGGGCATTTTTGAGGGAGTTAAGGTTTGATCCAGTGACAAGCCGAGTTCGGAGTTTGAAGGTGCCTCTGCCTACATCAAAAATGTTAGAGAACGTTATGTGCCAGCTGTCCCTATCGAAGAAAGAAATAATATTTCAAGAGGTAGAGTATGGAAAAGGACAAAAACTGTACTTCTGGAATACCAGAGGGAACGTGGCGTTCATTGCCATTCAAGGGAACAACTACGTGGTGGAGTCCGGACGAAGGGAGGGGGAGTCAGGAATCGGGGTGGTGGGTACGGGTTGTGGCGATGGTTTTCACTTCGTTCTTGCTCTTATTCCGCAAGTGGCGTTCGGTCTTCTTTAAAACAAGCACAAGCACAACGTACCTGTACTGGTGGAGCCCAATTGTAATCAAAGACAACACGATTTATTATATGGGAAATGACGACACAGGTTATAGCTACTATCAGTTTGTTGCGGCAGATATACGTACCGGTCAGAAGCGGTTTGCAAGGTCAAGCCCACTTCCAGGGTGAGTAACACAGTAATTATACTTCGCATCGTTTCTACTGCTTACTGTGCATCATGCGTTTTTTATAAACTATTATAGTGGAACAGAAAAGAAAATCCAAATTACGTTTTGTTCTAGCTTGCTTGAGGTGGTGGCAGAGACTGAATGGGAAAGAAAGATATTATACGCGTACAAAGGGGGAGACACCTGGATCTCCCAGCTAGCTCTCTACGATCCGACTACGGACGAATGGAAGTCTTTGTCACAACTTCCTCAAAAACATTTATGGTTCGGTATGGTTGCCTTGGACGAGTGTAGCCGTCAAAAAGGTTGACAGTCTCATGGCTCACGGACCAAACCTATTTGCCGGCAAAAAGGTTTGTTAACCTTTTTGACGGGCGAAATGGCTCACGATCTTCGATCATCGTAGCACAGGCGCCAGTGTGCAGATTCTGTGCGATATGTTTTGCGTGTGTGTTAGCGGTGTACAGTACAGTTCCTACATACCATATCTTGGCCAACCGGTTATGCAAAGCAAAAATTTCGACAACAAATTATCGGGCAAATTTTAGTTAGATCAGCTCCTTAAACCTCCTTAAGCATACGTATCTGCGTAAATCAGAACAGGTGCTTCCTTGTGTTGTAATTTGCCATTCTATAATTAAAATATTGTAGATTTCTATCGTTTTCTGAATTAACTTCAGCGCTGTGCGAGACTCGTAAACACTGAACAGTGCCAAGATGAAGGTGAGAAGTGAGAAGCGTAGGTCCCGTAAGCCATCCTGCCCGGCAAAATGGTTCACGGTTATTTGCGCAGACTGCGCACAATGCAGTCTGCAATAACTGTACAGAGCTGGAAGCAAGAATTTGCATTTTCATAATATGGCATACATTGTTTGTCCGCGATAGTTGATCAGTCAGCACTCAGCAACCATTCTCCTTTTCACGAGCTGCCAGAGCACTGTGTAACTCTTGGTAGTTATGCATTATTTATAATCACAATTTGTAATTATAAGCATACTAAATTTGCAAACGTGCTACAACTAATAGTTTGTAATTTTCAAAAGTGCTAAATTTTGTATAGTTCAGGTTTAAGTGGCCAGTTGTTACAAGGAAAACGTTGATACAATTGTCGTATTTTCTAGTTTATTTATACCGCGCATGTACTGAAATACTTACTTAAATTCGTGAGCCTTCTTGTAGAGCCCGGCGCGAGCGTCAAATGCTTGGCTCACGCTCGCTCGTGTCATTTTAACTATTGTAAAATTTTTCTCAGCTCGCTCGTTGAATCGTCTGCTCGCTCGCTCGGCTCGTGTCCAGATTTCTTATTGCTCGGATCGCTCGGCTCGTAGACAATTTCAAATTTTTCTGCTCAGACCGCTCGCGAGCAAAATTTATATGCGGATTAATTGTAAAAACGCACTTTGGTATTTTTATGACACCGCTGCATGAATTTAAACCAGTTGATTTCGCGCGAAGCGCGAAGCCAACGCGCATTTTTACAGGAAAATCGCCAGAAATTATGCAAAAAAATAGTTCGCGACAGCTTATTTCGCGCGAAGCGCGAAGCCAACGCCCATTTTTGGAAGAAAATCGCTAGAAATTCTATAAAAAATAGTACGGGACAGAAAGCAGTGCTCAGCTCGCTCGTGACCTCTGACTGCCGCTCGCTCGGCTCGCTCGCCCATCGATAAACGACCGCTCGGCTCGACTCGGCTCGCGCCAGTAGCGGTAAAAGCTCGCTCATTCGGCTCGCGAGCCGCGAGCGTTCATGTAATGCCAAAAATTCGCCAAAAATTATCCGAAAATTATTTTATGTGATTTTATATCAGCTGTTTGGACTGCTAATGAGAGGTAAACAGACGTTGTGAGTATTGGAAAATCCTCCTTACGAAGACTGACTGAGTGAGCGACTGATTTGCTGTACAGATACTTCTATGTAGTAAAAAATTCGGAAGCGTTATTAAATTTATCATAAAAGTGTTGTTAAATTTGCGAAAACTGTTTTAATCGAAATGACAAGTGAATACTACAAGCATACGTCTCGGCGTAAACCAAAAACAAGCCCTCTCTTATGTTTTCATTTGCCGTTCTGTCATCAAAATATTGAAGATTCCAATTGTAATTCTCCATAACATCAGCACTCATTAACATTGCGCTAGACTCGTGAACAATACCACTCTCCACGTAGTGAAACTTGGGTCCCGTGAGCCATCCTGCCCGGCAAATTGGCTCACGGTTACATAGGCACTATACAGTTTCCAATAAATAAATACAGAGTTAGAAGCACGAGATCGCATTTACTTAATACAGATAAATACTGTAATAATTTTTAGTCGGTCATAATTCTCTGCTTTACACCGTCTATTAGAACGCTGCGTAATTCTTGTTCGCTGTGTTGTGTTTTTATTACAAATGTACATACTGAATTTAAGTATAGTTTCAACTCTTACAGGCAATTTGTTACAAAGATCCCGTCAGTGTAATCGTCGTACAGTTTATTTATACTGTGCAGCTACCGATACTCTCGGGTATTCTCCAATCCAGCACTCGCTCATTCGCTCACAAGCGTGAGCCATCCTGCCCGGCACACAGGCTCACAAACGTGAGCCATCCTGCCCGGCACACAGGCTCACGGTCGTGAGCCTGTGTGCCGGGCAAGAAGGCTCACGAATTTAAGTAAGTATTTCAGTACATGCACGGTATAAATAAACTAGAGTATACGAAAATTGTATCAACGTTTTCCTTGTAACAACTGGCCACTTAAACCTGAACTATACAAAATTTAGCACTTTTGAAAATGACAAACTATTAGTTGTAGCACGTTTGCAAATTTAGTATGCTTATAATTACAAATTGTGATTATAAATAATGCATAACTACCAAGAGTTACACAGTGCTCTGGCAGCTCGTGAAAAGGAGAATGGTTGCTGAGTGCTGACTGATCAACTATCGCGGACAAACAATGTATGCCATATTATGAAAATGCAAATTCTTGCTTCCAGCTCTGTACAGTTATTGCAGACTGCATTGTGCGCAGTCTGCGCAAATAACCGTGAACCATTTTGCCGGGCAGGATGGCTTACGGGACCTACGCTTCTCGCTTCTCAGCCTTCATCTTGGCACTGTTCAGTGTTTACGAGTCTCGCACAGCGCTGAAGTTAATTCAGAAAACGATAGAAATCTTCAATATTTTAATTATAGAATGGCAAATTACAACATAAGGAAGCACCTGTTTTTGATTTACGCAGATACGTATGCTTATAATATTTATTTATTCAATAAAAGTGGTTTTCACCAAATCTGATAACGGTTTCTGTGCCTTTCCCTAAGTAGACGTGCCACAAAGCAGTCGCTCAGTCAACCAGCCTTCGTAGCGATAACAATACAATAATTCCAACGTCTGTATACCTCTCACAAACGGTTTAAGGAGCTGATCTAAATAAATTTGCCCGATAATTTGTTGTCGAAATTTTTGCTTTGCATAACCGGTTGGCCAAGATATGGTATGTAGGAACTGTACTGTACAGCGCAAACACACACGCAAAACAAAATCCATTTTATGGATATAATATCTCAGTACGTTATCGCATAGAATCTGCACACTGGCGCCTGTGCTACGATGATCGAAGATCATGAGCCATTTCGCCCGTCAAAAAAGTTAACAAACCTTTTTGCCGGCAAAAAAAGGTTTGGTCCGTGAGCCATGAGCCTGTCAACCTTTTTGCCGGCTACACACGTGTACATTCTGGGCGGGAAGGTCTCTGAAGCAGACCGGAATCCTACCGATTCCTGTATGCGCATGAACTTGAAAAATTTTACATGGGAAGATATTCATCCCTTGCAACTAGCTAGAAGCTGTCGGGCATGTGTTATTGACAAAAGGATATACGTCTTTGGCGGCGAGAATTCTGATGGCAAAGGTGTACCTTCAATAGAAGTTTACGATACCACTCGCAACGAACCTTGGTCGACCGTATTGCTGTCTGCAGAAGATGAGCACCTGTTGCGGCACACGATCAAAGATTTTAGTGGATTAAAAGGCATGCCGGTTGTTTGGCCCATGTAACTGTACCGTACGTTACACGGTGTTTACGATTGCTATGGCAATGTGACATGAGATTTGTCGAAGATTAGTGTGGGTCCCATTGTCTTGTCATTATTGTTGTAATCAGTACAACTTTATGATTAACAGTAACCAAAAACTGTTCAAAAAGGTTCAACAGGAAACACAATGCAGTAGAATCAGTTTCTCAATGGTTTTGTAAACTCCCACGTTTAACGTACACGTACGCACTCAGTAAGATGGGGAAAGGGCCCACTCAGTTTCTGAAGCAGAGAATCAGTGTTGTTTTAATGCGAGGTAATGCTGCGTGTGTTCAGGAAACGTTCTCTATCGGTAAGTGGCTGGACGAAGTGTATTGTGGGTTGAATGATGGACTGAGTAATTTTGCGTTTAACTTATGTTAATGTTACGTAAGTGGTGGGCTATAAGCAAACGGAAGTACGTGCACATAAGCAATTCATTATTTCACTTATAACTGCGTTTACATACATGTGTGACCGGGGTATATTTTCCGTACCCCTTTGCCACCACCGCCAAACTGGCAACTCTTTAGCCAGACGTGCCAGAGTGGTGGCAAACAGGACTTTGACGGAAACAACGACTTATGAGTCAATCGGGGACCTTTTGAAACCTGCGCTGCCAAAAAAGAAAACTTCAGAAATGTAGCCAGTTCTGTTACATTATTATTGCAGAAAGTTTTACTTCGGGTGCGGCAAGGAGAACAGCACTGCGGAAGCTGCTGTGTTTTATTCGTCGCACTCACATGCCCGGATACCGCAAGATCTGCTTAGAAATATTTAGCCATAACTAGTGAGATGAGGATGAGATGCAGCTTAAACTTGAGGGAAATGGCTCGGTACATGGTGTCAATAATGGGATAAATACACTGAAACTTTCGCGTTCGCGCACTCAAATCACTTTTTTGTAATACTTTATAGCATTCTAAAGCTAAATGATTTGTATACATGGTTCGAAAAACCGTTTGCGCGCGCAACATCCGGTTGCCGAGATATGGCGTACTAAAAGGGGTGAAAAGTTTAAATGCATTGTTGTGTACCAAAAGTCTGATTATTACCCGATCTTTTTGAAACTTTGCTATAAAAGACACATCGCCATAAAGTCGAAAGTGAACCAATATCAGATCCATAACATATTTTTCCGATTTTAAAATGAATTTCAAATATTTTAAAATTCATTTTGAAATTATGGGAAAATGCTATGAACCTGAAGTTTGTTCACTTTCGACTTTATGGCCATGTGTCTTTTGCAGCAGAGTTTCAAGAAGATCGGGTAATAACCAGACTTTTGTTACACAACAATGCATTTAACCATTTCGCCCATTTTAGTTCGCCTTATTTCGGCAACCGGATGTTGCGCGCGCAAACTTTTTCCAGAACAGTGTATACAAATCATTTAGCTTTAGATTGCTATAAAGTATTACAAAAAGGTGATTCCGAGTGCGCGAAAGCGAAAGTTTTAGTGTATGTATCCCATTTTCGACGCTATGTACCGGGGCATTTTCCTTAAACTTAAACTTAATACAAACAGCTTAACAGCTTTAAGTTCCGAATAACTTATACTTCACTGTATTTCTTATAAATGTGAGTGTGGAAATTTAAAGTCTCAGTCAAGCAGGCTCACGATGAATGAAAAAGCTGTTCTTGATATTACAGCAAGCTTTAACGTTTCTTCGAAATTAGCTGCTTGTCTGCTTTTACACATGGACTGTTGACAGCTGGACTGTCGAATGATAAACAAATAGACCTCTAATCAGAAATAAGGTGAAGCATAACGCTTCGTGCCGATTTCTATCCTCTGCGGGTACTGGTCTTCGCACTCGGTGTCAGAAAAAATTGGGGCGACACAATGGGACGGCATGGGCACCGTAGATACTTGAAAAATGCTCCCAGGCCAACCCGATAGTCTTTTCCAATCAGGAAGAAGATCACCTACGCATACATAAACAGTAAACCGGCATCATAGAGTAAAACCAGATTTTTTTAAAAACATTACGCACCGGTGTTCCGAGATCACCACAGCAATACAACGCCCACATCCACAACTGCAGATACGGATACCTGACATAAACGGGGTAATAATATATGGTCGAGAGGATGATATGCGGCAGGTAGCAGCTTAAATCCCACAACGATGACGCAAACAATATCTTCCCGATTAGAATACGGCGCCCTAGTTTCGACTGCACCATCCGATCGGGGACGTCCCGGTTCTCAAGTCCGGCTAGTGCATATCGAAGCTGCGAGAGCAGTAGGACCAAGTAACAAAAAATAGTTCCCGATACCGGTAAATAAACGCTCATTATTGGCCGGACCAGAAGAAGCTCCAAACTTTTCGCTGTCGTGGGACGAATTGCGCAAACATTCCATGGGGGATCTGGTACTGTTTTCCAGCCGCTGCTCACCATGATCGGTAATGAACGCGCCAGCAGTATGACCCAACCAACCAGTATCGCCGCTATGGTCGCTCGGCGTTGGTTGATAATATGATAATAATGCGGAAAAACCACGGCAAAAAGCCGGTTAATAGACAACATAAACGCCGCCCAGCGTCCGCTGCCGGAGAAGATGGTGTTAACGACGTAAACGTTGCGACAATGAATGAGGTTAGGTGTGAGAGAAGGAAAGTAGATGGGCAGAAATATAGCCGGATTCAGGATGGCCATGATGGCCAGATCAATTAGGAGCATATGGATGATCTGGATATGGGATTCCGATGGTCTGGAATGACGATGGAGTATGGCAATAATCAGGAAAATTATTAAGAGCGACGTAAGAAAGGCAATCAGGATCATGACGACAAACCATTCTGCACTAGGACTGCTGATTTCCTGTGTCCTGTACCACAAAGTTAAATTCAGCGATTTATTCATGGTGTCAAGCAGTCTGAAGCAGATACATATATTGGCGCACTGCGGTCACTGCTGTACAATCCCAAAAACGTAAATGCAAAAATAAATCCCTTATTAAATTCTTAGGTCGCGAAACGTTATACTGGACCGTTGTGACAGTAGAATTGCGCAGTGAGTGGTAGTCCTCAGAATGAATTGCGATACACGATGAGGGCTCTGTTTGTGGGAAGGGCATTTACAGTCTGTAGTTTCATGATGACGCAGCCTCGCCATGGAATTTAACTCATCTGTTTCCGGATCAGGAAGCCGTTTGCGTGCTTAACATCAACGGCTAACTTCGTTAAATCCTTTCAACACCATTCACAAATGACGTCGGTCGGTGACTGGAGAGTGCAAGAAATCTATAAGATTGGACATCTCGCTGATTAAGGTTAAAGAAGTTCGTGGAGGGCACAATATAAAAATTTATCAGATTACCGCAGTTGATGGGATTATTGCGTGGAAGAAAACATAGCGTCATGCCGTCTGCACATATCAGACCACCGACTTCCACGGCGAACTCATCGGTTTGTACTACCAACGCATGGCGCTGGCAAATCAGGCCGACCACCAAGAGAAGACTGGCAATTCATAGTAATCTCACTAAATTTTTTTTCCTTCCAGTCAAAACTGTTAAAAAAAAGAAATTGTTAAAAGAAAGAAATTGTTGTCATGGACAATTAAATACCGAAAGACCGGAAATCTTGGGGAATCAGAAATACGGATAGACATGTAATAACATCAAATGTACCGATACTGTGTCCAGCCATTCGGTACTATAATAACATTACCAAATACCTTGTGTCAGTTGTGTGGCTGTGTTTTCAGAAAATATGCAGTGTCGACTGTGTAGGCGCTTTCATTTCCGGTAAATCTGCAGGCATTCCTGACAAAAGCCTTGATTAGCCAAATGTCATCCACCACCGCATCACGTGTCCATTGTTTCCCTCTCGTAGGGGAGCGTGTACCTTGTAGCTCATGGATATTTAATTCCGCCGCGTCATATTAAAGCCCCCACGGGTAATATCGGTGTGTATAATTCTGTAAACCCTGCTATCGGCACGCACCTCTGCCGTCTCACAAAATACAACATATATTCATCATCTACCTGTCGTCGAGCCCGTTCTTGATCGTATTACTTATGTCGCAGAAAACAAGCACGCCTAGTTTTTGCTTGACACGCAAGCGGAATTAACTCCAAATCTTGGACCCGTTACACTACATTTATGAAATCAAAGAGCAAGCTAAAACGCTTTGTCGCAGTTGCGATACTGGTAAAGTTTTACTGGTTTTGAAAGGAACTGTGATGTGTTGACTAAATTCGCTGCTTTTTATTTTGTGACCAATAAATTACAGAGTAGTTCTTCTCTGAGCGCAGGCAGACGACGGTTAACGTAGTGCTTCCGAGATGGGAAAGAACAGTTATGAAACGGCAACTTAAATATGATTTTAAGTGATGCTAATTGCACCTTTTAAGTTATTCTTTAATTGGTATTACCAGGGAGTGCAAAAATGTTTGCGCTATTTGCAACCCAGTACACGTAATAGACGATATTATGTAGCCAAAAAATGACATCCGACCAGATTGTGTTACACCGTCCTAAAGCAGATTGCTTGGAAAAGACTGATTTTGCCCGACTACCACACGCATAAGAGACTTCTACAATATGTAAAGCCGTACGTTTTCGCATAATGTCGGTATCATGGTTCAGCGATTGACCCACTTGATTCAAAGCGTCTGAATTTACCAATCCAAGTTTTCAAAGCGACTGTAAACCTGCAGGCTGCTAACAGCCTGTAAACCTGCAGGCTGTTATTCTTTTTTCTTGTTTGACTTTGGACGTCTGCGACTGCGAGTCCAGGCTCACATGAGAACTATTTGTGTCTGCGCATACTAAAGAGCACGGTCAATAGCATTCCAATTTAAAGCAGTTTTAATTTCCCTCTTCATGCTGCAACCCTGGCGCGTCTGGCGCTGCCAAACGTCGCCGTTTACCCACTTTTTTTCCGGTTTATACCAGCTGCAGATAGCTATCGAGCGATTGTAACGATTACTAACTCACCGGACGCATTAAAACGCTGCCGCAAAACGCTCTGCCATTTATTAAGCGAACATTTTCAAAAGAAGCGGCATTTCCTTACAGTCTCGTTTGCTGCCAGCCTTTATTCAATGGGCCTTATGCATTTTCGGTCGTGTTTGCTGCCCATCGTTACGCTGTTCGCTGCAACGCTTGCCGGTACGTGCCTTAATACTAAAGCTTTTTCTGGTATTCAACAATAAAACTTAATATTTGAACTATAGTTTTCAATTTTAGCAAATGCGGTGACCCGGTTTCGGGCCTTCCCACCGGGAACGCCTTTCGTAAACAGCCTTCGTGATCGGATTGAAAAAAAAATTTTTGTAGCGAACGATAACGCCTTTGAATTTCGTGTTTTAATTCGCCGTATCTCTGCAACAAGACGTTGTGCGCATAAACAGCCTTTCGATCAATACGTACAGATTCATTCGGTTCTGTATAATTCATTCGGTTGTAAAATGACAAAAAAACAGCGCAAGAAATGTGATTAATAGTGCGCGGAAGCGTCAGTTCACTAAGGTGTTCACGAAATTGTTACCATTTATCGTGTCGCATGTTAGCGACGGTTATAAATTCTTTAATGCGTGATTTGTTAGTACGAAAGCAAAAGACTAGGTGCATATAAACTCCAGCAACAATCGCTATGGCTCCAATAACCATAATTGTCGCTGCAAGCCTGCAAAGCATCTGCTAACCATTGCACTGGGCTGTTTAGGAGATAGCAGTGGTACATAGTTTCCGCACAGGCGATTACATTAAATATCAGCTGATGTGTTTTTGTAGATCCGTCCAATGAATTCGAGGCCGAATGTCATCCTCCATCCGCATCAAGCGAGCCGTTGCTGCCGCCGATGAATTTCTCCTTCCGCACGGACAACCTGACGGAAACCGAATACCAGTCTTATGTTGCTGCGCGGGACAATGCCACAGCCCAGTGCTGCCCTGTCCGATTAGAGTCCTATTCCAACAGCGACCCGCACGGATCGTTCGCGAAGTCTCTGAGCCATGTCAGTGTGGTGTGTGACGGAGATGGATTGCGTTCGTCCTCGCCCGCGTCACGCGCAACGTGAACCAGATTAGTCCCAACCGCGCGGTGCTGCTCATGCTGAAAGAACGCGCCGATGCAGAAGACCCCATACATTCTGACGTCATGGGTCCGGTGCGTCAGTAATTAGTGGAGCTGGTGGTCAGCCGCTGTGTGACGCCGGGCGTTACCGCCAAGATCCACGCTGCCGGGGCCCTGGAGAACTTAATAGCGTTGAAAGTGGAAGCCTGCCGGAATTTGGTGATAGAAAAGCAGCATTTTGCCGGGATCCGGAACGTCAAGATGATCACCATGACTGCCTCCACCATCGCCGCGCTGGAAGCGTACACCTTCACTGATCTGCCGCAACTGGAAAGCCTGATGCTGGAGTATGGACTGCGTCAGGAACTGAAACAACTACAAGATGGAGATTCCAGTGAGGAGATCATGCCGGCCATATTAACCCAGGCGGACTTTGTCGTCGTTCGCCGGTTGCATTGTGACTGCTCGTTTGCCTGGTTTCGCAATTTTCTGAAGCGCAAACCCCACTTGACGTCTGCTAAACGACGGGGTGCAGTGGCGACGATCGGGAGCTATAAGACGTCTGTGATCCTCAATTATGCCGACATGCCCAGTGTTCTCAGTGTGGATTGTTCCCGTGACCTGACGTTCGATAACATCCAGGCTGGCACCCAGTTTTCGTACAACACGTCCTGCAATAATTCACCGCAGTGCTCGGTGGCATAGCCCCTATGGAACCGTAGTAATTTTTCAACTGGGACTCACCACAATCAAGGAAACATTAAAAAATAATCCGGTAAAAACCATCTGCCTATTCAATAAGTGCGAGTTATGTACGATATTACGAGTATTTAACCAATAAAAATAGGACAACAATATTATTTTGCATGATTCACATTTCACGTGGCATGAACGAGTGGTTTCCGTAACATCAATAAATTACCTGTACTGATGAAGAATAAAACTTTGTCTATTTCTATTACCGACGCGGTTTTTTTATCAAATAAATATGTGGTCTGGATCAGATTAGGCCATCATTTGCCGGTGCATACCTAGGTTTTCTCATCACAATACAGACCTATAAATACCTATGTTGTTTTACCCACAGCGTTATTTAGGCAATATTTAGTAAAAAATGTTTTCTGTTCCACCTTTTCTAATCCTACTTTTTACATACAGAAAGTGTACAATAAAATAACTACAGAGTATGTTGATTAGAGATAAAATAAAAGGTGCCGGCGGGATAAAATGATAAAAAAAGCCTTTTTGGTGAAAGCAATCGGATAGTTTAAACGGCCAGGTGCAAAGACATTAAATTTCCATAACGCTTCTTTTAAACGACAGAGTTTCGCTCTTCCTGCCAGCTGGGAAAAGGACATCGAGGAACGATCCTCCCGCTTTTGCGGTCATCAGTCGGAACATTTGTTACTTGTGCGTACGACGGAGGGACATCCGGTTCATTTCGCGACACAACTTCATGATACGCCGGTGGTTCATCCATTGCATTCGTATCCGGAGTGCATAGTTCGTCAGCGTGTCGAGGAACGGTATCCACGATATCGTTCGCTGATGCTTCGGTACCCTTCAGTGGCCCATAGGCGCCCAGGCAGTACGACACCATGGCAAAGACGAGCTCTACGAGGAGGTTAACGAGTCCCAGCAGTTTTTCTTTCGTGTCGGCCGATATCAAGTCCTTTTTGTCTGCATCTAAATTGCGCCCGTCGAGGAGGGCAGACGCAGCCATTCCGGCACTGCCGAACATCAAAACTGTGTAGATGGTAAAGAATTTCAATCCGCGCATGGTACTGAAGAAGCGTGTTGGCGTTGGGGACGGCGGTGATGGCTTGGTCGTTGCTGCCAGTCCGAGAAGTCCGATTACGTTGTAGAGGATCATCCATGCCGCGGTAATCGTCCCAGAAACGAAGGTTTCGCCAGTGGTAGCCCGGTCTAGAAAAGTATCAACAGCAATAGCCAGTTAGTTTAGCGAGAATCAGTACGGACCTGTATACTAATATTCACTGGTAGTGCTTGTGGTCACTCGTCCTTTTCCTTTCCTTATTAAAGCAAGACCTTGCACCAAAACCCCAGCAAAATCATATTCATGCGTTATTACTTTCAGAAAACTAAAACGTCAGCTTCACGCGAAAAATTTCTGCTTCGCATTTCTATAAGGCTGTTTATATGGAGTTACTTACAGTATACGCAGGCCCCTACCCCAGCCCTCACGGGGATGCCAGGGCAGTCCCCTAAGGGTTGCGGGGGGTGTAATACCGTAAAACCCGATATTTTCGCCCCCCCCCCCAAATTAACGCCCATGCGGTTTTAAACGCCCTCTCCCAAAGCTCTCGAAAAAATAGAAGCCCAATGCGTTAATATCGGGTTTTACGGTAATATGTTTCTGGGTTCGACTATTGTCACCCCCTCGCACCCCCTTTTGACTATTGTCACGGCCCCTTTTTTAAATAAAGTGAACGCACCCTTTGACTATTGTCACCCCTTACAACATGCCCTTTTGGCTATTGCCACCACCTTTCAATTATTTTTGTAATTTTTCCACCAGCGGTTCTTTTCCAACTCTATTCCTGCCACCACCGGCAGGCCTGTGGAAAGGCGCCAAGCGAAGCTTATTGACGCTTAATACATCGCTAAGATGCGGCCTGATTTTTTAAAAATTAAACTTAACATCTTCAGGGTTTCTTCACTTTTTTGCTGATGAGTTCCGCAACGAATGCGATCGCAAAAGTCCACAATGATGACCATCCCTTTGATGCTGCACTCTCCACGTACGGAAAGAAAATATCGACGTGTCCTCGCTTCCGGTTGATCTTAACACTTTCTTAATCATTGGTGCCGAAGCCGGTGGTACAGAGTCATAAACAAACGGCTGCCCCTCTATCCGCGCTCACAGCACTAAGTGGTCGCTGGCACCTCTTTGTACCTTTCCGGTAGTTTACAATCTTACTTAATTGGCTGAAAGGCCAAGCTAGCAACAATGCATTTTTTATAAGAAATGGCCAAGGAGTGGCGATAGTCAAAGGGGGTGAGAAAGGTGGTGACTATAGCCTAAGGGTGTGTTCACTTTTTTTACAAAAGGGGTGACAATAGTCAAAACGGGGTGCAAAGGGGTGACAAAAGTCAAAAGGGGGTGCAGGGGGGTGACAACAGCCATTTCCTATATTTCTCCTATTATATTCTCTGATTACTCAGAAGAGTAGTACTTAAGTTCTTGAACTCGTACTTACCGTTAATACTACCCAGGATCATCCACGGCAGCGCAAATAATCCCCACGGCAGCTTGATAAAAGCCTGGATCGCCGTCCAATCGTAATAATCCTTCATACACTCCGCACACACACTCTCTTCCTCATCATAACGTTGCAAACAGCAAACAACGGCGGTCGGCAGGCGCCCTTTCTTCAGTGAAATGACGGTGAATATAATCAACACGACGTTCAGAATGAGAAAGCCATACGCCACGCCCGCCAAGTGCAGCATCGGTGTGAGTCCACTTTGCAGAGCGATCTGCAGAATGGCCCCCAGTGCAAACAGCACGCTGATGGCCATGCAGATCAAGTAGGCGCGAGCTAGCCAGAGCCACGGGGCCCGGTGACGGCCAGTCTGCTCCAGGTCTTCGGTGTGCTTTCCATTGTAGCAGCAACCGACAACCAATCCAGCAAAATTATACAGGACGGTCCACATGTAGAAGGCGTATCCCATTGCCAGATGGCTGTGCACTGTGTTGGCTGCAAAATATTACAGCAAACTTCCGTGTTCCATGACGCCTAAACCGCACTAATAGCTTGGCTTTAAAGGCTGTATCGTCAGGGTTGACGCTTACCGTACTGATATTAGTACTTCTATTAGTAATTTCGTTGATTTATAGCTGCTGCCGTTCAGAGCGGAATTTACGTAATTCTTGAATTTAGAATACCTACCTACTGTATAGACAACGTACGAGTACATTAAAATTACGTAGTTAGTACGTTAAAGCTCTGTACGTTAATATTATCCCTGAAATTCTGAGTTGCCGTTTGGTCAGCATATAAACGCTTGGATACCAGAGTAAGTTTTCTTGCGACGCAGACATACAGACAGTGACTGATTGTTTGTCATACTGAGACGATCTAAAAATATTTTTCTTGAATCTTGAAGAAATTCCGGGGAACCAATGCATACTAGACAAAAGGCAGTTGCGGAAATGCTAAAAATCAATGCGACATCTATCGTACGCGTTGCGCATCCATGTCTTATCTATAGAGTGAAGCCCCGTGAACTGAAGAGGTTTTTGACAAATTACTCGTACAAACAAAATAAATTTTTTTTCCAAAGCTTTAAATGCCATGCAAACATGCAGGTGACGTCCTAAAGAATTTCAACTTCAACCGTTACTTTAAAAACGTTTTTTTCAAATGAACGCAGCCGTTGTTATCGGTCCGCCATGATTTCATCACAGAACTTCAAAGTTTGTTCGAATAGTTAACATCAGCTGGAAAAAAGTGGCTTTCAGAAAAGACATCCACTGATTATTAATTCCTCGTATCTTTGCAAAAAAGGGTAAATTAGATTTCTTCTTAACTAAGGCATTGTGGCGCAAGCAGGCTACAGATTTGTATTTCTACCCCAGATTATAAAAGGTCGTGGACGAAAAGCTACTCTGCAGGAGGGCAGGCACGAACCTTGCGGAAGAAATATGGGTACCCAAGCTGGAATCGACATTGCCGCGCAAAGCAACTGCAGCATGGAGAAATAGCATACTAAAGCATAGTACATCGAATGCCATGGCACGATCTTGTCGCTGATTTGGTCTGATAAGACCATGGCTAATGCAGTAGGCTAAGTTGTAGAAGAAATCGTAGCACAGAGTATAGCTGAATAATCCTGCGTATTTTCGCGGGATATCGCAGTACACGAAGGACGGAAGAATACAAACTAACAACTTCTATCGTCTCATACAATGTGGTAATAGAAAGAGCACCAGAAGCCAGAGCAGTCACCAAATTTCTATTGCAATCCAGTTTGTCAGAACTGCCAGCACTGAACGTTTGTTCAATAAAAGTAGAGTACGAGTACAGCAGACTGTTGGTCCGTGAGAATCGGGCAGTGCAGTGACGGAAACGTTGCTCAGTGTAAGGGCTAAGAGTTAGAGGGAGCGTATGAGTTACGCAACAAGTTCAAAGAATCGTACGAAATGCGTCAATAATCTAATCCTGACGTCGAGCCATGGTACGAGTAATATGGTGAATATGAGCAAGTATTGATTTTTCCGGTATGGGCCCGCGATACAAGGGGTATACCAGCAGAGCTAGGCTCTAGCTGACTCATAACAAGATGTAATTATTAATTATGATGCGTGATTATGGAAATATTAATGAGTCGTCTTCAGTCCTGGACAAACATTAAATTTTGACATTTCAAAACTAATTTTTCATTATTTAAAACTAGCTCCGTAGACTTTTGTTGATTTGGGTCAACCAAATATCAGTGTTCAATAGATTTCTGTTCATGTAAGGCGGCAGACTACATACACAGAATAGACATACGTGTATCTATATCTATACACATATGACAGATCTATCTATCTGCATACATATCTACAGGCATAGTTTACATACAAAGTAGTGAGTACGTAGTGGTTTACCTTTAACGAAGACAAAGGTCCTTGTTATACGAATTTGGTACTTTGAACCAGGACAATTTTGGTAACAACTAAGGACTCTGCGCTAATTGTTTTTGTGTAACTTTAACAGAGGTGGCACTGCGGTACTTTTATGGGTGGATTCAAACGTTCAAACGTTGCCTGTGAAGAAAATTTAACCAACAAGTTACAGTCAAAAAACCCAAAATTACTTAAAAACTGTTTACTTCGGTGGTGATTAAGCATTTCTGACAGTTTTCAGAAGACACAACTTGGTAGTTTTGCGGCTGAATCTTGTATTGTTACATGAGCTTCGTAAGCGTCGTGGCATCTCGAATAATTTCCATGTTAGGATATCCAGTTATTAATGCTACCCAGGATGCATTCAGACAACTCTCATTTCGTGCAAAAAGGTTGGTGGTTAACTTTCGCATATGCTGGAAAAATTCGTTTATGTGTAATTGTCAAAAGGACGTGGCAACACGTATCACATGTGCCGCAGGCTTATCCGTACAGTAAAACCTGGTAACTAAATACACCGACGGTTCCGCAAATCTCGTATTTATTATCCAGGTGTATTTAATTTACAGAACTGCCCCCAGGGGTAGTAAAAATTTTCGCCCCCCTCCCCAGTTAATACATAGCACAACTATTACATAATATGTGCTGTATGTTAACTTATTGAAGTGCTTCAGTAAAGTAACATTAGAACATGCACTGTGCACTTCGCTTACAATTGAACAAAAATTACAGTTTAACAAAAAAACAATCTAGCGTTTGTTGCTTTGCTTTCGCTGCATTAGCCAGCCTTTTCTCCAAAGTCAAATCATTGCGCTTTCGTTTGTCCACGATGGTTAATTTTTTACGGTATTAAACTCAAAGACTGGCAACACACTGTTTTTCATCTGCTTGACGTAGCCAAGTTCTGCATGGCGCATGCCACTCACAACTGATTTTAAGTTTTTAACGCGGATGTTTCGTTGTATTTTGTTTGTCTTGGCAGACTGTATGTAGCCAGCAGGTTCTTACATATGGGTATTTCACATCCGGTTAAGACCAAAAGTGTATGTAAGCCTATTATACAGGTGTATGCACTGTACAGGATCCCCCCTATGTTATAGTCTACGGGATGCGCCGGTTCCGGTTTCAGCGTATTTACTTTCCAGGTGTATTTGTTTACCAGGTGTATGTAGAGACAGGTTTCACTGTAGTTATATTCAAGCAAACAGCGAACCTTATATTAAAGCATTAACTTCTGCTCGTACCTAAAAATATATCCGTAAATAACCAATTTTAGAAACTTTTTAATTTAGGAGCGGTAGTATGTGTTACAGCACTTGTGCTTAAACTATGCCGGTGCTCGACAACTGGAAACGTCCACAGCTGGTAGAATGGCGGTAAATCAGAAACAAGCAGCCAGGGAGAAAGGCTTACGGTATGTAGTCATTTTATTTTTGTTTTGCCATGCTAATTAAACAGTGCATACTTTATACAACGTTCTTGAAGTATACTAAGAAAACAAAAAATATACATCTAAGCTCGAAAAAAGGCCATACTGAGGGCTGCGCTCGGTTTCTAAATGAACCCATCGGTTCATTTTCTAGTTATCCAATTTCTACCACAATTGGTGGCGATACAGATCCGCTAACATTATGCTTATGAGCTAAAGAACACACAACACAGTTTCAAGCGAATCTGCTCTGAAAAGATAATTCTTGGAAAGGCAAAAAGAGGGAACCCGGCTGAAACCGGGATGTGGTCGTCTGCATAACTTCCGCATACGAAGGGGGATGCTCCGCTTCCCGTCGTAACGTGACGGCTTCGTAGGCCGGCGGCAGATACCACTGATACGCGGGCGCTTCACCGAGCCCACTTTCGACAGGTGGCAAACAACTTTTCAGGGCCTGGATAGGAGAAATGTCGGCGTCGGCTACGGTTTCCGCATTGAGAGAATTGAGAGAATCAGTGGCTTCGGTTTCCGATGCTGGTTTAGTACATAACCACAACACAAGCCCGGGTATGGCCAGCAACATCTGCAAGCCCAGGTAGAGTCCTTCGTCGACAATCGTCCATTTGTTTTTGGGGTGGCCAGCCGGCTCGTCTATGGTTGCTTCAATAAGCACGCCTACACTGAGCAAAGCGCTCGCCAGCGTGCAGCCCAGGTACGTTCTGATGAATTTCCGCTCCTGCTTTGAGTAAGTCAGCTGGGAAGGTTGACGCGAGGATGATGTTGGGGTGGCAGGTTTTTCTCCGTGAAATAAACCGGATAGTCCCAAAATGCAGGTCAAAATTTTAAACACCGGGGCAACCATTCCAACATACAGGGTTGTCCGAGTTTCCCGGAGAACTATGAAATGATTATCACTGATTACCCATGGGCCATTATAACGTTTATCACGTGGAAGCAAAAGTGTAACATGTTTGAAATTTAACAGGCAAACAATTTCCAATATCGTGGTAAATCTGCATAAACCTTTCCTTCTTACACACCAACAATGTCAAAGTGCATACAGAGCATGTATTATTAACGCTTCCATACCTTCGATACGGTTAGGAATGGTGAACGGCAATGGTAGTAGAACAAATAGCAGTTGAATGGCGCAGGACAAAACGACCCAAATGTAAACTTTGTTGGCCTTCGTATTTCCGGGACTGGTGCCCGTCCCGACGCACCATTCGGTAAAAGTGTGCGGAACACGGCCCCGTTTTCGGGTTACCTCGATAAACAGCAAGCAAGGTACTGCCGCCGCGAGATTCATATCGCCAATCATGATCAGTACAGCCGACTTTTCTTTGCCGCTCTGGAGAATACCTTCGATAATGGCGCCCAGCGCAAGAAACACGCTTAGGATCAAGCCAGAATCGAGGGTTTTAAAGGACTTCAAACCCGCTGTTTCATGGATGGACCGGGAATTAGGATCCCATACGCGAAGGGTTTTCCTTAGGAATACTTTCTTCCAGATCAGACCGTACAGCAATCCACCGGTATTAAGGAGAACCGTCCATGTAATGAGGATGTGTCCCATTGTAAAGTCGCCTGGTAAATCTAAGCGTAAAAGTGAAAAAGAATTTGCGCTGCAAGCAATACTATCTAGCGGAAACGCAATATTGTCTTAAACCAATCCGTAATGCCTACCGTTATCTTTAGTGTTACAAATATTCTGCAACTTAAAACCATTATGCTCGCGTCACGCGTGCACAAACGCACGGGCACCCGTTGTACAGGGAACACAAGCGTCAACCGACGCATACGCTTACGTACTTTTAGAAATAATGGACAAGCACTCTGCTAATAAGCCGACTACAAGATTCGCCAGTGAGAAGTTCAGTGTCAAAGAATAGTAGGTGCGCTTGAAATCGTTTCGAGGATTTTGTACAGTTAGAGGATGTTCCCGCACGGGAGAGGCGGTGATGGACACGGATCTCAAGGTGCTGGCTATGGAAGACGACCTCCCGGCAACTGGCTCTTGTATGGGCAAATCAGATGGAGTCCACAACTCCGCGTGATACTGGCACGCAGGGAAAATCATGATTAAGATCGCAATTTAACTGCCGGTGATCCTCGACATTTAATGATCTCCTAGGGACGTCAGGCAGTTGGTGGCACCAGAGCAGTAATAAAACGAGCGGCTGACGCTACTCGCTGTTATACATGCGACATACTTCAGGTCTGTGCCCAACGTACTATTTAAACATGTCGGACCTTGCGCTACTGAAAACCGTACGATCGTTCACCTGCTTAATAATAATAATAGTCTCACAAAAATAATGGTTTCAAAAGGCTCTTCACACAGGGTTGGCGATATAAAGCTACCTACTGTTCCTTGATAAGGACGCTTACAAGGCTAATCCTTGAGATAATATAGCCTCGGAAAAATGATATTATACTGAATGTTCCCGGTACTTTGTTGTCAGTCGCATTGAGAGAAACGGGGAGTAACGCGAAAGAGGATTATGCCTATGGCACATACATAGCTACAAATGTCAACTGTAGGAAAATAGTCTACATTCCGAATGTGTTTATCCCCAGATAAAATCGATAATCCGGCCACATGGCATGTCCATAGATGGTGTTTTGATGCGAAATGAAGACCTGTTACGTACATACTGTAGATGCGCAGTTCACGGATCCGGCTGAACGAGAGAGTGCATCCCTGATTCTTGCTTACCATCGTTACGCTGTTCGCTGCAGCGTCTGCCGGTACGTGTCATTGTTACCAAAGCATTTTTGCTAATCACCACTAAACTTAAAGGTTCAAATTATAATTTTAAATTTTAGGAAATGCTACGTATAACCCGGTTGTGGGCTTTCCTACCGGGATCGCATTTGTTGCAAGTGGTCGGATAAAAACTAATTTGAGGCGAACTATGATGCTGTATAAGTTCTTATTTCCTTTCGCGTATCTCTGCAGCAAGACGTCATGCGCACAGACGGCCCTCAGATCAGTATACAATTCATTCGGTTGCCGATTGAGCGAGGAGAGCACCAAAAACGTGTTTGACAGTGCGCGAAAGCGCCAGTTTTACGGAATTGGTACCACGCTCACGAAAATGGTACCAGTTACCGTGCCGCATAATAGCGACGGTTATAAAATGTTCAATGCTTAATTTGCTAGTATGAAAGCAGTAGACCAGGTGCACAACTGCACATTAGTACTACTCGAAACGCACTTTAAATGCGTTCTGTAAGATACGTATACTATGCACCGGCTAAAATCCAGACCTCATATTTACAGTAGTGACCATACCTAGATTTTCTTCGCGATACAGATCAGTTGTTTTACACACAACAGATTCAACGTTTTACGCACAAAATGTTTTCTAGTTCCAGTTTTTCCAGTTCTACATTTCATGTACAAAAATTATACAATAAAATAATTACAGAGTTAAGTAAAAAACTTTAATTGGGTTATTCACATTAACATAGGTTAAAAGCAAAATTACGCAGAGTAAGTTGATTTAGGATAAAAGTGTCGGCGGGATAAAAGGTTAACAAAATCATATTTTTTGCTGAAAATAGTCGGGTAGTTTAAACAGCCGTGTGCAAAAACATTAAATCTCCGGAACTCTTCTTTTAAACGACAGAGTTTCGCTCGTCCTGCCAGCTGGGAAAAGGATATCGAGGAACGATCCTACCGCTTTTGCGCTCATCAGGGGGAATATTAAAACAAGACACTAAGATCTCTCAAAGTGGATTGCTTATCCAGCGGCCCACGAGGCCAAAACGACTGTTCTGTGTAGGTGGTATTTCACGAGCAAGGAAAGGTCATAAACAAACTCAAACACACACTGACACTGGCTCACAATTTAATCCGTAATAAACAACACAATTAACAAATTAATTGCCGTCACGTAAGACCGGCCAAAAATCAATTAAAATTCATCTTCCTCAACTCGACAGTTTACCGCAGCATCTCAACACCTGTAATCAGCGTGGTCAGCCACACTGATCAAAACCACACATGTTACGCTGAACGCTTCACCCCCCACAACAAGAAACTGGAATACATTTCAACCGAAAATAACAACAAAACAACGTGTTAAAAAAAAGAATTTGGTCTGGTTAGAGATCCACAGGTGATTTTTGGCAAGGAGTGAGAGGAAATGGGTCGGGAGAAGGCGATACAAACGGAGCGGATCCGTAGGGTGTCAAAACATAGGATCCGACGGTGGCGGTCCATTTGAGTCGGATGATGTCCAACGGAAATAAGGGTGATGCGGTAAACAATGTCCGGTAGCCATGCACGGCATACAATATACTGCAAACAAGTGTGAGCCAGATTATTTATATGGTAATTTTATAGACTTGGAACTTTATTGTAACATAGGTAATTTAAATTATCATGGTAATCAACAAAAATGGGAATTTTATTATGAAAGGGAATGTCCGAAATGGTAATCTTATTTAAAAGGTACGTTGGGAAGCCCGCACTCACTTCTACTTTGGAAGGGAATTGGCTGCAGCAGCGGCTGCTTCAAGTTGAGCAATGCGGTCTTTTAAGGCTTGATTTTCCTGAACGACATTCTGGTAACGCTGCTTGAGGTTATCCCCATTCTGGGCAATATGGGCGATGTCAGTTGGGGAATATCCCTCGATACCAAGATCGGTCAAGATTTTGGGAATATCGACGATATGGTACTCAGTTGGTGGAGAATCGAGCAATTCAACGAATGAACTTTTCGGTACGGTTTCGCTAGCTAACAGGTTGGTCAGGTAGCGATCAGTCTCGACCAACGAACGGTACACATAATCAGCATGTCCCGGCGTTCGGTATGCGCCATCCCACATGTTCTGACCAGGCCACTGAACCATGTCAGGCACGAAGTAACGCAAAGGGTTGAAACGGAGGGGATGTTCATCCACGCGCTGGAAGTGCTTCTTCTTCTCATGGTAAGAGAAAACAAAGCCGGTGCGGTGCTCATAACGCCAGTGTCCGTCCTTAAAGTATTTAATCCATGGCGTCGTTGCAAACACATCGAAGAAATTTGGTTGAATATGGACGGGAGCAATAGAGGTAGACATGGGTACGGGAAATGAAGCATACACTTTCCGCACATATCCGACGGCCGAATCGGTGGGACTGCTGAAGGTCAAGAGGTTTTCGCGCATCTGTTTCAGAGCCTCAGCTTCCGCAGTTAAAATGGCCTTCTCGCGTGCTTCTGTAGCATCGGTAGCTTTTTGTTGCAGTAAAGGAATAGCTTTGGCCATATCAGCAAGGTATCGGTCGAAGCTACGGGACTGATTCCGTTTAATAAAGGGATTGTTGGGTATGTCAGCCAGGTGCTTAGGTTTGTGACGCGGGACACTCGTATTAACATAGGTAACCGCTTGTGGAGTACGGTTAAGGCCAAAGTTCCAATCATGAACTCTACCACGGGAAGTATTCTGAGAGGTATTCTGCGGGGAATTATTCACTGAGGTGTTGTTAAAGTTGCGCGAACGGCGGTAATCACTGGGATGTGCTTCGTCGAGACCAGTGACATCCGATTGTGGTCGTTCTTTGTCCACATGCAGGACCTCATCATAAAAACGAGAATCAGACGGTGACTCGGGAAATTCGCCATTATCATAATTATTAATGGTAATTTCAAGGTTTTCGGAATTATGGTAATTACCAGAGTGTTCAACGGTACGGGAATTACTGGCCGATGGTGCTTGGTCAACTGACATGCGGGACTGCGAGCGCGAACTGGCCATCTTCGGTTCTGAAAAATACAGACAATGTACACGGTGACGACACTTTAAGCGAAGTATTCGTATAAATTATGGAGTACAGAATGCGCTTGTCTACGAATACGGTCAGATCGTCTAAGTACAGGAGTGTCGGCATTTTCAGAGCTAACGGGCTCAACAGGCGGTACTTTAGGATTAATCACGTTGGTATTCACAGTACTGGGTAATTTCGGCACAGTAATACTGTCAGAAATACTAGATTTCTGAGGGAATATACGGCGTAAATAGTCATTTTTACTGTCCTCTACATCTAAATCGATCGGTTTAAACCGTTTTAATTTGGAAATATGGACAATACTAATTAGGTTATTTTTCGGCACTTTCTGAAGGGACTTTAAGGTAACATTTCCATCAGGGCTGAATTCGGTAATTTCGTATGGACCTTTGAACTTCAGTTCTAATTTCTGAGTTCGACCAACGGTACGTTGTTCATCTTTAATCCATACTTTATCACCGGTGTTAAAGGGATTTTCAACTTTATTTTTATCGTAATTCTGTGCATTTTTCTCATGTACACGGTCACTTAATATTTGAGAGAAATCAAGAGCATTTTTCCACTTTTGTCGTAACTCATTCCAGTATTCGGCATTGGTCTGCTTACTGATTTCTTGCAAACTGGCATTTTTAAAGATGGTATCAACGGTTAATATCGGTTCGGTAGCAAACATGAGGTAGTATGGAGACATGTTCGTGGTACTGTGCTGAGTAGTATTATACGCATAAATTATAAATTTAGCGTATTCTACCCAGTTATCTTGGTTCTGATTAATGTACATGGTCAATTTTTCAGCGATGAATCGCATCATCCTCTCAGCACGGGTATTTGACTGAGGGTGATAAGCTGTGGTAAATCGGTGTTGTATACCGATTAGCCTATTAATCGCTGCGATAATATGACTGGTAAATCCAGTACCACGGTCGGAAGTAAGGTATTTAGGGGGACCGAATTTGAGGATAATTTCTGCAAGAACCACTTGGGCAATCTCAATCGCACTGGTAGTCTTGACGGGAACTGCAATCGCATAACGGGAAAAATTCTCAACGGCTACGAGTAGGTACTGATATCCATCTTTTACATGGAAGGGACCAAGGTGATCTAGGGACCACGACTCAAGTAGCTTATGAGTGCGTAATTTCTGCATGTACCCGGTAGGAGCAATATTCATGGCATTTCGCTTCACACACAACTCACAACTCTCACAGTAAGCTTCAATATATTTGGTCATTTTAGGGAAAAAGTAACGGGCATGCATTTTCTCAAACGTTCGATGGTAACCAACATGTCCTGCCATCGGACAGTCATGACATGCATAAAGGATATCTGCACGTAACTTCTTCGGTAGCACAATTAACAAGGTATTTTTACCATGACGCGAACGCACTTTATACAGAATTTTATCGACAATTCGGAATGTATCGATACGCTTCTGGTACGCTTTGCGTAATTTAACGTATTTATCGGGATCACTCAATATGGTAATGATTTTTTGACAGAATTCGTCGGTCATTTGCTCACGTATGAGTAGTTCGGTATTTTTAATTTCAAATGGAATATTAGTATTAACGGCATATAAGGGAATTTCACAGTCATCTTCGTTCTTCTCGGACTTTTCAAAGGGATTTCGACTTAATAAGTCAGCATCGGCATGCAAACGGCCCTTACGGTACTCGATCTCAAAGTCATACTGTTGTAACGACAAGGCCCATCGGTTCAGACGGCCTTCTGGTTCTTTGAGACGCATTAGGTACCTTAAGGCATTATGGTCGGTAATTATTTTAAATTTCTTTCCGGAAAGGTAATGTTTATACTTTTTAACGGACCATACGATGGCGTAACACTCTTTTTCAGTGGTACTGTAGTTCTTTTGGTGCTTATCGAGCATCTTCTAGCCATATGCCACAACATGCCATCCATCGGGGTGCATTTGTTCAACAATTACGCCCACACCAACGCCAGAGGCATCGGTCTTAATCTGAGTCTCTAGCGCGGGATCGAATGGTTTTAAGATCGGGGCGGTAATTAGGCATTCTTTCAACTTCTGAAAAGCGGTAATACATGCCTTTGTCCACTGAAAAGCAACATTCTGCTTGGTCAACTGAATCAAAGGAAATGCAATCGTCGAGAAGTTATTAATGAAGGCACGGTAATAAGTTAAAGCGCCGATAAAGGATTTGATTTCTTTCGGCGTTGCGGGAATCGCGAAATTCTGAATTGCTTCAACTTTAGACGGATCTGGTTTAATTCCGTCATTACTCAGGATAAACCCAAGGAATTTTATCTGGTTGAAAGCAATTTCACACTTCTTGGGACTAATCGTGAATCCAGCTTTCGCCACAGCGGTCAAAACTTGATCGAGTAAATTTAAATGTTCTTCAAAGGTATTGCCACCGATAAGAACATCATCTATGTAACACACTACACCTTTCCACTTAAAGTGGTGTAGGATGGAATCGATTGCACGCTGGAAGGTAGCTGTAGCTCCATTCAAACCAAATGGCATACGAACGAATTCGTATTGGCCATCCATGGTTACGAATGAGCACTTGGGAATATCAGTGTCTTTAACACGGATTTGCCAAAATCCACTGTTAAAGTCAAGGGAAGTATAAAACTGCGACTTTTCAAAACTACTAATTGCGTCTTCCACTCGTGGCAACGGCCACATCGGACGATTGGTAAGTTTATTCAACGCACGGAAATCGACACAAAATCGAGGTTTGTCAGTAGGGTCTTTCTTATTGACCAGAACAACGGGAAACGACCATGGTGACTTCGACTCACGTATAATGCCATCACGCAACATTTTATCCACTTGCTCGTTAATGGTCATTCTCTGAGCGTAGGAAGTTCGCCATGGTGTTTTTTTAACCGGTTTATTTTCCGCGGTATCAATCTCATGGACAACCTCGGAAAATTCACCAAGTTTACGGGATTTAGAAGGAAACACGGTCTTATGCTTGAGAAACAGGTCCATTAACTTTTGATGATCAAAATTCGGTAATTTAGGATTGAACTTCATCTTGGTAATATGTTCCTTAAATTCTTCATCAGTAATGTTCGAATCATTAGGTTTTGGGTCTTTATCATTGGTAGTTACGGTAGTATTAAACTCCACTTCTATCACTTCAATATCGGCAAAATCATCAATTTTCTCACAGGTACCAACGTTAACGTTCTTCTTCAGTCGGACCTTACGTTGCGAGAAATTGGTAATTAATATCTCAGCTTTTCCATCAACAGAGGTAGCGAGACAATTGCCAACAGACACCAGGTGATTCAACATTAGCTTTTTATTGGGAGTCAACAAGACAGGACCACTGTAATTGTCAGGTAAATCAATCATCAGTTTAATTCCGGATTTTTTGGGAATTACTATGGTATTCTGAATGAGAATATTCGTTTTCTTCCGTTTAAGACCAATATGATTGATTACGGCTTCAGGTTTACTAACAATTTCTTCAGTAGGTACCGTAGTGTTTATCGGAGCGATAACAGACGGTTCTGCTTCAGTATTAGAGTCTTTCACGGAAACAGGCTTGTTTTCACACGGTACATTTATAACTGCGGTATTTATTGTAGGAACCTCATTTTCAGGAATGGGACTTAGCACTGCTTTATTACTGGTACTGTACACTTGCCTCAGCAAATAATTAGGTACAAAACTCTTCTGAGAGTAGTGCAAATCTTGCAGGTCGGAAATGATCGTACTGTTAATTTGAATCTTCTTAGAAGGTTCAGGTTTCAGGTCTTCTTCGAAGCATAAGCGATCGGTCTTAGGATGTATCCATACACCAGATGCTTTACAGAAATCATTTCCAAGAATCACAAATTCTCTCGGAGAGTTACAGATTATGTACACTTTATGGGGGATTGTTCTGCCATTCAGTTCAACGGTAATATCAGATTGGTACATTTCATCCTTCTGAAAGGTTTGGGAAATAGTAGTGAAGTGCAGTTTGGGAGCTTTGGAATCACACCGTCTAAATTGCAGACGCAATCGTGAAGCTGTGTGTTCGCTGATAATGGAACAGCTAGCACCGGTATCAACTAACACGATGACCTTTTGGTTATTGATGGTTGCTGGTGCATACACTGGTTTCACAATATCAGGCATCCCAAAGGTACGGAAAGGGGATTTAGCAGGGTCACTTTTAACCGTAATCACGTAATTATCGGAAAATCTGACTGAGAAATCATTGACATCAACGTTTTGACTGGTACTTCTGTTAGGAAATTGACCACCGTACTTGAAATGTCGGTACTTATCATATCGGTAGGGAGGCTTTCGGTAATATCTGCCACATTGACCTCCTTTCTGATGTGGCATTAGGCTTTTCCCTCACGGGACTCCCAAAAATCAGGGGTATAATTGTCACGGATGAAATCATCGTATTCTTTCTGAACACGGTACAGCACACCACGAGGACACTTCGGCTCAACGTGCTCAAGGTCCTGCGGTTTCGCTTTGGTACATTGCTTAAAGGTATGACGGTAATCGAGACACACGGGACAGAAAAGCTTACCAGACCGTAGTCGGTAGCTTTCAAAGTCAAGTTCGTTTCGAGGGAATCTCCATTCAGTCACAGGTGCATCACGACGTTCACGGGAATTAGACCTGCGACGGGTAGGGTAACGATCCGAACTTCGCGATCGGTCCCGGTCACGGGACCTCTCACGAGAACGGTCACGGTTACGGTCATGGTCACGGGTATCTCTGCGATCACGGAACAGGTTATCACGGAACTGCCGGGCATAAGTTCGATTACTGCGGTAATTACGATCATAACTGCAACTGCGGTCACGTCTGTAATCACGGTATTTCGAACTATCAGAACGTTCACGGTTTCGATCACGGTTATCACGAGAACGGCTTCTGCCACGGTAATTCGACTGGGAATTATTCTTCATAAAATTCACTTCAGCATTATCACAGGTAACATTCTGAACAACGGGAGTATCGGTTTTATCGATATTGGCAATTTTGGTCAGCACTGATCGCATCTGGTCAACTGACTTGGCATCAGTGACTGCCAGTAACTTGCGGTACTCTGGTATATTCATGAATGCTCGGGTAATTTCAGCGATCTTATCGTCTTCGGACATTAATGGGTTTACTTCCTCGAACAGGACCTGTAGTTCGTCAAAGAATGTATCAACATCTTGACCAGGTCGGAAAGTTTTCTGAGACAATTCAATTCGCTTGTTGAGCTTATAATCAGCAGGTAAATATCGCTTGACCAGGATGGACTTCCATCCATCGTAGTCGGTATTCTGATTTGATTCCCACATAGACTCAAAGAACTTGCGAGGAGAATCTTCGAGGTATGCAGGTAGCATGAGAATCTTCTTTGATATTGGCCACCCAAGACTGTTGGTAGCACGGTCATATTGCCGGAAGAAATCGGTAATAATCAGTTCGGACTTGTTCGCGAATTTCTAAATACCGAAATCTTTCACGGAAACTTTATGAGAATCAACGGTAGTTGACGACGACGGGGAATTAGTACTCATCTTCGATAATGCTTCGACAAGCTGGGACAGCGACACGGAATTACGGTCACGTTCGAGATGATCGATGCGATCAAGCATCTGCTTACGTTCGCTCTCGATATCTCGACGGACGGTTTCTTCATGCAACAAGAGAATGTTATCAAGCACACGCTTTTCATCATCGTTAAGCGTGCCTAAGAATGTACGGTATTCTGATTCGGTTCGGGACTTTCGGTTCGGTGAATCACTGATTAGTTGAATATCTTCGTTTGCGGTATCCCGTTCGGTACTCGTACTGGTATCGGTACTTGTATCGGTAACTGTACGGGTATCAGCAGCATGGCTGCTACCAGCCCGATTGTCCGGATCCGTAGTGGACCGAACGTCAGTGTTAACCGGTTGCTTCTGGGAAGCTTCGGGAGCTTTCGCTGCTTCGGTAGATTTCGAGGTAGTATCAGCAGTTTTACGGGAATTTTCGGACAACGGTTCTGCATCTTTCGGCATGCGTTCAACGACGCTTGCAAGGGTAATTTTCTGAGCGAGCAGGTGATCAGCAATATCACTTTTCATCAGGTCTTTGGTACTACCAGGTCGGATACGCAAGAATTCGCATAGCTTCTTGAGCTGCTTCAGAGAATCTTGCGTATCATTTAGTTGTGCAAAAATTTCTGCTTTGGTAGCCATTTTTCGGTAATTAGCGGTAATTAATGGTAATTATTAGCAAACGCTGGTATGCGAATGCGGTAATATCACTGTAGTAAATCGAAACGCAAATCGGAATTTTGCTGTATTATGGTACAGCTCAATTGGGATATGCGCCAATTAATTGACGCGAGAGGGTAATTTCCTGTTCATGACAGGTTATTGTGCTCAGACTACGACCCAGACAGAATCCAGGTACGCAGCCGGGAATTATCCGACAAACAAGGAAATGACCTTTCAAATTTACGAAAGTGCTTATCTCAGCAAGAAACAAGCAGATTTTTAAAAATTCGCAAATTTAAGGTCACCAGAAAATTAATTATAACGATAATTAACTGGTCAATTGACGCCGCTTCAAATTATGCTGGAAGTTGTACCGGTAGCAAAAGGTCCACAATTATGCTGGTAACTGATTTTCACAATACGTTTACCCACAATAAATGGTAAAATTACCAGTGATTTATTGTGCAATCACTGTACCTGTTGCTTTGCGGGTAGAGGAAGAGGATGACGAGGAACTGGCTGCGGACTCTTCGGTCTTCTTTTTCTTATCCGACTTCTCCACAGGGACGACTGACGCAGAGCGCTTCTCCGATTCCTTGACAGGGAGCTTGGGGATTTTGTATGGCTTATCCGTAGTCTTCTGGGTGAGGACAGACTCCAGAGAAGGCTGAGCAGGCTTCGACGCAGAAGGCTTGACAGCTGCTGGTTTCGCGACCGATGGCTTCTGCTGTTCAGGTTTGCGCGTAGCCTGGACTTTCACCACACGGATTTCTTCGGCTTTCTTCACAGGCGGACGGGGTGGAGGATGTGGATCTGAAGATCCCGAGGATTCAGAAGATGAGGACGAAGACGAAGGAGAACGCTTGCGCGATTTTCGCGAACCCATGAAGTCGGGGGATTCAGGCAAGGAGACCCAGGAGCGCCATAAAACAAGACACTAAGATCTCTCAAAGTGGATTGCTTATCCAGCGGCCCACGAGGCCAAAACGACTGTTCTGTGTAGGTGGTATTTCACGAGCAAGGAAAGGTCATAAACAAACTCAAACACACACTGACACTGGCTCACAATTTAATCCGTAATAAACAACACAATTAACAAATTAATAGCCGTCACGTAAGACCGGCCAAAAATCAATTAAAATTCATCTTCCTCAACTCGACAGTTTACCGCAGCATCTCAACACCTGTAATCAGCGTGGTCAGCCACACTGATCAAAACCACACATGTTACGCTGAACGCTTCAATATTTGTCACTTCTGAGTACGACAAAGGGACATCCGGCTCATTTCGCGACACAACTTCATGATACGCCGGTGGGACATCGATTGCATCTGTATCCGGAGTGCATGGTTCGTCAGCGTATCGAGCAATGATATCCACGATATCGTCAGCGGATGCTTTGGTACCCTTCAGTGGCTCATACGCGCCCATGCAGTAAGAGACCATGGCAAAGACCAGCTCCACGAGGAGGTTAACGAGTCCCAGCAGTTTTTCCTTCGTGTCGGCCGATATCATGTCCTTTTTGTCTGCATCTATATTGCGCCCTTTGGGTATGGCAGACCCAGCCATTCCTGCACTCCACACTATCAAAACTGTGTAGAGCACAAACAATTTCCATCCGCGCATGGTACTGAAGATGCGTGTTGGCGTTACGGACTGCGGTGACGGCTTGCTCGCTGCTGCCAACACGAGAAGTCCGATTGGGTTGTAGAGGATCATCCATGCCGCGATAAGCGCCCCAAAACCGATGGTTTCGCCAGTGGTAGCCCGGCCTAGAAAAGTATCAACAGCACCTTTCGTGTCGGTTAGGCGCATAGAGTCGCTTTAGCTAGCGTATCTCGAATTTCGAAATGCCGAGAAGCGGCTCACGTACAGCGACAAAATCTTTCAAAGAATTTCAACGTATTGCGCCGTGGTGCAGTGGTGCTGCATACGCGGATCTAACGACGTAGCCGGGGTTCGATTCCCCTATCGGCGCATTTTTCGGCCGTTTCTCGGTTTCCCTCGGATTGCGGATTGCGCCCTGCTTAGATGCGTATGAGTAATTTCCATCAAGCTGCCCTCTATTCTTGAGAAAATCTCTTTTCCTTTTAATTGCCTTAAAATTTCGTGGAGCAATACAGGGAAGGTGTATCTTATGCAACTGATTTCCCCCTGTATGTAGAACAAAAAAACGGTTTTGGTTTGCAAAATAATGAGGCAGTGTACAATTACAGTAAGGTTATTGACTGCCTGTACAGTGTACACTACATTTCGTAGTGTACAGTATGACCTGCCATGACAGCAAGTACTGGGCCAGCCCATGGACAGGTTGTTACGTTCACATTAAGCATACCGCTTCGGTAGCCAACTACGTAACACCCAACTGATTGTAAAATGATTTCTCTTTTCTCTGATTGGTTGCTGCAGTGTTCCGTAGACTTTGCATAGTAAGGTTTTCCAAATTTTCTTCAAAAACTTATTTGTTTTTCCAAGGTAAATGCATATTGTACACTTCTATCAAATAAGGGCTATTAAATGATGTATAGAGAGTAGGGATTGTCCCAGTACATCGTTCGTAGTAGGAGCGCAAACACAGTGGCCACACCCCCTCTTAATCTTTTATTATTATTATATTATTATTAAGGAGGATTTGTGACTTGTATCTAAGCAGTTTGTTGGTACCAGTAAATTAAATATACTTGATTTTCCTTTATTCTCCTTAAAAGCAAAACTTTGTAGAATGGGTGTCACGAATATGCAGTATGTTAAAGTCATGATAACTTCTAGAAATCTTCTTCTAAAAAATAGGGTTCCGCTCTCTGGCAAGTTGGAAAGTGGGCACTGAGAAATGCATCAACCGCTACTGCGGGCATCATTGGAAACATTTGTCACCTGCGCATACGACGGAGGGACATCCGCTTCATTTCGCGATACAACTTCATGATACGCCGGTGGTACATCGATGGCATTTGCATCCGGAGTAGGCAGTGTCAGGGTAGCGCGTCGAGGAACGGTCTCCACGATATCGTTGCGGGAGTCTTCGATAGCCTCCATTGCCTTATAGGCGCCCATGCAGTGAGACAGCATGGCAAAGACCAGCTCTATGAAGAGGTTAATGAATCCCAGCAATTTTTCTTTCGTGGAGATCGATAACAAGTCCGTTTTTTCGGCTTCGAAGTTTCTTGCTTCGAAGATAGCAGACACAGCCGCTGCTGCACTGCCCAACATTAAAACTGTGTAGAGCTCAAAGAATTTCAGTCCGCGCTTGGTACTGAAGATGCGTGCTGGCGTTGGGGACGGCGGTGACGGCGCGGACGCTGCTGCCCATCCGAAAAGTCCGGTTACGTTGTATAAGACCACCCATGCCGCGGAAATCACTCCAAAAATGGCGGTTTCCCCCGTGGTAGCCCGGTCTAAAAATGAATGTGCGAGAAAGTGATTAGACAACGCACTATGTTCTCTGCAATTGGAAGCTTTATTTGAACGAAATATAATCGGGTTGCGATAGCATGTGAGATAAAAATCGAATTCAGACATGTTTAGCTGCTAGTGTTTACCATCCTCTAATCATACTGTAATCATCCTGTAATCATACTACTCGTACTCGTACATTATAGCAAGCAATTATTATGGCATTATAGACAAACATTATGGTTTTCCAAAAACGCTACTGCTCTTGCAGCACCCATATCTGCTGGCCGTTGCATTGTGCCAATTTCTTATGCACCGAACTTTTGTTTACGCAAACTTCAAAATAACTTTTTATTCGCATTCGATCCTTTTTAAATACAAAGGAATAGCCTGCTTCTGCATACATTGACTGGCCGGAAAGCACGTTTTGTGTCAATACCATTTGCAAATTATTTCAATGGCGAATTACGATAAGATAAAGTAATGCCCTACGAGTACTGCAAGAGTAATTTTGAAGTTCTTGCATTTATACTTACTTACTCATACTATTACAGAAGATCATCCGCGGCAGCGCAAACAATCCCCACGGCAGCTTGATGCAAGCCTGGATTACTGTCCAGTCGTAATAATTCTTGATACACTCCACATGCAGACACCCTCTCTTCTTCATTACAACGTTGCAGGCAGCAAACAATGGCGGTCGACAGGCGACACTTCTTCAGTGAAATGACAGTGAATACAATGATCACGACTTTCACTATGAGATAGGCATACGTCACGACCGTCAAGTGCAGCATAGGTGTGAGTCCACTTTGAAGAGCAATTAGCAGAATGGTCCCCAATGCGAACAGCACGCCGATTACCATGCAGATCAAGTAGGCGCGAGCTAGCCAAAGCCCCGGGGCCCGGCGACGGCCAGTATGTTCCAGGTCTTCGGTGAGCTTTCCATTGTAACAGCAACCGACAACCATTCCAGCAAAATTATACAGAACGGTCCACATGTAGAAGGCGTATCCCATTGCCAAATGGCTGTGCACTGTGTTGGCTGCAAAATATAACAGCAAACTTCCGTGTTCCATGACGCCTAAACCGCACTAACTTGGCTGGCTGTATTAAGGGCTGTATCACCAGGATTAACACTAACCTCTACGTACTGATATTAATAATTTTATTGATTTTCAACTGCTGTTCAGCAAAACAGACTGTTCTTCTTGAATTTACGATTTTCGATTGTAGAATACTCAAGTTGAAATTACATATTACTAAAATTAATTGTCGTTTGCGCAACATATACACGCTTGAGCATCTTTCCAGCAACAGAAATTTGCGTCTGCTGGATAGTATAAACGAACAGGGCTTTCAGAAAGACTTCCACTGATTATCGATTCCTTTGCAATGAAGAGTAGATGAAATTTCTTCTAAACTGTCTTAATGTGGCGCGAGCTGTATGCAGATATGTATTTCAACAGCAGATTGAGGTCGACGACTAAAGCTACTCTGTATGCACAAACCTTGCGGAAGTGTTATGGGTACCCAAATTGCAATTGAGATTGCCGCTAAAAACAACTGCATGAGTGAGAAATTGCCAACCAAGGCATAGTATATCGAGTGCCGTGGCAGGATATTGTCGCTGATTCGGTCAAGGGATGAGACCATTGTCAGTGTTGTAGGCTAGAGTAGTAGAAATCCCAGCACAGAGTAAAAGCTGAATAATCTTGCGTATTTGCGCGTTATGTCGCAGTACACGAAGGAGACAAACTAACAACTTCTACCACCTCATACAGTTTGGTAACATAAAGAGCAACAGAGAAAACAGCAGTTATCGTTTCCACTTTAATCTGACTTGTCACAACCGCCGAACTGCCTGTAGTGATCCTTGGTAAATAAAAGTAGAGTAAAGTCGATCGTCGGTCCGTGAGAATCTGTCCGTGCACTGACGGAAAATTCGTGTACATGAACAAAATCTTTCTATTTCCTGAATGCATTTAAACTTTTTGGAATATTCGAACAGCCATAACTCCTGAACCGGCTGTTGCGCGCGCAAACGGTTTCCACGCCAGTGTATACAATCATTTGGCTACAGAATGTCATAAAACAAGAGAAAAAAGGGTTTGGGAGTGCGCAAAAATGAAAGATTTCGTTTATGTACACGAATCTGGTACCATGTACCGGGCCACTTCCCGTAAGATCCATAGAAATTTAACAGTGCGATAGTTTTATGGGTGGATTCAATAAAAATGTTCAAACGGCGCCTATCAGTACTAATTTCAATAACAAAAACCACTATACTACATAAAAGCAAGCAATTCACTTCCACGATGATTAAGCGACGTTTTTGTCAGTTTTCAGCATTTACACCTGCACAGTTTTACGGCTGAAACATGTATATGTAGCTACACGAGTTTCGTAAGCGGCAGTGCATTTCGGTAAATTTCTGTGTCAAGGAATCCCAATTACCATTAATATTGGCCAGCACACATTCAAACAACTGTCGTTTCTCGCAAAAAGGTGGCCGGATAACTTTCAAATATTCTGGAAAGATTGTTTTATATGCAGCGGTCAAAAGAAAGTGGCATGCTGTGTATTGTGAAGTATAAAATGCGCGGTAGGCGGTATGTGTAAAGAGAGAGATCTGGCAAAGAGGTTTAGCACGCACTTCGGTCGACGGTCGGCATGTTTTTTCTGTATAGCGTATACCATGGGGCAGGTCGCCCACAGTAATCACGGAAAGACTCACATCACTGTAGCGGTATATAGTCATTTTATTACTAGTATTGTTTTGCCATGCTTACTAAACAATGCATATAAAACGCTTTTGAAGTAAACTAAAGAACAAAAAAACTTTAAGCTCGGAAAACAGGCCCTACTGACTATTGTGAGCGCCGCGCTCCGGTTTCTCAATGAACCCATAGGTGCATTTTCATATTTATCCAATTTTTACCACAAATGGTGGCGAAAGAGATCAGCTATCGTGATTCTTATGGCCTAATAAAACACAGAGCAATAGTTTTAAGCGATTCTGGTCTGAAATAATAATTTTGAAAAAGGCAAAGCTAGGGAACCGGGCTGGAACCGGGCTGTAACCGGGCTGTGGCCGTCTCCACAACTTCTGCATACGACGGAGGAAGATCCGATTCCTGTCGTAATCTGACGGCTTCGTAGGCCGGCGGAAGAGAGCACTGATGCGTCGGCGCTTCATCAAGCCTACTTTCGATATGAGGCAAACAACTGTCCACTGCAGGGGCAGGAGAAGTGTCGGCGTCGGCTGCGGTTTCCACCGGTGGCGGCGCACTCAGTGAATTTGTGGTTTCGGTTCCTAAAGCTGGCTTCGAACATAACCACAACGCAAGACCCGGTATGGCCAGGAGCGTCTGCAAGGCTAGGTAAAGTCCTTCGTCGACAATAGCCCACTTGTTTTTCGGGGACCAAGTCGGTAGAGCTGCTTCAATGATAGCAAACACACTGAGCAGTACGTTTGACACCATGCCGCCAAGGTACGCTCCAATAAATATATCCTCCCGCCTTGAGTCCATAAGCTGGGATGACTGACGCGGTGACGATGAATGGGTGGCAGCCTCTTCTCCATAAAATAAACCGGACAATCCCCACATGCGGTCAAAACTTTAATAACCCATGCAATCATTCCGAAAACACAGGTTTCGGGATGCAATCATCCCGAAAACACGGACCGGAGCGTAGAGACAACGTACATTTCTTTGTTCCGTGGATAACTGCGAAATGACTGTCACTATTTAGCCTGGATGATTTGTATCTCATGGAATCAAATCAGCTAAAAGTATAGGATTTGTCATCGACGAACGTGTTGTGGTCATTTTGTCATTACACATTCACGATGTACAGGTGCTATTTCTTCTTATAGGTCTATGACCGACGTCTATGCGACCTGGAATACCTGCAAGAATAAGTATTCACGTCTACTTCCATCTATCTGTACCTACCGTATACAAGCTGTACACTGAAACCCCTCGTAATGTACGCCCTTTTATAACGTTCACCCACTTATTATGTGCACACGTCTGGAATCGGATTGTCCGGCATATGATAACGCAGGGGCAGTTCTCTTTATAACGTTCACTCCTCTACAAGTATAATGTACACCAATCATGGAACGGCAGACTAAATTTTATGTACAGTTTAAAGATCTGCGAGCTGAATCCATGTGCGAAGTACATACGGCCACCATGCATGTGAGCATCCGGTTACAGACACCACCGTGCATATGTACCACCACCGTGCATAATGTCTTCTCTACGCACCGGACCGGAGCGTAGAGACAACGTACATTTCTGACACCCATCAGATGGGTGTCAGTCAGAAATGTTGATCCACACAGTGCAAGCGTTAGGAATAAGAGACACATCGAGGTATGTTATATCGAAGGTATGGAACCCGTATTAATAAATAATACTGGAAATGGTGAACGGCAATGGTAGTATAAACAGCAGCTGAATGCCACACGACAAAACGACCCAAATACGAGCTTTGCTGGCCTTCGTATGTCCGGGACAGATGTCCGTTCCTACGCACCATTCAGTAAAGTTGTTCTTCGGGCTGTCTCCATCAGCAGCAAGCAGGTCGCTGCCACCGCGAGAATTATATCGCCTATCACGATTAGCACCGCCGCCCTTTCCTTTCCACCCAGGAAAACACCTTGGATAATGGCGCCTTATTAGCAAGCCATACACGAAAGCTGTAAAGGATTCAAGACCCGCTGTTGCAGAGATTGACCGGGAATTCGGTTCGCAAACGCGAAGGGGCTTTCGTAACAGCACCCTTTTTGTGCGTAGACTATACAGCGTTCCACAGGTACTATAGAGAATCGTCCATGCATGGAGGATGTATGCCATGGTGAAGTCGCCGGGTAAATCTAAATGAGTCGAACAAACTAAAGCATACATGCTGCACGTAGTATTATTCGGAGACGAAACATTGCCTTAAACCGCTCGGCAGTGCTTAACCGACGTTAATTCGTTTATTCCTTATTATTTCCTGCTCATTTGTTAGAAAAGGTTTGATGCTTGATTAATTCTTGCTTATTTCTCAATCAGGGCAATGCTAATCCCTTAGTTTTGTAAACACTCCGCATTTAAAAATTATTATACTCGCGTGTCGTGTTCAAAAGCACCCGCTGTCCAAAGAACACCAGCGTTAATCGGTGTTTATGCATTACGTACCTTTAGCAATAATTGACAAGGTCGCTGCTAGTATGCCGCCTGCAATATTTGCCAGTGAAAAGTTTAGTGTCAAAGCATAGAACGTTCGCTTGAAATCGAATGCAGCGTCCTGTACAGATCGCGGTTCTTCCCGCACGATGGGGGCGACTATGGACGCAAAGCAAGCTAAAGACGAAGACCTTCCAGCAGTCGCCTCTTGCATCGGTAAATCAGATGGAGTCCACGACGACGCTTCTTCCTGATAAGCACGGAAAATCATAATTAAGGCCGGGATTCAGCTTCCAGTGCTCTTCGAAATTTACTCGTTTCCCATGGATATTATGCGTTCAAGTATTTGGCGAAGGTAGTTGATGGTACCGGAGCAACGATCGGCTGGCTCTACTCGAGAATATACGGTATACGATATACGGCGTAACTTCAAGCTTGCGCACAAAGAACTAGTTAAACACGTCAGACCTTGCGCGATATTTCCACTGGAAACGAACGAATCGCTCAGTGACGCTCACTAACACAGTGATAATAGTGTGTGGTCTGAAAAAAATTAATAGTTTAAAAAGACTTCACACGTAGCGTTGTTGATACAAAGCTAGCTCCTCCTGTTCATTGATAAGGACGCTTACAAGGCTGAACCCAGAAAATACTGAACAGTCTCCATACGTTATTGATTGTCAGTCGTATCGATACCATACGGCGGCAATTTGGCAAACAGAACGAATGTCTATTGTTTACTATACTTCTATGGAAACATGCACATTCCGAATGTGTTTGAGCTCAGAGAAAATCAATAATCCGTCCACATTGCATGTACCTACACCGTAGTCTGACGGGAATCGAAAACCTGTTATAGATGCGCAGTGCACGGATCCCGGCTGAAAGAGGCGCATCCCGGATTCCGCTGGCCGTATGCATGGAAGAGTGTTATGGAGTTCTGACATGAACTGTGCAACTGATAATTTGAAAAATCAATTACTCGTCATAAATGACTGCAATTGTGTACACAGACCGTTTGGCTGAGCAGAATATTACCGTTTGTTTGCCGCCATTGCTCCAATCCTTTTCCTGGATGACCCTTTTTAAATATTGCTGTCTTATGTTACGTTTTGCTTTTGTTCTCTTATGTTACGTTTTTCCGCGTTCAGTTTTCATAATACTGTCAGTTCGCTACTGTGTTGTCGACCTAACTTAGCACTTTTTCGTTCAGTGAGTTATATTATGATATCCGTATATAACTCCCTGTACGAAAAAGTGCCAAGTTGAGTCAGCAACACAGTACTTACATATTATTTTGTTTTTCTGTTGCACTTTTCCCTGTGTAGCTTTGCTTACTTGCCACTTCTGTACAATGGCACGGTCCTGTCGCACGAAGTCAAAAAATTCATCAGTATCATAACGATGATAACGTTTGCCCTTTGAACTGAATTTCGCACGATCTTTGAATTTCGCACGTGTGAGTGCGCTGCTTGCCGTCATAGCCGCTGGGTAGTCCGAAGTAATTTGACTACACAGCGCGCCAACGTAGAATGCGCCACGTGAGCGGCCTGTTGTAATGTCTGCAACTCTGTACATTTCCGTCACAACAATCATCCACGAAAAGTACCGGCATTTTGTATTTCAATGGGGTACCGCGATGCACGACACTGGATTGTTGTATGTAACTCCAGCTACAGGTACAACTGGTAAGCGTTACTGGTATTTTCGAAGAGTCCCATGTTGACTGCTTACAAACCGGTAAAATAATACGCCAGCTTATGATTTTTTCCCGTTTACTGTACGACAGTTCTCCATCATGAATCATGACACAGACAACCGAGATTGGAGTAACGTGATCATCCCAACCGTCGGACCGCACGCTTCCTGCATTTGGCGAGAGAACCACACTGCTGGGAGAAACAGCGACATTGTGGAATTGCTGTACTATCTCGGACAACAGGCGAGAATTTCAGCAGGGCTACAGGAACCGTGGTGCTCATGCTGAAAGAAGGTGCCGATTCGGAAGACCCGATGCAGACTGTTCATTCTGACGTCTTGAACCCCATGCGTCAACAGTTAGTTGAGCTGGGGTTAGCCGCTGCGTGACGCTGGACATTACAGTAAAGATCCACGCTGCCGGAACCGTGATGAATTTAATAGCGCTGAAATTAGAAGCCTGCCGGAATCTGGTGATGGAAAAACAGCATTTTGCCGGGATCCGGAACGTCAAAATGATATTCGTGACCGCCTTCACTCCTTAATTATGCGGACATGTCCAGTGTTCTCAGTTTGGATTATTCTCGCGACCTGACATTCGATAACATTCAAGCTGGTACACACCATGCAGCTTTCCTTCAGCACGTCCTCCAACACTGCAGCGCAGTGCTGAGTGCTCGGTTGCATAGACCCCTTCGGATTTGTAGTATTTCCCCAAATTACGTAGAATCACCAAAATCAAGAATCATTGAAAAATCATTTGCTTATTCAACAAAGTGAGGGTTATGTACGAGTATTAAACGAACACCAATAGCATGACAATACTATTGTTTGCATTTTTCAGACTGCATATGCGAGTGATTTCTGTACCGTTGATAGCGCAACGATACTAATAAAACAATACTATAATATACTCCAACGATACCAATAAAACGTTGCCTATTTCTTTCAAAAGCGCGGTTTTTTGTTAAAAGAAATAGTATGAGGTGTGGACTGTGGATCAGATTAGCCAGTGCATACTGCATATCTAGAGTACGTAGAGTAGTTGAATAGTTTTCATCACAGTACAAGTAGCCCATAAAGCTGCTGTGGTTTACGTACACAAACAGCATGGGAATTTAAACCTGGCGGAACACAATGTAGTGTGCACTTGTGAACATCATCTCAGGCAAAAGTGTAGCCTCCGGACATTCTCCGGTGTCCCCCGCCACTATTTCTAAAACGATAAGCTGTTGGCCAAAATGGTGATATGGGAGATCTGGGAAGCTGATTTTGCCACCAAGGACATTACAAAATTTACAACCAACGTGGGATTACAATATCCGGTATGTATCCGTTGGCGCTTTGGCGGTACAGCAGATACAGAATTATTTTTTGTATTACTCGGCTATGACAATGGCTCGCGTGGCATGGCTTAAGTGCTTCGTGTCAACTTTGGTCACCGGTTTTTTACGACGTAAATAGCTAAACAATTGTTCAACCTGTTAAAAAATTATTAAGTACTCTGTACTTTATAAAGAGTGAGTTTGTGCCTAACATACAGAAACAAAAAAAATGTTGAAGGAGATCGGTTCCAGAGTTAAGCAATTCAGGCCTGTGCACTTGATGGCTTGCCGCCCATTCACCTGACATAGGTGGCCCTTGAAGGCCTCTACGAATTACGAGTAGAAAGAAAAACAGGGAATTGGCCAGTCAGATAGCGGTAGAAAACTGCAATAAAAAATCAATAAACAGCCTGCAGCGAAATAGACATTCCATGCGCATAAGCCGCAAGAACTGAATCGAACCAAGAATTACTTATTTGGGCAATATTCGTTTAAAAAATGTTTTCTACGGTAGTTCCACTTTTTCTAGTTCTACAGTTCATGTGTAAAAAATTGTACAATAAAAAGTTACAGAGTATGCTGCTTTGGGATAAAAGTGCCGAGCGGTTAAAAGGATAAAAAAACATAATTTTTGCAGAAAAATAATCGGTTAGTTTAAACAGCCGGATGGGACGACATTATATTTTCCAGAACGCTTCTTTTAAATGATAGAGTCTCGCTCTTCGTGCCAGCTGGAAAACGGACACCGGGAAACGATCCTGCCGCTATGGTGGTCATCATTGGAAATATTTGTCACTTGTGCGTAGGACGGAGGGACATCCGGTTCATTTCGCGACACAACTTCATGATATGCAGGTGGTACATCGATGGCATTTGCATTCGGAGTACGCAGTGCCACGGTAGCTGGCGCATCGGTTGAATTTATATCCGGAGTGCATGGTTCAGCGTGTTGAGGAACAGTCTCCACGATATCATCACGGGATGCTTTTTTGGTACGCTTCAGTGGCTCATACGCGCCCATACAGTACGATATCATGGCAAACACAAGCTCTACAAGGAGGTTCATGAGACCCATCAGTTTTTCTTTCGTATCTGCTGATATCAAGTCCGTTTTTTCGGCATCTAGGTTGCGCCCTTCGAGGACGGCAGACGCAGCCATTCCTGCACTCCACAACATCAAAACTGTATAGATCGCGAAGAAATTAAATCCGCGCATGGTACCGAAGATGCGTGTTGGCGTTGGAGACGGCGGAGATGGCTGAGTCGTTGCTGCCAATCCGAGAAGTCCGATTACGTTGTAGAGGACCATCCATGCCGCGGTAATCGTCCCAAAAACGATGGTTTCGCCAGTGGTAGCCCGGTCTAGAAAAGTATCAACACTAATAACCGGTTCATTTTGCGAGAATCGGTACGGACCTGTGTACAGTACATACTGGTATCTTCTTGTAATACACGTGGTCTAATACACTACATCCGTCTTATTCCCTTTTCTGTCAATAGCTGGTGATAAATAGTTTCCGATTATGAATATTTCACCCGTTCCGGGACAACATATAATGCTCGTTCCTTTCCTATCGTTATTAAAGCGAGAGCTGTAGCCAAAACCCCAGGAAAATCTTATTCCATGCGTTATTTCAGAAAAATAGTGGACGCTAGCCGCTAGGTACACGCGGAAATTTTCTGCTTCGCGATTCTTATAATGTTGCTTATATAAAGTAACTTAAATGCAGGCCCCTACTCCAGCCCTCATGGGGATGCCAGGGAGCCCCTGGGTTTGTCGGAAGGGAGTGTGTATCATTGCGTTTCTACTGTATTTAATCTCTGATTATTTATTTAGAAGAGTAGTCTTTAAGTTCTTGCACTCGTACTTACCGTTAATACTACCCAGGATCATCCACGGCAGTGTAAATAATCCCCACGGCAGCTTAATACACGCCTGGATCACCGTCCAATCGTAATAATCCTTCATACACTCCGTACACACACTCTCTTCCTCATCATAGCGTTGCAAACAGCAAACAACGGCGGCCGGCAGGCGGCCCTTCTTCAGTGAAATGACGGTGAACACAATCAGTACGACGTTCAGAATGAGAAAGGCATACGCCACGGCCGCCAAGTCCAGCATAGGTGTCAGTCCGCTTTGCAGAGCGATTTGCAGAATGGTCCCCAGTGCCAACAGCACGCTGGTGACCATGCAAACTAAATAGGCCTGAGCCAGCCCAAACCCCGGTGCCCTGTGACGGCCAGTCTGCTCCAGGTCTTCGGTGTGCTTTCCATTGTAACAGCAGCCGGTGACAATCCCAGCAAAATTATACAGGACGATCCACATGTAGAAGACGTATCCCACTGCCAGATGGCTGTGCACTGTGTCGGCTGCAAAAAAAGAACAGTCAACTTCCGTGTTCCATGACGCCTAAACTGCACTAATAGCTTGGCTGGATTAAATTTAATCCGGCCTGACGATACAGCCTTTAAAGGCTGTATCGTCAGGGTTAAGGCTCATGCACTGATAATATTATTATGGCTTAGTAACTTCAGTCTTCACTGATTTTCAACTGCTGTCTTGCAGAGCGGAATGTTTTTATTGAATTTAAAAGACTTACTGTACATTAAAATTATCACTAAATTGTCGTTTGGTCAGCATATAATAGCTTGGATACAAGAGCAGGTTTTCTGGCGACGCTTACATACAGACAGTGACTGCCTGTTTGTCACACTGAGACGATCTAAAAATAATTTTTCTTGAATCTTGTGACGTACTGTAATGTCAAAAATATAAATGATGTTTTTCGGATTTCACAAGGCAAATCAAATTTTTAAAAAAAACCAAATGTGCCCACGGAAAGCACGGAAAGCTACTGTGCAAGTACGAACCTTCCGGGAAAAACATCGGTACCCAAACTGGAATTGACATTGCCGCCAGAAGCAATTGCAGCATGGAGAAATAACATACTAAAGCATAGTACATCGAATGCCATGGCACGATCTTGTCGCTGATTTGGTCTAGGGATAAGACCATTGTTAATGCAGGGGGCTAGTAGAAACCCAAGCAAAGAGTAGAGCTGAATAATGCTGCGTATTTGCGTGTTATGTCGCAGTACACGAAGGATACAAGCTTACACCTTCGATCGGCTCATACAATCTGGTACTCAGAATAAACCAGAAGAAAGAGCAGTCGTCCGAGTTTCCACTTTAATCTAACCTGTCAAAATGCAAGGAACCACATACTGCCTGTTGTGATCGTTGATGAATAAAGTAGAGTTACAGAGTACATCACATTATTGGTCCGTGCGAATCTCGCAGTGCAGTGACGGAAAATTCACCCACCGTTAGAGTTAAGTGTTACAAGGGGCATGCGATTTACGCTACGCGTTCAAAGAATCGTACAAAATGCGTCAATAATCTAAACCTGACGCCGAGCCATTATGATATGGTGAATATGAGCAAGTATTGATTTTTGGCTATGGGCACACGCGATATAATGAGTACGGTGCATGCCCCCACAGCTGCCTAGCCCACATTAGTACGTACTTAATAATTGACTATACGTAATTATAGAAGTATGCATCTAACGAAGTGACTTCATTGAAGTCAGAGGTGGTTATTATTATGTGAATTTGGTACCATAAACCAAGTAATTTTCGGTAGCAACGTGATACTTGTTTTTGTGGGGTAGTACTACAATAGTTTTATGGGTGGATTCACCGAAAACGTTCAAATGACGCCTATGAACAAATTTATCCTGCATGGTACAATAAACCGTACACAATACTACTCGTACTTAAAAACTAATTACTTCAACGATGGTCAAAGCGACGTTTCTGCGAGTTTTTTAGCAAACAGATCTGCTAACTTTATCCTTAGGAGCTAAACAACGCACACAGCACAGTTTTAAACGATTCTGGTCTGAAATGTTAATTCCGAAAAAGGCAAAACTATGAAACCGGGCTGGAATCGGGCTACGGTTGTCTCTATAACTTCCGCATACGAAGGAGGAAGCTCCGATTCCCGTTGTAATGTGTCTTCGTAAGCCGGCGGATGAGACCACTGATACGTCAGCGCTTCATCGGGTCCCCTTGCGGTGGGTGGCAAACAATTGTCCACTGCCTCGACAGGAGCAGTGTCGGTGTCGGTTGCGGTTTCCACGGGTGGCGGCGTACTCAGCGGAATTGTGGCTTCGGTTTCTATCGCTGATTCAGTACATAACCACAACACAAGACCGGGTATGGCCAGCAGCGCCTGCAAGGCCAGGAAGAATCCTTCGTCGACAACAATCCATTTGTTTTTCGGGGACCCAGGCGGTATGTCTACAGCTGCTTCAACGATGGCACACACACTGAACAGTACGTTTGCCATCGTGCCGCCCAGGTACATTCCAATGAATTTCTCCTCCCGCTTTGAGTTGGTAAGCCGGGAAGACTGACGCGAGGACGATGCCTGGGTGGCAGGTTCTTCTCCGTGAAATAAACCGAGCAAGCCCAAAATGCAGGTCAAAACTTTAAATACCCGTGCAAGCATCCCGAAATAAACAGTTCTCCCAGTTTCCCGGATAACTGCAAAATGATTGTCACTGTTTAGCCTGAATAACTTTTATCGCTTGGAACAAGGATTTTCAATATGCTGGTGAAGTTGCGTGAATTTTATTAGCTTTACGTACTGCATACAAACAGTATGGAAATACATAATTTATAGTAACTTTATTCAGTATGTTTAACAAACGGCAACGCCCTTCGTTCATATATCTAAAAAAAGTTCATAAATAGATGTGTTAGTACGGTTTCTATACCTTCGATATAATTAGAAATGATGAACGGCAATGGCAGCAGAATAAACAACAGCTGAATGGCACAGGACAATACGATCCAAATATGAACTTTATTGACCTTCGTATTTCCGAGACTGATGTCCGTCCCTACGCACCATTCCGTAAAAGTGTGCGGAACTCGGCCCCGTTTTCGAGCTACCCTGATCAGCAGCAAGCAGGTCGCTGCCACCGCGAGATTCAGATCTCCTATCATGATTAGCACAGCCGCCCTTTCCTTGCCACCATCTTGTACGCCTTGGATAATGGCACCCAGCGCCAGGATGACGCTTAGAAGCAAGCCACACCCGAAAGTTGTAAAGGACTTCAAACCCGCTGTTTCTTGGATGGACGGGGAATTAGGATCCCATACGCGAAGGGTTTTCCTTGTTAACGCTTTCTTCCAGATCATACTGTACAGCACTCCACAGATATTCAGGAGAGCCGTCCAGGTATCGAGGATGTGTCCCGTTGTAAAGTCGCCTGGTAAATCTAAGCGTAAAAGTGAAAAAGCATTTGAGGTGCACGCAATACTACATATGTAGAGGAAACGGAAAACTGTCTCAAACCATTCGGTAATGCCTAACGTTATCCTGAGTTTAACAAATATTTTGCAACTTAAAATCATTGTGCTCGAGTGCTCACTGGACAGAAGCGCCAGTTGTACAAGGAACAAGCGTTAAACGGCGTATACGCTTACGTACCTTTAGAAATAATGGACAAGCACGCTGCTAATACGCCGACTACAAGATTCGCCAGTGAGAAGTTCAGTGTCAAAGAATAGTATGTGTGCTTGAAATCTTTTGTAGGCTCCTGTACAATTAGTGGTTGTTCCCGCACGGGAGAGGGAGTGATGGACATGGACCTCAAAGTGCTGGCTAAGGAGGAAGACCTTCCGGCAATCGGCTCTTGTATGGGCAAATCAGGTGGAGCCCAAAACTCCGCATCATACCGGTACGGATGGAAAATCATGATTATGACCGCAATTCAGCTCCTAGTGCTCGTCGACATTTACTTGTCTCCCAGGGACTTTAGGGAGGTGATGGTACCAGAGCAGCTTCAAGGCGAGCGGCTGATGCTACTCGCGGTTATACGTGCGACATACTTCAGACCTGTGTCCAACTTACTATTTAAACATGTCGGACATTGCGCGGTTAGCCCTACCAGAAAACGTACGAATCGTTCACTTGCATAATAATAATAGTCTGACAAATATAATGGTTTAAAAGGCTTTCCACGTAGGGTCGTCGACATAAAGCTAGCTCCTGTTCCTTGATAAGGACGCTTACAAGGATAATCCCCATGAGATGACCTCACCTCGCAAAAATATACTGAACGGTCCCCGTACTTTATTAATTGTCAGTCGTAATGACACTGAACGTGGAGCGACGCGAAAAAGGATTAGGCCTACGGCAACATAGACACAAATATCTACTGTATGAAAGCAGTGTGCATTCCGAATGTGTTTATCCCCAGAGAAAATCAATAATCCGCCCACATGGCATGTTCCTACATCGTACTTTGACGGGAACCGAAACCTGCTATGCAGACGCGCAGTGCACGGATCCGGGCTGAAAATGCAGGTACATCCTTGATACCACTGACTGCATGCATGGTAGAATGTTATTAAGTTCTGACACAAACTATGCCAACGATAATTGGGAAAATCAATTACTAACCATAAATGACTGCAAGTGTGCACGCAGACCGTTTGGCTGACAAGTGAGCAGAATATTTCCGCGTGGCAGCAATCATTCGCCAACAATGACACACACACAAACCGGAAGTGGATTCTTACTTATCCTGCCTCCGCACGGTTAAGCGGTACCAGTAGACACGTGCTTAGGGAGCTAGTAGAGCAGCGCTGTTGCGGCATGTCCCGCTGATGCACCGTGTCGCCCTCGTCGCGGCGTGTTTCCGGCTGTAGCTAGGAAAGCCGTAGTATAGTACTAATTAGTTCTTGAACGCATTAATTCCTACGTGAACTGCACGTATTTTCTCCGCACAAGTCAACCAGTACTGCATTCCTTGTCCCTGGACGACAATTTTGATATGTTTTAATCGTATTTTTAAGTTTAATTATAACATTTGTTATAATATTGCTCTCTTACGAGTAGTATGCAGCAAGGGTTATTGGCAAATAATGGCGGCGAATGGAAACAGTATACAGTGCTGGAAGATACGTCTCCTGAAAGGAAGCCGTACGACGTACGAAGGGAAAGGGCTCCCGAATGGAAGCGGTAATGTTTGAGCCATGTTTTTTTTTTAATAAATGATTTTGTTTTATGTAGTTCGTCTATGGTGTATGACTAATGAGGTCAGTAGCTAGATTAACTGAATATTCTTCGCAAAAAAACTTCGACTCTGTAGCCCGGAAAATCAGTTAAAAAACGCAAAACCACAAATCAAAAACAAAACTTAATTTATCGAAATTTAAGCAACTGTGTAAACAAACGGGGTGGCACGCAATCCTCAGGCGCCCAGTACTCGTAGTCGGGTTCATTGGCGTAGTGTTCTAGTTTGTAGAACCATTTTCCGGCAAAATATACCACGTCCAGGATGCGCAGTGGGCGTTTTGCTGGCCATACCAACTTTTTCGCCCAATCTTAAAAAAAAAGAAAGCTGCAGCAACCACGTACGAAATACAGGCAGCTGACTGAACATGATCAGTTTAGCTCGCACTTGCCTGCAGTGGATTAAGATAATACCGTACAAGAGTCTGGACAAGTGCAAAGGAGCAGTACAGTAAACATATGAAATCATGATGTACCTTTATAACGCGCCACGCTCCACTCATTACGGAAAACACCCAAACCCGCACCAGCTACCAGTTCTTCATGAAGGGATTTCGGCTTTTCTTCGTCATCGTGGTCTTGTTCTGCAAGCTGCATGCGCTTCCACAAATTATGGAACTGCCTCACTGCACTGTCTACGCAATCGGATCCGCGTAATTTCCACAGACAAAATGCTTTCACCACCGCCGACGCTAGGTATATAACGATGACACCACAAGCTAATTCCAGCGTTACAACCTACAAATCCGGAGTTAATGTAAAGGTCAGTGTGATATCACCAAAAATTAAAACGTTAGCATTCCACGTGCGTGTACTATAAAATTATCTGTTAATAGTACGAGTGAGAATTTCATAGTTTAACTTTACCAAAACCATGAAAACTACGGTACCTTTGTCTGGATGTTCTCGTGGAACATCTGTACTGGATTACGCCAGTCCTGCAATGCCCCACGAAAACAGTTGTTCCCAGGTAAAGCCTCCAGGCAGTCAACGAACTGGAGCCACGGCTCTTTAAACTCTTCTCCACTAGAATCGAAGTGGTAGACAGCTAAACACGGACAAAACAAGCTGTGAGTGCGTAAACAGAGCACAGATGGCCACGTACTTTCCTTAACACGTATGTACAAGCATGTTGACAAATTGAGCATTCGTAAATACAGCGAACATTAAAAGGTCACGAGTAACGCTTGAAGCCGTGCTCAATATTAATACATATGTAAGCGGTTAATTTATAGGATGTTACATTAATGACCTTTAGGTGTTTTTAACTTACAACCACCAGTAACGACAGCCAAAGTCATGTGCTTATCCGATCCTTTGTAGGTGTGGCAAAAAGGAATCACCACAAGATCGGCAGCTATGATTTGTTGAAACGCAGCAGAGTTCGACAAGTGTGGTTCACCAATGATCTCACCAAGGTTCCGCATATCCTTGTATGAGCCCAGAAATTGCATCCCATGCAGGTCGAAAATCACCGCCCGCTTCTGAAACCCCGTGCCGCGGACGATACAACGCAATAGGTCATTAACGTGGTCTGAGTACAGAGGTAAAACGGGTTTAAAGTTTTCGACCAACATAATGCAATCGCTTTCATTTGCTTTAAATTCGGCGGGCGTGGGGCTGCAATCTTCAATCGCTGTTTTAACTGCGGCAGCGATATTAGTACAGCACGTTGTTGGATTTTTTGCGAACAAATGATGACAGGCATCCTCTTTGTTATTAAAAACTTCTAAGCACTTCTGATTACCAAAATAACCGTTTGTGAAACATGCGAACTTGCGCGGCATTGTGCTGATGAGAAAACGCAAAACAAATTCAAGATTTTTTATGGAAAGAATGGCTGATATTCTTAAGATTTGTTGTAAAGACTAAAGTTTGTAACTCGGTATTGAAATGTCGTCTTAATACGGTCTTCAGCTTTTCATGTTACGTAGCAACGCCACCAGTTCTCAGCGTAAAAACAGTGACCTTTCTTGAATTATATTGTGACAGAACCCAGCATGAAGAAAAAAACCCTAACGTACTGCTACAGTACTTATTCGGTATACAACACATACATACTGTACAGATAATACAACGTGTGCAGTAAAATGTGAACATATCAAATACTGAAACCGCATGGTATTTTTGGTGGATCACTGCAGACGGGTAAGGTTATTTACAAACAGTGAATAGAACGTCCTGTTATTGTATGGCATGCTTCGATGATACGTAGCCATCCTGTGATGGTAATATGAATATTCGGTGATAAGATCTACGAGCAACAACACATAATGCAGTAAATGAAGCGCGATTAATTGCTACCAGGAAAAATGAAATCGCGCATTAATCATGTGTGTATCAAGCGTCCGTTTTCTTTACATCACAATAGCGTAAGAATGTTTTCGAAAAAATTGAAAAACCTTGTTGTGATGTACCACTTACCACGTAATTCACTGAAGCCAGCGGATGCAACCTCTATTGGACCGTTAAGAACGCGTTCCATTTGTTGTAGAATTACCAGCAATTGGCCTTCCATGTCACCATGGCGCGAACCCACTGTTGTTGTACCGTAGTGATTTTGCGGTTGAGTAGAGTGGTAATACAGGGTCACGTTGTTGTCTTCATCAGGGGCGGGGGATTCTGGAGTGTCCTGAAAAAGGCGTGACACGTAAGAGGTTGGGGAAGCTGGATTAGGGTGAGAAACAGGGGAATATTCTTCCATCGCAGCGGCAACTAACGCAGCCAGCCCAGGGGGTGGTTGCGACATAGTAGTAGCCACAATAGGCGTAGATACCCGTGGTATAGAGTTAGCAAATTCGGGTAAACGGAAGCGTAATGCAGATACGGCAGACTGAGCATGATAATGAGTGCCAGGAAAGATTGGAGGGAACAGATTCATAGTTGGGCGATGCGGTGCTACCGACGGAGAGCGCACGTAATAAGGAGACGGAAGATTGACGGTAGTGGTCGCCGTCCTACGATTGCCGGTGCTACCACGGCCACAGAACTGGCTTGGTCGGCGGTCCATAGCCAGAACACCTGCACTGTGCAAAACCAAAATCGGAAAGGAAATAAGAAGAAACATCTTAAACAGTAATTGCTTAAATGCTAACAAACAAAACATTGTACTAAAAAAAGCGTGTAATCAATTTTAGTATCCGTAGGCCCTTATCACTGACCTCGGTCATCGTCACCGAGCTCGGTGATTGTACAACTGTTGCTATGAAAGTAGTACGGAAATTCTCGTGACCTTTTGCGCTGTGTGTAATCGAAAACGATTACACCAAGTAAAAACCAAGCAGTGGGTTCTCCTTTAAAAGGGCTCTAGGGATTACTTGTGACTTTCATAATTTTTTAAACCTGTATAACTATGGATTACACGTACGACGAAATGCTGACGCCTTTCTATGACGTGATTAGTCCGCAGCTGCAGTCCGCCAGTGGTAATTGTCCGCTTCCTCCTGCTGCAGCGACGGATGAATTTGCATGGATTGATGAATGGCTTCGTGAGATAAACGGTCAACAGACGGTTTCCAATAATGCTGCAGGTGGACAGTCTACGTCTCAGCCTGGAACATCGTCCTACACAATCGACTACGGCTGGTTGGATGAGGTGATGACCGAGCTCAATGTCCCTCAAGCTCCTGCAGTAGGCTCAGCTCGCGTTTTGGAAAGTACATCAGAACAAACCGTCCCAACAGCTCAAGTCACACAAGGTATCGATCACACGGACAAACAAAAGTGAAAATCATTCGAATTTTACATGGTTTTAGATTCCAATCAACTAGCTGCAAATTACGCTTCTTTGGAAGGTAAGCAAAAAAAAAAAGTTAAATAAACAATTAAATAATATTTACGTTTTTAGAATATTTCATTGGTGACATTCTTGCTTACAGATCGGTACCCAATTTACTTGGAGTATCCCGAAATCATGCAGGCTGATTCCCAAGAAGATTTGATGCAATACGGTCAAGGTTAGAAGCTATAGACCTGAAATCTGTTTAATGTTCACCAAACGATATTACAGGAACTGCGTTCGATTTTCCTCAAATGCAAGCATGCAACACCGTTGACACGGGTACGATGCTGCCTAATTTGTTCTAATAAAAAAATAAAAGAGCCGTTTTTAATTTTCATTTTTTTTTTTTAAAAAAAGGGCTACAAGGTGTGCCAATTGCTCCACAGGGTATGAAGTGGACGGATGCACAGAATCCATGTACCGACAGTACGTATTTCAGTTAGTTCGCCTTTAAATAGTGCCTAACTGAGAAAATGTTTCCAGACCAAACCGCGGTATGCTATAACTTCAACGAACCGGCCACCGTAACCCTTGTGGATGAAGGGCGGGCTGCGGTCCCACTAGCTTCCGGAAGCAGCGACTGGGTATCAGAGGCGGTTGCCTTATCGCTGTTGCATCCGTTGCCGGCGGTGTGGGTGCGAACAAATCGAAAAACCACGACCCATAAGAATTTGCCTGCCGCTCTTCGGTCTATTCCATGGGATATTAGGGCCGAAAATCTGCTGATGTATTTTAGCAGCGACAAAGAGTGGAATGGGTGGTTTACACATGTTGTGCTCGTGTTCTTGACAAAACCGGGCAGCTTGGAAGTGACACGCGATGAGTTTCAGACGGTTTTAAAGTACATCTTGGACGGAGGATGGGATCAGGACAGCGGTAACGCTGCTAATGAATGCAAAAGGCTTGCAGTACCAACAGTGCCATACCGTCGAATTAGTCGCACTTTGTTAATTTGGTACCGAAAATTTGCCAATGGTTCGGTGCGTAGCATTAAAGGTCACACGGTGTATGTTACATTGACTCGAATTACTACAACAAATACTTATGTTAATTGCATGAATATTAACGAAGCTGCTGTTAAATCGCTAGCTGAACAACGAGACCTGTTGCAGATTCTTGTGCCCGATGGCGTTGAATATCCACCATTGATAACAGTGTGACTTTACTTATATTTTTTTGGCATCGGTGTCGGCTTAACTATATGGAAATCTGAATAAAAAAGCGATTTTTAACCATCATAGATTTAGCTGCCTCAAGCACACGAGTTCCGTTAAAACATTACCGCTTATCGCACCATTTTAAAAACAAGAATTATGTAAAAATTTATTTATAGTATTACGACCCGCACTTATAATAAATAATATCGCAGAAAAATTGCAGTTATTACCGACACGGATTACAATTAAAGCGGCATCATCAACCTCATTTACAACAATTATCACCGACGTCAGTTACAATTAATTTAAAAGTTAACAAAACATTACCGAGCTCGATCACAGCTGTCATCGAAGTCGGTTACAACACCCGCTATATAATAACTACCGCATGAAGTAACGGAAAAAGTTTAGACGAATAAATTTACACCACCATGGCTGATAACAGTCTACCGTATAACATTGAAGATTTCACACGCATCGAGTGTACCGGTGAAAAATTCTCCCATAAATACCGACTGCATTTCAAATGCTTTTCTGTAAAAGTTTCTGAATTAGAAAAAGTGCCGTTTTCGGAAGTACCAGTTGTAATAACGCTTATTTTGGAGCATATATTAGACACTCTTTTGGAAGACGTGGGACCAGATGAAATGGTAAGAATGCGACTTGATTCTGGATCTCTGAATCGACCAATATGGACGCCACCTATTGCACGGTCGCAGCTAACGGTAGCACGATGGATGGCAGAGGTTGCGCGCGTACTGAATTCGTACGAAGAATTTGTTATCGACGATTCCTTCGAAATTTCATTGCAATACACCAACATTCCAAAAGGTAGCTGCAACCGAGACGTGCCGCAGCTTCTACGCCGAAGGTTGGAAAAAATGAAATCAGTGGTTGTTATTAAAAATACGGATAAAATCTGCCTGGCCCGTGCCCTTGTTGTTGGAAAAGCGCATGCCGACGGAAACAAAAGCTTGTACCGGAAGCTTATACGTGGTAAAAGATTGCAGACCAAGGAAGCCCAGTTTCTCATCACCCGAGCGGGATTTAAAGAACAGGAATTTAACCTTCGGCACCTTCATAAATTCCAAGAAATTCTTCCTCAGTATCAGATCATCGTGGTCAGTGTGGATCATGCAAACCTCATAGTGTTCAGCGGAAAAGTTCAACCCAAGCAAATCATTTTGCTGCATCACGATCATCACTTTGACGTGTTAAAATCTTTAGCAGCCTTTTTTAGAAAAAAGTATTGGTGCTACGCGTGTAATAAGGGTTATTCGGAACGCGCTGATCATCGCTGTTCCAATATGTGCAAGTGCTGTTTGAGGTCATCTTGTCCGTCTGATCCATGTTCTATGGTGCACTGCAACGACTGCAACCGTGCCTTTTTCGGACCGGACTGCTACGCTCACCATAAGATTGGACCAATGAAAGGGCGGCCAAAACGAAGGAGCATTTGCAGCTTGATCCAAATCTGTAAAGATTGTTTACGGATTGTCTCAATGAAGCGAAGGAAAAACGGTAACACTCATCAGTGTGGTGAGATTTTCTGCAAGACGTGTAAAGTGCATGCTCTACCCGACTCACATCACTGCTTTATGAGACCACATCAAGTCAATGCGGAAGAACTGGAGCTGAACGAAAACGCCAGCTTTTTATACTTCGACTTCGAGACTTATGTCGGAGAGAACAACGATTTAGTTCCTAATTTGGCGGTAAATTATTTGTTTTTTTAAAATTACTATAGGCTTGAGATCGTCCGGTGTTGTTGCAGGTGGTACAGGATGATGACGGTAACGAATGGGTGTTTCCGGCGGAAGACGCACCTTTGGGCGGGGATGTGACTGATGCATTATGTACCTTCTTGTTCAACGAAGAGCACAGAGATCACTTCATCATTGCCCATAATTTTAAAGTTAGTAAAATAGCATGTACTCAAATTTCGCGTTTTAATTGTCACATTTTTCTTTCCAGTCGTTCGATGGCTATTTCATACTCAACTGGCTACTAAAAAATGGAGTGGTTCCAAAAGTCATTCTCAATGGTGGCAAAATTCTACAGCTGGATGTACCTTTGCTGAATATACGTTTCCGGGACAGCATTAATTACAATCCTCAGAGCCTCGCAAAATGGCCGGCAACTTTTGGGTTACCAGACATCAGCAAAGGGACTTTCCCACATCGCTTCAACCGCAAAGAAAACTGGGATCAAGTTGTTCCCTTTCCGTCGATGGATGAGTACGGTTATCAAGGAATGAATACCAAGTCCAAAGACTCATTCCGAGAATGGTATGAAAAAGAAAAAATGGAGAAGAACAACATTTTTGATTTCCGTCAAGAATTCGTACAGTACTGCAAGATGGACGTTACTGTTTTACGGTTATGTTGCCAGCAGTTTAGAAAACTGTTTCAAGGAATAAGCAAAGGGCTGTGCCCCTTCGTCTCGTCCTTAACAATTGCCGGTTTGTGCAACAAGTACTGGCGCACATTCATGCTGAAACCAGAACAGATTGGACTGTTACCACACGGTTTAAACGCAAGAAATCGCCACCAGTCAGTAAAGGCCAAGAAATGGCTGTCCTGGATGGAAGAGGACGGAAATTGTGAGATCCAATCGGTCATCAACGGTTCCGAGCACAACATTGGACCATACCATGTCGACGGTTACAGAGATGATATTCACATGGTTTATGAATTTTACGGCTGCAGGTTTCATGGCTGCCCAAAATGCGTCGCCCCAACAACCCTGCACCCTTTCCGTGACATACCAATGTCCGAAATTCATAAAGAGACGCTCGATCGCGAGGAGTACATTCGAGGACAAGGATACAATCTGACTTGCATTTGGGAGCATGAGTTTGATGAAGAACTGAAATCAAATCCTGAAATGAAAGCTTTTGTCTCCCGCCTGCAGTTCATGGACCGATTGGACCCGCGCAACGCTTTCTATGGTGGTCGAACGAATGCGGTTAAACTTCTCCACAAAGTAGACGGTGACGAACAAATCCGTTATTACGATGTCAACAGCGAGTACCCGTTCGTCAACAAAAACAAGCGGTATCCTGTTGGTCATCCCATTATCATAACTAAGAATTTCCTCGATATTCGAAACTACTTTGGAGTGGTGGTGTGTGAAATGCTTCCACCTGGGAATCTGGCCTATCCGGTTTTACCTTACCGCTGTGGCGGCAAACTGACATTCCCTTTGTGCCGAACGTGCATGGAGAAACATCTTAACACCAAATGCGAACATGCGGATTGTGAACGTGCCATTACTGGTACCTGGTGCACGCCGGAAATTTTGAAAGCGCTTGACTGTGGATATGGCGTAGTCAAAATCTTTGAAGTCTGGCACTTTGACAAGCATGAAGACCGACTGTTCGAAGGTTATATTAATCAGTTCCTTAAAATCAAAACGGAGTCCAGTGGATGGCCCGCAGAAATTCAGACGGAAGCGCAGAAACAAAAGTACATTGCGGATTTTAAAGAACACGAAAACGTTGATTTGGACTATGAAAAAATAAATTCGAATCCAGGTTTAAGGGCACTAGCCAAGCTGTGTTTGAACAGGTAAAAAACCTTTATTGATATTTTTTTAATAATTATAGATTCTACTTTTTTTTTTTTGCAGTTTTTGGGGCCGCCTGGGAATGCAGGACAACAAATTGAACACCATGTATATCAGTGAACCTGAAAAGTTTTACAGTATGCTATTGTCGGGAAAGCACCACGTGAATTCTTGGGATTTATTCACGGAAGAAATTGTTCAAATTACGTACACAACCGAACCCGGATTTGTCGACCGTAATCCTAATACGAACGTCATTCTTGCAGCGTAAGTGCTCTACGTTGATGAATAATAACCATATATCGTGGCTCAGATAAATATTTCAGATTTACTACCTGCTGGGCGCGACTACATTTACTGAAGTTTATGGAGATGGTTGAAGGTCGACTGCTGTATTTTGATACCGGTTGGTTACAAAGGTTTTTCATGCTAGTTTGCTTTTTTTTTTTACGGTTGTTTTTTTTTGCAGACTCAATATTTTTTGTGACTCGTCCGGGAGCTGTTGATCCTCCTACCGGAATTTTTCTCGGTGATTTAACAAACGAATTGAAGCCAGGACAATACATAACACAGTTTGTCAGTCTGGGAGCCAAAACCTATGCCTACGTTACCAACGATGGGGCCAGCGTTGTCAAAGTTAAAGGTTTCACCATAAACGGACGCACTAGCGAGCAGATCAACTATACAACGATGCTGGACATGCTGGAAAACCGCAACGTAGTCGATGTACAGTATCCTGATATTCTTCAAAGGGTCAAATCGAGTTTGAGCATTCGTAACGCAAGTGCAGTGAAACGATTTCAAGTAACTTATGATAAACGTCGTGTTATTGATGAACAGTTTAATACAGTACCATTTGGTTACAAGTTGGTTTAAACCAGTGATTTATTAAATTCATCAAGCATTATCTGAATTTGTTGAACGGCTGCGCACAATTGCTCCGTTGTTTTTAAACCGAGAAAATTGCATTTACCAGAGGAAAATAACACCGCTCGACCAGTGCTCAATTTAATCGCTAAACCACTAAACAACTCAGGCGTATATTCTAAACTGAAAAAAGCACTGAATTTTTCAATGTGCACGCGCTGTGAGAAAGCATGGTTCCCAATGACATTCACAATTCGGTAATCGGTAACGGTATAAAAAATTCCTATATCCGAAAGAAGATTTGCAAAATAAGTTACCAATTCTTGGGCTTCCGTTTCGGTCCGCGCTCCATTAACAGTTATTTTACCGTTTCGATATAACTGGCAGTGTGCTTTGAATGGTAACAGGCGGCGTACCAGCAAACCCGAGAATGTCTCAGGAATATATTGAGCCATTGGTAAAAGCTTCTCAATTTTCCGAAGGTCCAGGGTAGTGTTTAAATCCGCAACGGCAACTACATTGGTGATTCTGGGCATCGCAATGATACCACAACGCGAAACGTACGGCTTTACGGAGTGTAGAAACGGGTAGTGATGTCAACTTATGAAACGGTGGACAGCCAAAGGTTTCCAGGTTTTTTACTTCCGGTACAAATTGTTCCAGCAACCGGCACTTTTCTTGCCCTTTTGCAAGGAATCGTATTCTGCTAGGACGTCCAATTCTTTTAAATATGTCTTCAACGGCGCAACTCACTTGGTTGCAACGGTAATCTCCTTCGGTATACCACAACAGACCGTGTGAATGGCGAGCTTGTCGTGTGAGGTCGAATTTGTATTGGCTGGCACAACGCGGTAACGTAAAGGTATATAAATTCTGTTCCGATTTTTCCGGACAGTAAAATGCCAGTTGTTTAATATACTTTTTACCGTTGATGACAAACCAATCTGCGTCAAGAATGCAGGGCACTGCCATTTTTTTCTCAAATATAGAGAAAATGTTGCAAAAAAAAAAGAATTTCTAAACGGTGACCTTTCGAGTATTGTAATTTATATAGAATCGAACTGAACTGGTTGCAACCGTGCAAGATGATTGTAATCGTGCAGAGTTACGATTGTGTAACCGACCAGAATTACTGTAATCGTACACCATTATAGTGCTGTAACCGAATACGGTGATTATCACCGAACAGGATTATAACCTTACAAAAGTGACTGTAATCGTGTACGATCACAATTGTGGACTAAGCTGTGGTGTACTGCACGTTTAGATCGTTGTAATCGAGTGGGATTACTGTAACCGTGGAAGTAAACGGTGTGTCATAAGTTGCGGTCGTAAATGAATTGTATATAAACGGTACCGCTCACACTAAGACCGTGCAGAGTTTAGTTTTGTTGAATTTTGTTTTATCTAGATATTGTATAAACCATGGAGTTTCTTGACTTGTTGGCACAAAAACGACCGCAAGGAGGATTTACAAAGCGAAAACGCCCAGGAGCCGAAGACGATACCAACCCGGAAGCAAAGAAAGCTAAAGGTGGCGCACTAATAGAAGGTACGCCAACGCATCCACGCTTTGCTTTTACACAGAACGGCAAGCCGGTTTATCGACTGGGCAACGACAAGTTCGTGTATGTTGGTACGAATACGGACGCAAAGAAAAGTACGATTCGCGTTGTTTTCGGGGAATGGAAAGAACAGCCTGATAACTCCTGGAAAGCGACTTGGGGGAAAAACATTGTGCTCTCCAAGAAAGGATTTCTCCGTTTGGCGGCTCTTATGCTGACTGGAAAATCCGACATGGACGAGACTGCCCGCGCCAGTTCAGCAGAAACAGGGAGGTTGACACCATTGTACTTACTAGATGGAAGTATGTATTTTGGTTGGAGTCGTTTCAGCAACGCAAACGTGGCTACGATTCGTCGATTCAATGTGAAAGCTGGCGACATGGTCCCGACCCGTTACGGTATTTCGTTCGGTGAGCGCTGTTATGACGGACTGAAGGAACTGCTGAAGGATCTGCAGTTGATTAAAGACATTGCCAAGATTCAGAAGGAAAGTGGCACTGAGGATCCGATTTTGGAAGGTTTAGCGTACACTGAACTGGATGAAAACATAGCTGATGCCTTGGTTCCACTGGTAAAACTGATGGACGACGGGACTGGACCGAAGAATTACACCGAAAATTACCGCCCATCGGATGCTGAATGGAACGGAGCTAAAGAACGTCTATTGGAACTGCGCATTGTGCATGGTATCTTGTTTGGGTTAGAAAAGCTGGGAATTGAGCAAGCTCTGGAAATGGATGTGGAGTCTTATTTAATGTTGCATGAGAATCGTATTCGTGGAAATGTTGGGCGCACTATTGCAGCGGATAATTGTTGACGTGTTAAATTGGTTAGCAATATAAACCGGCACTACTTGTTTTCATATTTTTATTTCAATAAACGCTTGCATATTTGCCAAAGCAGAGCCCCATCAATCATGTTTGTATTTATGTCGAAAAAAGAATTGACATACTGACACACCATTTTATCGTTGCTTAGTCGGCTATCCGTAAACAAATGCACAATATTTGTGTATGATTCACCACCACAGCGTCGTAAAATAAAAAACAAACAGTACTGTCCACATACAGTACTGAATTCAGACTGAAACTGTTCATTTTGTAGAGTTATTTCATTGACAGCCGCCAGTGACGCGAAATGCTGAGAGTAGCGTTCCAAAGTTCTCCCGTATGAATCAAACATTTCCATTTTTCCAGCTTGTTCCTGGTACAGCGCGATCCAGTGCTCACCTTCCTGGTCGGCGGGGTCTGTATTTACCACACACGCTCCCGGGAAAGGTGCCAGAGTGGTTGGAACTTGATCACTCGCGTAGACCCCACGAAATACCGCTGTGGTCTGGGGATTCCCGTGGAGGGCCGAGGTAATTTCTTGTGTGTTCATGTTGTAAAGTCAGCAATTAACTGACGGTGCTGATTGATTTCAATGATGCTGTCATAGATCAGCATGCACACCATCATAATGGTACTTTTCAGTGGTTTACCAAAGGACACGGACACACTTAGGTTTCCCTGTTTGATTAGCGTCAGTGGTCCGCGTCCGGTATGTCCTGGAGTCAGGTCAAAACCGAAAATGGTATAGCCGTCGTTATACTGGGTCCGGTTAAACGGTAAGCCGCCTTGCAAGCTTGGACGATGTCCCAAAGTGTCCAACAGCCCGTCGTAGCACTCCAGAGACAACTTGCGGTCGAAATCGGCAGTGTACGGTTTCGTAGGGTAACTCTGACCGTCCACTTCGACGCTGATTTGTGTAATATTGAAGTGTTGAAAGTTGAAAGGATTTTTCTTTTGCGATCCGTGAAAGTCTTCGCTGTCCACAAAACCAATAAAGACGACTTTGGGAATTTGGCCAATCTGCAAATTGCTGACCACGGTGCTTTGGGTTCGCTGGGGAATGTCCGACACGCGCATAACCACGCGTTCGATATGGTATTTGACCGTTTTTTTCAGGAGTTCTCCGGCTACAGCGGTCAGAAAATCCGGAGACGGAATGTATCGGCGAACCGATAGACGTGCGTTACGGATAAACGGTTTGAATGTCTTGGTGGTATCCGTGTCCCATACACGTAAGGCAAACTCCGGTCGACTAACCACTAGGCGAATGTTGACGGGTACCCCGGTGCACAGTGGCTTGCTCTGGTCAAAAAGGTCCGAAAATAGTTTGCCGGAAAGCTGAACGTACTGTCCAGTATTAAATAACGCCGTTCGATTTTTTTCACCATTGTTCGCGGTTTCACTGTTGAAAGAACCCGGAGAGTCGTAATAGAAACCGGCGGATGTCAGTTGGCTTTGTTGAGCGTCAAGGGAGTGGGACAGCAAAGATTCCAGGTAGGCGCGGTACGGATAAAACGTGGCGGCATCCGAGATCAACCGGTTGGCCACCGTCACATGGCATGAAGAGAACATAGAGTGCAGAATGTTGTTGACCGGTCCCACACCATCTGCCGTTGTAATCAGTTCCCATTCCCCAGTGCTCTTACGGACTTTAATACCCACTTCAAGTTCCAGGATCATGTCCGCTAAACTGAGTAGTCCGGATGTGCTGGGTGGGATGAAAAAGTTGATGTCGCCGGCCGATCCGTTGTCCGTTAAGATGGTCGTGGGATTGAGCTTTTCGTGCTCAGTGCGCCACCTATCCGTTAGAGTAGCCGGTAATGCAAACAGCTGGTTCTCTAGTTGCATGGCCGGCTCCGAGTTTTCCATCATCAGCATGGCCATTTTCAGAAAAAATCGGGGATGCTGGTAGGAGGAATACGTTTAACTCGTACAACTTTACGTCGAATACGTCGTTTCTTGCGGATACCTTCGCCTTCTTGGGAAGCAAAACGTTTTCCAATGGCTGTTCCCGCACGCGAAGCTACCTCTTTAATAGCCCCGGTCGCCGCTTCTTGCAGGTGAGGGGTAGCCGCCTCCAGAGCGGCTTTGGCATGCGGTGCAGCCTTCCGTAGTATAGGCTGAGCAAAGGCTGATAGCTTGGCGAAAAGGCTCTTTAAAATTTGCGGGAACCCCGATCCGTTTTGTAGGGTTCCTCGATACCGGATCAGGGCGCTACCACCCGTCTGACTGACAAAGACGTTCTCGTATCGCCGGGGATCCGGCACGTACGCCACGAGAGGCATTCTAGTAGAGTCGTTGTGGTCGGAAATGCAGTTTCACCAGTGACTTTCCCGTTTGGAACTTGGCGTCGTCTCCCAGATCGTTGGCAATGGTCAGTTTTATCGTTTCGAAATGTTGGCGTAGTACTGGGACGTAATGCGGAATGTCGAATCTGGCCTCGACAATTTGATTGACTTCTCCTCTAATAGGTACGGAGCGTAAAAACTGCGCTGCAGTATCGCCAATCAAGCTGTAGTCGGCCACATCACTGTAGACAAACAGGCTTTGATTTCCCAGTAGGGTATTGACCGGTCGCTCCGAAATAAAGCTGGTAAGTTTTGGATTCGGAGGCTTGGCCAGAAATGACAGGTACTGGATACTGACATTCTTTGTTTCAAAAGGAAATGGACCGACCATACCATTACTGTTACTCTCCATCGGTACATCGGGTTTTAATACGCTACGTTCAAATCCCAGCATTTTTTGTAGGACTATCGACGATGGGGGAAAGACAACGGAAACCCGGTCATTGCCAATGTTTAGTCGGACCCGATGATTGGTGGCGGTCAGCAATTGAACGGTAAAGGCTCTGTCGGCAGTCAAAGCGCTCTTGTCAGGGTGCACCGTTTCGTCCACCATGTACGATCCAACTTTGGGTACCAATGAATTGATGGTCTTCAATAACAAATCGGCATCTTTATAATTTCCAGGAGGGATGGTAATCTCGTCGGTATGGACAACTTGGTCCGCCGACTCCAAAAAGTTTGCTTCGTCTTTCTTTAGTCTGAATTCTTTAACGATGTGCACTTCAATCTTCTGCTCCACGGGAAGAGTGAAAAAGGAATTGAGGTACTGTAGTTCAACCAAGGCCATTTCCCATTTTCCCTTCAGGGTAATGGGGTGTTTCAATTTGGTCGTCCAGTTTGAAGGAGTGTTGCTCGGGTCCGTCGCCACATCGCTCGGGAGCGTCACGTAGAATGGTGCTCCTTCGTACATGATGATGCCTTGATCCAGGAATCGTGCTCAGGTCCGTACCCTAACCACCGAACTAGTGCTCTGTCACCACGGCGTCTAATGATATGGTCGATAGTATATTCCTTCTGTTCCGGACGCGATACTTTGGAGAGCTCGTGTTCATAAAAGGTTCCTTGAATAGGTTGGTCTTGATAGTCCTTTAGTTGATATACCGGTACGATATGTGAAATGACTTTATTGATGTAGAATACTTCCTCCTTAAATCGATACGTATAGCCTTTTTCGACCTTGGTTTTATGCACGGCTATCCGGACGGCATCACCGACCTTAAATCGAGGTGGTCGAACTTCTCTGGTTGGATACAATTTATTGAATACCGCCAAGGAATTGTTCTGAGTGACATCTATCGGTCGCAATCCATGTGCTCGATGTTTGGAGTGGTTATACGAGTACACCAGATCTTGCAGTTTGTCAATGTAACGGGTCGAAACTCGCGCACGAAACAAGCGAAACATTCTTGTTTTGATGGTGCGAATGACGCGTTCAGCCATGGCGCATTTGATGTCTTCGTTTTCCGATGTGAAAAAGTGAATCTTCCTGTCCTTCAAGAAGGTCTTGACCGTTGCGTTAACGACTTCGCTGCCTTTATCGTACTGCAGCTTTTCCGGCTCACCCAATTCTTCAAAAGCCTTGGACAAGGCATTCTTGGTTTCGTTGGCCGTTTTAGACTTCATTGGTTGAATGCTTAGCTTTTTAGAGAAGCAGTCAATTACAAACAGCAAGTGTTTGTACCCATCATTTTCTTTGGAATATTTTGATAAATCAGCCAGATCAGCTTGGTACTGCTGACGAAGGTTGGTCACTACGATCCAGTTGCGTGCAAAGCGCCGTCGATTTTCCTTGGTCACAGTGTACGCATCGATCTCCTGCAGAATTTCTTGTGCTTTCCGTCTGTTGGCTCTGGTCTTTAAACTTCTTCGGAACCTTTCGATGCCTCCAAGACCGCCGGGATTTCGCGGGTCGAGATATCGTTTCATCAGCTTCTCCATTATCATTACAGCAAGTAGAAACGCAGCTGATCTTAAATACTCGGCATAGCCGTAACACGCTGGGTATTAGACCGGCCATTATGTTAAGGTGATCCACGGCAGTTTCGATTTTCCGGTTCCTTTCTGAATGGTGCGGAAACGCAGTTTTCTAACGTTGCCTTCGATTTCATCCGCTTTCCTTTTCTTTCCCCGCACTGGTCTCGAGATGGAGAACAACGGCCGTCGGGGGTATTTATGTGGCTTGGGTTGTTTGTCAGCCTCCTCGTTTTTTCGCTTGCGACCTTTTTGCGGTACGGTTGATGGAAACAAGCCGATTCGTGCTGTTTTTGCCAGGCGGATATCTTCAGGTTCACCAGGGAAAGAACGTTTCCGACCTTTTTCGGGCAGTGTTGCAGGAAAAAGGGCAACTCGAGCTTTTTTAATTGACCGCTCGTCTCCGGGTTCGCTCTGCTGGTGATTTCGTTTTGAACCTTTTGTGGGTGTTACCGCAGGAAACAATGCCCGTCGAGGCGCCTTTCGTGCGGTTTCTTCTTCAAACTCGTCTTGCAAGTTTCTTTTCCGTCCATTCATCGGTACATCCACCGGGACCGAGTACTTCTCGATCGGAGTTTGTCCCTCTTCTGCCGTTTTTTTCTTTTTTTGAAATGGTACGTTTTTCTGCTTCTCTGTGCTTAGTGGTGGGGGTTGGGACGACACATCCGTTGCTAGTTCCACTGGATTTTCATCTGGAATGGCTTTCTGTTTCAACGCCAGGAACCTTTCCAGTATACTGCTCAACTGGCTGGCTTTTTCGTACTCGCTTATATCGGTTCGGTGAAGCGTTGTAGCCACCAGGGCGTCTAGTGTTATTACGCTTTGTGCTTCCGGTGGTTCTTTATTAATCTGAAGCTGATGGTGCATACGGTTCTCCATTACTCTTCGCGGAACAATGAAGTATTCATCCATTTCCAATGAGAGACGTGAGAACACTTGCAATTACTGGTAATATGGCTCCGATGAAGCCTCCTTGTTGAATAATTTTTCGCTTCTCCTTGAGGGGATACCGTTGTAAAGCAATTAGCTTTAATGCTTTCCGGTGTCGTTTACACTTTTCAGCCTGTGCCGGTGTTAAGTCGACGGTGTTTTTCACAATATTGACAGCAACTTCTTCGAGGGCTTTCAACTGCGGTTTGGTGAGGTAGCTAACCAACACTTTCCGCTGTTTTGGTCTCAGCTGTTGCAGCGTAATAATGAATGGTGCTAAAGCTTTCACCCGTTCGGACATTTTGGTAAAGTATTGGTAGCGTTCCGGTTTAGATATATCCGCATTTGATCATTCGGTAGGACATGAGAACGTATCCTTAAATAGTCCGGGCAAGTAGGTCGTAGATCCAGTACAAGAGGTTGATACGGTTCCGCTGTGACTTTATTATACGCATCCACTAAATGTTTCAGTCCAGTCTGTCGTGCCAGCAGTGCGATCTGATTAACATCGCGGACGTTCTTAAATAGTATCAAGTACTGTGAATTCAACGTGATGTCCCGCATTGACTTTCCTTGCTTATAGAGATTCTGCAGCATCATGATGACTGAAACATTCTTGTGATGAATGCCGCGGGTGAACAAGTCAGAACATCGAACATCCTTGCACAAATCCGTGGCCAAATCATCAATAATAAGCAGTATATGGTCAACGCTATCGGCAGAGTGCAGCTCTGAAAACAGGTCATCCAGACCGTGCAAGAACTCGACTTGCGAAACCTCTTTTTGTAAGTCATCGAAACCTTTCTGCCACTGACCGTAGCAGTAGAGTATTCGTGTGGGTCGCCGATCAAAAACTAAAGCACTGTTTTTCAGGAGAGTGAATACAAATTGTGTTTTGCCCGACATTGTTGGCCCGCAAACACACATACCAAAAGGTACGCAAAAGCGTGGATACTCATTTATTACGCTAAACATTCTTTTTTATGTCATAAAGTACACAGAACATCGGAACAGCTTTAATAAACATTTATGCAAAGAAAAGCTTAACCTTTTCAAAAATTAGCTGGCGACAAACAGGACATTCTCGCAGTCTTTCCGAACAACCAGTACAACAAACGGCATGACCACACGGAAAAAACACATGCAAACCTTTTATCCAAACATACACTGCATTCCTTATCTACTTGAGAGTTACCATCCAGTCTCGCCACTGTGATGCGTTCCTTAATCCGGTTTGCCGCCTCCACCAAGTCTTTCAAGTCAAAATAGAGCCACGCGGTCTTATTACGGAGCAGAGCCTTGATCAAATACGTGTAATGGCATCCAAGTTCTACTGCATGGGCGGTTAAGAAGTCCCGTCGATCGGTTCGTGGACCAGTCACCCACTTTCTGTGGTCCATATCGTGAAACCTCTGAACATAATATACAAACTCCAGTCCTTGTTTTTCAATCAGAAATTCACATCGAGGCTCATGAATAGCATGTTCAATCCATGGGTCGTCGTCCGGGGTCCATTTTTCCAGTTTTCGACCACAGCAAAAACACTGCACTCGATCAGCAACCTCCATGAAATAGAAACCGGCCATTGCCAAGTCTCTTGGCCGCTGCTGGGCGTACACAGGCCACTCCGCAAAAGTGCCGAACCGATCACGGTAATTTACCATTGCCGGTATATAGACGTCACCGTCCGCTACCATTGCTGCATATGGGCACTCCGGATTATCGCGGCGGTGTTCGAAGATAGGCTTGTCTCCCATCGCCCAGTCAAAATGCACACAATTGCACGTGACACATTTAACTTCATCACCTTCTCCCGTGTAGATATAACCAGCTTCGGCCAAGGACAACGGAGAAATATATGCCAAAGGCCAGTTGCCAAAAGTTCGCAAGCGATCTTCAACATTCATCTACAATAAAAGTCTATTTAAGCGATGCAGTATCATATAAATTTACAAAAGCTGGCACCATGGCTAATTTACAGCATATGCTGTGCTATGCACGTAACTTGGAGCAAAAATGCGAGAAGGTGCTTCTGATTGTTCTCTACGTGGTATTTTTTATTGTTTTTGCTGTTTTCGTTATCGCCGAAGGAATTGAAAAAATTGTACAGAGTGACCACTGGAATAATACCTTACGTAACTCGACATCCTGACATACCTTTTCTGAGGAGAGGTAAGACCATCCAATACGAGTAAACACACTGTTGAAACATCCGTTAAACGCTACTGACACCTGCACCTCCACCAATCGATCTTTTATACATGTAACTGTTGTAATCGAAGGCGATTATAAGTAATGATCACTGTACACGGTGACCACAGTTATAAAACAAACAAACAGTATGATAACTGAACTCGGTTACAAGTATGATCACTTGCAAGAATTATTGTAACCGAGTACAGTGACAACTGCCGCTACATAAATGTGCAGCATTCAACAAGCCTTCAGTTGTGTTTTATTTTGCTACAAAAATAATCACATATTTTCTGAATCTGAAATGTCTGCAGTTTCTCGCTCGGTCATGGAAGCCGCTTTCCGTAATTTGTTTGGAAAGCTTAGTGCCAGTACGCCGGAAATGGTTTTCGATGGAAAACGCGTGCCTCCAGCAGTTCTTCCTCTGTTTGTGAAATTTCAAGGCTTAGAAAAGCTAAGCCTGATTGATTGCGACCTGTGGTCGTTGGAGGGCCTACCGCGTTTGCCATGCCTACGCATCCTCATGTTGGGAGACAACCATATTGATGACCTGAGCATCCTGCCTCAGAGCTGCCCCAATTTGGAGAAGCTTTCCATTGTCGGTAACAAAATCGGTCTCCGTGACGAATTAGAGCCACTGACACTTTTACCAAAGCTGCGGGCATTGGACGTTGAAGGCAACGAGTTGTGTGAAATTCGCGGACACGACCGCTGGTTGGCTGATAAGTTTCCGAACGTTACACGTTTTTTAATCACGGCTTATGATGTGGACAGCGAGGATGAGGAGAGTGACGAGGATATTTCTTGGTTTCTCAGCGGTGAGCCGACTGATTATTATTCTTAAATCTGCACGAGAGTAATGTATTGGTGGTTCAAAGGTGAAGCCATGGGAGATTCCGATGAGGACGGCTACAACGGAGACGATGATGATTCACACACGGACGCCCGGGTGCCTGAGGTTATCACGTTGGACTAGTTTTTCTCTGATGGCAGTTCTTTTTTTTTGTGTTTAGACAATGTTATTAACGCTTCAATAAAATAAGACATTTTAGGATTCCTGCTGTTTTTTTTTTAGATTTTTTTCAAACACGTGAATAAAGGCAGTACAGAACAAGCGTGCGGTTTTCTTTTCGTTTACGCATATACAGTAAACATCTCCACGCCATCTATTAATAGTACAGTACTTATTGTCAAACATGGCTCAAACACTACCGCTTCCATTCGGGAGCCCTTTCCCTTCGTACGTCGTACGGCTTCCTTTCAGGAGACGTATCTTCCAGCACTGTATACTGTTTCCATTCGCCGCCATTATTTGCCAATAACCCTTGCTGCATACTACTCTTACGTTATGTTTTTCTGCGTTGTGTTGGCCTAATGATGCCAGTTGCGAGTTATTTACTGTTATTACACATTTTTACGCAGGCGCTGCACGGTTGAAACGGGCAAGCCTAATATAACATATGGCAGACGTAGTCTGTCTATATATTATATTAGTATAGGATCCAACGTGTAACTGAAAGGTTACTGAAAGGTCAGGATGATTCTCTCTGTTCTGAGCTTTTGCGTCTGTCTATCCTCTAACGGGGAAAAGATGGAAAGTAAAGGACACTAAAGGTTAGCCTCAATCCTGCCTGTTCAGTTGCCGATTCTCTGTCGGATTCCCATTCGAAGAGATGCTGTACAATGTACTGGTACAGCATCTCTTCGAATGGGAATCCGACAGAGTACACTGTACATGACACTGTATCTTTGCGATACATGTACAGTGTACATGTATCGCAAAGCTGAACTATAGACTGTCGGTAATCACACAATCGTAGGGCAGCTGGCTTGCATTCGTATTGTAATACGACAGTATCAGTGGATGACTCCCCTCATTCTCCATTCTATGTATCGGCGCTCAGAAAAAAATCATCGAACTAGAACACTTAATTGCTCGTTTCCCAGGACAAGAATGCAGTGTCCAGGCTGAGCAGGAGAATATAAAATGAAAAGGAATGCAGGTCAAGGAAACTTATTGCTGTACATCAGAATAGTTCAGACATTCCCAAATTCTAGAAATTCCACGTTAGAATTGGACAACTCGTACACAGAGTCGCAGATAACGCATTGTTCCGATTTGACTAGCATCCATGAAATTCAAATTTTCATTACGCAAATAACAAATTCTCTTGCACGGCTGCAGTATTTTAGTTTTTTTCGCATTTATTCTTATCCAATCCACGCGCCTGCGTAAGGCTTCCGTAGGAAGCGTTCCGAAGGAGTTTGTTATTGCTATGTCTCCTAGCTATACTGTCCACTTCTGTGAAAGGGCACGGACCTGTATGTCTGCTCACAAACTATCTCAGCATAGATGACCGTGAATGCGTATTACGAGATATCCGAATACATACCGGTAATCTACGGTAATTTCATCAGAGATTACTGCAGCCATTGGAGGGTGAGGCCATACTAAGAGTACACATGCATAGGTATGTGAGCGCCGGTGCAGTGCCGGTGCTGGACAAACCAGTTGTCTCACTAAAAACGTTGTACATCCTAAGTTCTTACGTACTTTTACATCTTAAGTTCTTACGTAACTTTAAATGCCCTAAATATTATGTAGTAAGGTAAGGTATGTCAAAATAATGAAGATGAACGCACGCAAAAGTTACTGCCGGAGGAGTTGATGTTGATAATTAAGAAATGCCGTTAGTAGTGAAAATCTGATAATGCATACAAGTTTCTTAAGCGTGATCGACTCTCTACAACAGCACAATATTTGCTATCATGACGCCTATGCCAACCATTTACTTGTTCACAACCCTTGCAGCTACCTTGAGAAAACTCTGGCAGCCTGTGTCTGTGAAATTACAGGCAAGCTGTGGGTGTGGCTGTTTTCTATGGCAAAATATCATTAATAATGGGCAGCGACGAAAATACTCGTATCTTGTACAACGGCAACGTTGTTAACCTAATAATCTCCCACAGTTCACAAAACATCATTCACGCGTTATTTCCCGAGGGGTTATGGGACGGCTCACTGGAAACCCAGCGTGTGAAATAATAATAGGTCATTGTAAATAACACAATGTGGTACGAGGAAAGGCTTGCAGAGGCGAGTTTCATTAACCATTGAACGCCATGCAGAGGCGAGTTTCATTAAGCCAAACTCCTATCGGGACGACGGGAGTGTAGCGTGAAATTAGTTTTTCGCGTTACCGGCTCCATTCTCTATCAGAGTCCACAGTCATGGAATATGTTGGGTCCAAACGAATGTTCACCTTACATTCTATTTAGACGAAAATGTTTTCTCCTTCTAAATTTTATGGCTAGAAACAAAATGATGCCTCGCTGTGATGTATTTTGGAGAAACAAGCACTTCTTCGTTCGACCCCATTACCGATTAATTATGCGCATATTTATTTGATCGTCTTGCGCATTGTTTGCTGATTTTAATATCAAGTGTTAAGATTTTATAATCCAGGTTCCCAAATGCCTACCGCAGTCACTGCGGGAAAGTAACTCACAGCCTTAAAGTTTCAAACTGTGAATCGACAGACCGATTTCCACCTTTTAAGCCGTACTTTGCATTTAAACATCGACATGAATACATCGTTAAATTTCACAACAACAGAAACCAACACGACTTTCCTGACAAGCTGGTTTATCGTCATGATCCTGATCGCCTTCCTTACATCGCTATTAATAGTGCTCCTCATTATTGCCATACTGCACCGTCGCTTCAAACCATCGGAATCCCATATCCAGATCATCCATATGCTCCTCACTGACCTTGGCATTATGGCCGTTCTGAACCCGGCCGTATTTCTGCCCATTTATTTTCCCTCTCTTACTCTTTCTTCCACTAACTGTCGCAACGTTTACGTCGTCAACACCATCTTCTCCGGCAGCGGACACTGGGCAGCGTTTATGCTGTCAATTAACCGGCTTTTTGCCGTGGTTTTTCCGCATCACCATCCCGTTTTCAACCGACGCCGTGTGACCATAGCGACGATGTTGATTGGTTGGGTCATACTGCTGGCATGTTCCTTACCGATCGTGATGGACAGCGGCTGGGAAACAAACCCGGCTCCACCGTGGAATGTTTGCGCAATGCGTCCCACGACGCTGAAGAACTTGATAATCTTTCGTCTCCGCCCAATACTGAGCATTTATGTTCCGATTTCTGGGACTATCCTTTGTTATTTGATGATCTTATTGTCGCAGCTCTGGTTAAAGTCAACCGGACATGAATACCGGGACGCCGGGGAGCGAACGTTGCAGTGGAAGTTAGAACGCCGCATTTTAATTGGTCAAATGCTGATTGCGTCATCATTGTGGGATCTAACGTGCTATTTACCGCATATTATTCTTTCGACCTTGCATTACCATGTATATATCACGTATCCGCATCTACAGTTGTGGATGTGGGCGCTGTATTGTTGCGGCGATCTTGGAACACCGGTAAGTCTTTCTCCGAAAGAAGCGCTTGTTTTCGGGGTGTGCTTCTGATTTGATGTGCCGTATTATATACGCAGGTAATCTTCTTTCTGATTGGGAAACAATATCGAATTGGATTGAGAGGATTTTTCAGCCATTTTCTGCGCGGTTTTAAACCGATTGTTACGCCCGAATCATGGCCCGCAACGTGCACTACTCAGAGACGATAGAATCTGCCATAGCCCTGTACAGTATGCTGGTACAGTCCCTACAGAGGCGAAGTGTATATCGCAGATTCTGGACATTAAGTATTTAGTTACTCGATATTATCTGCAATGTAAACTTAATGTTTATTATTCCATGACTCCAATCTCTATATACGTTTCGGTAAAAACCTAATCTTTTAACTGTAAGTCCTTTTTAAAGTTGTTTTTGAGGAAAAACAATAACGTTTGCAATAAAATATCCTTGGTATGGCTTCCAAGTTAACCACTAATAGTACACGATAGGTGAGGCCGTCAGGGTGTGGAGGCCACATAAAACATTACGCGAACCGTAACAGGTATGCCGATCATACATACGTTATACGTATACCGAAATTATCGATTCCGAATATTTTGAACGCATTATCTTTGTTGGAATAGCATTACGGAGGGATTACATCTTTCCGGTTCGTTAACTTAATAAAGGCATGAGCCAACGAATTTCGAAAAATTAAATCTTGCAGTTAAGCAATTCACAAAATTCTCGAAGGCAGAAAGAGAACTGGCTGAAATACTTTGTATTCTAGCACGATTGTAGGCTGTTTTGCACCGGTGCACCGGTTTGGGCATCCAGTGCATGTTAGTTGGGCTTTTATTGTGGGGTTACCGGTGTACATTAACATATTAAGTACTGCCGTGAACCACTGAGAAAAAGCGAAGCGTGAGTTTGCCGGTGAAAACACGGCGTGTCAGTGGAGACTGTTCGGCACAACATTTTTCTGCACACACACAACGACAAGTAGGTAAAATCTCGGCAGACAAGAAGTACTCAGTCTTACAATCATGTATTATGGCTGCCACCTGTGCTACATCTTTGCTTCGCTGGTTGTACCCTTCATGTATGCACGACGATCTATGTCATTCTACCCGTACGCTAGCCTTAAAAACCAGGCGCTTCTAAAAAAGGCATTTGTATCGAAAAAGGTTTATGGTAGCCGCTTCCGCCCGGAAAACAGTGCGCCCCAGAGTAGCGTGCTTTAAACCCTAATGTTGACAAGCGACTGTAAAATATCCAGTCCAGGAGAGACCCATTTATTCCACGCCAGTGACGTCAAGGCGTGATCCTAAGGGTATCCCGTTGTTTCTGATTGCATGTGCTCCATGTGAGGAATCGCCGGGTTCTTAATCCACTTATCACTCTGCGTCTTCGGAGTGCGGCACCAGCCTAATTCCCTCCACCACCGTCCCAGATCCGTAATAGTCTTCCGCTGTGGCTTACGGGTGTTGAGAATCTGGCAGATTTTGCACCATGACAAGTTATCGGCTGTCAGATTGCCGGCCAGTCGTGACGTGGCTGGATTCATTCGCCAATGGAAGTATCGCCGGTATTCGCTGGGATTCTTATCCAGGAATGTTAAATAATCGGCAACAGCTTTGGGATTGGCAAAATCCAGAACGTTGATAAAGGAATTTTTGGGGAATATAGCCGAGTAGTTAGCGCCGCCGTAAACGACCGGCACCGCTCCGTAGTTAAAGGCGCGATGGATCTTTTCGGTCACATAATCCTTGCAGATACTAAAAGTTAAAATCAGAGTGAATAATTATTGTTCACGATACCAAAAAAACCGAAATATTCATGAATAAAGCCACAAATATACGTATTGCACTCTGTACGTCACTAAGACCCAGCTCCTAATGATTTCTAACTAAATTCTGAACGCCGCACAATATGTCGGCCTGGTTTTATAACAACATCTTTGAAATTTTTTAAAATATAACTTACATCTTTATTTAATTTACATATTGCAACTTACATATTTTCGAAGGTACATACCAAAACATTAAATTAACTTACTCATTCTTGAAATAATAGATTAAATTAATAATAAAATTATTACTAACAAAATTAATGCTTAAAAGGAAATACGAAAAGAAGAAAATAATCTGAAAATCATAAAGACCAATAAAATCTTGTTATTCCACTTATCTGTACATTATCTGTACACCGAGTTTTCTTCAAAATATTCACCTGTTTTCAAAGGCCAGGTAGAACTTATAAGTAGTAACAAATTGATCACATATTTCCGGCGTATCTGTGCTGCACTGCTTGGTTCCGCATTTGCCATAGACATCCACTTGGACATGCCTTCCCAGCTCCTTCGTATAAACATCCCGTCGACTGGGAATCAAGCCGCAATTGGAAACAAAAGTCACTGCGAATCCGGTCTTTTTGGCTAAGAGCTCATCCAGTTGTTGATCATTCAGCACACTCGGATGAAAATGCTGGAAATAAGAATCCGTGACGACATCCGAGTCCAGTCGATACGTAAACGTCAAATTGAAAAAATCACGCAGCCGATCAACATCGCCGATAGTGTGCACCGGTGATTCTAATCCGTAAAATAAATAGTACTGCTGCAACAGACGGTGTGGTGGAATATCTGCCCAATAGAAATCCCGGATGTGAAAGACAATCGCCGCGCTGTCGAGATACCGGCTGCGATCGCTTGTGACCAGACAGTTGGAATACGGACATCTTTCTATACCTGATTCGGCTTCTTGGTACAAACGCAAAGACGGTACGAAATCGTCCGCATAGAACTTGGTCCAAAATAAAATTACATGTTGGCGCCTGGGTTGGTTAAGAGCCCTTCTTCCAAGCCGTAAACGCATGTCGAATATTGGCAGGCTGCTCAGAACGTAAACATATAGCACTGCAATAAAACCGGCAAGGGAAATGGCTGATAGAATTCCCATCTTGAATGCCGCTGATCCTGTCGAAAAAATGCTTTCCGAATTATCAAGACGACAAGACCCTATACTTTATAAACGGGATTTGCATAGAATCATGATAGAGCCTGTCAAACTGGGACATAATTATACTCGCAATTTTAGATGTGAATCGTGTAATTATACTCGCAATCAGGCATTGCTTAGCACGTTCATAGAACAGCACGGTACGCGCACTGTCCTGAAGTCATCATAAAATTTCAAAGGCATCAGCCGTGATTTTGCCAGATAATATTTTGCATACCCTCATAACATTTTGAATGCACTTTTACTTACTTCGGTCAAAGTATTCAAAAAGTGAGCCGCATAATCTGCCGTAAGCCAGACGCCTTGGCAGCAGCGAGCTGGTGAGCTTCATAGTATAACTTCACAGAGTGTGACTGAGCAAAGAGGTGGTAGCTTACACAACGAAAGCGGGCAGCGGACACTAGATACTGGTGGTCATATGGCTCAGATAATATACGCGTATAATAACACACTCAGATGCACATCCACAATACTCTATATTTTCGGTGCGTCCATACTGTACGCAGTACGCTAGCGTTTTACGATCTACAGTATGATAATGTAGTCATATTATGTAGACCATTCTAAAGTAGTCATATAATTAGCATATTCCTATAAATTCATGGGTGATTATTAGAGCGCCACGCCGTCCATAATGCGATGGCCACAGTTCCGGTCAAATAAAAACGTGCGATGCATGCAGAAGGAACCATGTTCGTACAATAACAATATTACAGTACTGTAAACAAAAATAATCCTTTAATTAAGCAATATTAAAAGCTTTTCATCAAACAATCATGATCAGCAACAATTCTGTACTGCTGCGTAATCTGCGATGGTTGCTATGCGACAACACTTCTTTTGCAACTTTAATTTATGAAGTGACAGTGCTAACGCTTCCTTTCATCGCTGCTTTCCTTCATCTTCATTAGATTTTGCCTTACGTGTACGTAAAGATAACCCTGCCCCCGCAAGTTAGTACAGGGGAACCACTGTACAGCTCAAACACAGATGGAAAGTGCACTGACTAGTTTTTGTTAGTGAAATTCCCATTTTTCTTGAATTATTCCGAACTTTTTGCGCAAAAACAACACTGGTTGGTTGCTTGGTCTTTCTGCCAAGTCAGAAGGCCCTCCGATACAAGTATAGAAAAACAGGCGTTCCTCGCATTCACTATTGCTGCCTTGGCGCTTCAGTAGAAATAAATATAGCCGCTCTCCTTAAATTATTTTTAATGGTTGTTGTAATAAAGAGTACAAATACACTGGAAACAAACTTTTCGTTTGGGGAGAATCGGTGTCCTTATCGTGGGAAATCGAAACACAGATTAATAAAAGTAGTTCACAATATGTATTCACACTGTCCTTGTTGTGATTTAGTGCAAAAGCCGGAAGTAAGGAGGCTGGGTGACCGGAGACTAACTGAGGGGATGCGATCGCTAAAGTAGCGGTACTTGCTTTACCTGGCAAATTACAACGCTCTAGCGACATTAGGTTACACACCGGGCACATTATGAATTATATGAGTACTATGTTTTGCGTAACCGGAAGCCAAAGATTGGAAGCGGATGCATTTACGTAATCTTAGCAAGGGTGCAACGAATTCAACTCGGTCAAAGTCCACTACGGCTACATCAGATTTCAGATGAGTTAATAGGGGCGAATGCCTTAGCGCACTCTACTGCACTAATTCACTAATTACGCCGGCATCACGCTCCAAACGGCAGTTAGCTCATTAAAGTTCATTTTAAGAATCCTATCAAATACTGGAATGTCATCTGACTTAGTCATTTGCAACAAACGTTTGCAACACAATATTTTCTCTGTGTGTAATCTATTTTATAGTCGAAATAAATCTGTTTCTATCTACACTACGATAGCGCCTGAACACTAACCTAAAAAGACCCTGATAATTTTGTAGAAGTGCCTTTTGCCTGCACACCGAAATTTTTAATCAGCCGATCTATTAGTCTGCAGATTCGAGGGAAACAGAAAAATATCTTAAACTGCATTTGCTGCGAGAAAAAACGGATTTTCGAAGAGCGGAATTATTTGCATCAGCTGCGTTAAATACCGGGATGGCCCCATTAATTTTCGCTTTTTGGTTTCGCCTCTATTCTGGAAAACACCTGCAATTTTCAGCATAATTTTTGGGGAGAAAATTGTCGTTTCCATGGAGGTGCGCTAATACAACTATGAACAAAGCGATTAATAACAGTTCTTTTTCTCAACATGCCGCTGACGTATGCGCTGCGATGGCCAATCCATTGACCTGGTCATCGTATAGTATGGCAGTACTGATCATTTGTGCTTTAATTTTTGTCCTAAACGGAATGGTACTGTTAGTTTACATCGTCAACTTCCGCATAATCAGTCATTTTCACGTTTATGCCTTTGCGCTGCTCGGCGGCAATTTCCTTTATGCCTTGTGTTTTGGACCGCGGGAAGTGATGAACCGTATAATCGCTGTATGGTGCTGGGGTTCGAATTGGTGCACATTGCGCATTTATTCCGGAGGTGTGATTCAGATGTTCCAGTTTTTTATCCATACAACTGTCGCGCTGTGTCGCTGTTGCGCGGTGCTTATTCCGGTGCAGTATCGTGAACGCCACACGACATTTGTCGCCATGGTACTGTGTGGTCTGTGCTGGTTAATCGTTAATTTGTTTGTTGGACCGGCAGTGATTGTTGATGCCCTTCTGTTTCGGCAATCGGAAACCATAACACACTGCATGCTGAACTTCAAGGCGCCGCATCTAGAGATCTGGCTGTATCTTAATCAAGCGTCTCTTTTGCTACGCTGTTTATTGTGCTGGTGTAACGTAGGTTCTTACTAACTGTAACTCAAAGCTGGCTAGATGGTATAAGTCTTTATTGATCTAAGACTGACTAAAACTATCAACGATTTTTTAGTATTGAAAACATAGGACTTATATATGAGAACAGATGGACAAGACAACGTCCAGTTACACAACGTTATTGGCGTATAGTGAATAGAAGTTATGACATTCAAACGGATGCACTTCCGTGTTGCGTAATATGCCTTTGTTGGCCAGTGCGTTATACAGCAACGCACTGTGGCTCGAACGCCAACCGGCACTTATGCATTGTGTAACAACTCTGTTGGCCAGTGAGTTGTGTAACAACTCACTGTTACTGTTATGCCAACGACCAGTACATACGTTGTGCATGTACACATGATAAATCATGTTACACTCCCCTTCTAAAGAAAAAATAATTGAAAATTATTTATAAACTGGTCTTGTTTTTCTTTCACGTAAATTGTATCTTGGCTCATTGTTGTCCCTGTGTGGTGTTTTGGTGTTGCTTCCAATGTCTCTGTTCTCTGTTGTATGTTGTTCTTTTGGAGTCGTTTTAGCGAGTTGGATATTCTCCTCTTCATCTAACTTGTCGTACCACGGTTTCAGTTGGGAAACGTGGACAACGTCCTTCTTGCGTTTTCCGTTTATGTTCTCAATTTCGTAGTTAACGTTGTTCAACTGTCGGATTACGCGATACGGTCCGTGCCAATGTTTAAGCAGTTTGGTGGTAAGCCGAGTGTCGGCTGGGATAATTTGCCATCTTTGTTAACAAGCCGAGGTACGTTCCAGCGGTACACAAGGTCATTTGGTTCGTACTGCGCAGCTACTCTCCTCTCGTTATACGGTACTTGATTTCTTTCGTTTCCATCGATACATCGTAGTTTGGCTAGTTCCTGTGCATCTTTTATATACTCCGTAGTTTCTTTCACGTAATGGTCAAGGTCGTGAATGGCTTCCGGTTGGTTTAATGCTGTGTCGAGGGCAGATGTTGCTTGGCGTCCATGTAGGAGTTCGTATGGAGAGTATTTTGTAGTGGCGTTGACGGTTGTATTAATGCAGTGTGTTACGAAGGGCAAGTAGTTATCCCATTTGTTGTGGTCGTCGCAGTTTTCGACAGACATTCAGCAATAGTCTTGTTTGCTCGCTCTGTCATTCCATTACTTTGTGGATGATATGAAGTCGTAAACCGTTGTTTGCAGTTTAGAAGCTTCGTCAACTGTGACAAAAGATCATTGCAAAAATGTCTCCCTCGATCGGATACGATGTATTTTGGTACCCCATGACGTAGGATGATTTGCTCCATTATAAATTTAGCGGCGTTCTCTGCTGTGGCATTTCTTACGGCTTTTGTTTCTATCCACTTGGACAGGTGGTCGATTGCAACTATAACGTATTGGTTCCCCTTTGAGGATGTTGTATACGGGCCTTGATAGTCTATTCCGATGGTGTGCCAAGGTCCTTCCACGGGAAACGGTTGCATCAAACCTGATGGTTTGCCTGGTGGAGGCTTTTTAACATTACAGGAAATACATTGTTTAATATATGCAGATATGGAGTCCGTCATGCCGGGCCAGTAATATTTGTCGTGAAGTTGGTGATACATTTTCTCAGTTCCAAAATGTCCATTTGCGTCGTGTGCATTATGCAAAACTTCTCTCTGCATTGATCTTGGGATGACTAACAGGGTAACCATTTTATCGTTCCGGTATGCTATGCGATACAGTAAGTCAGCTGTCAACGTGAATCGTGTACGCCGGTATTTATAGGCTTCGATGTGCGTCGGGCCTTTAAGGATACTGGAAATTCGCCTGCAGAAGTTGTCTGTCTGTTGCTCTTGTTTTAGGTTGGAAGTCGTTATGTGAAATAACGGGTTGGCAAATTTCAGATTTTTAGGCGTGTTGGAATTGTCGAAAGGATATCTTGACATGCAATCGGCGACAACGTTCTCTTTTCCGGCTCTGTATCCGATATTAAAATTATACTGCCGTAACCTTAAAATCCAACGTGCGTGACGTCCTGTAAGATTCTTTGCGTTTATAAGTCCTCGCAGAGCATTGTGGTCCGTTATAACTTCAAAAGTTCTATTTGGATCGCCTATATATGGGCGAAACTTGTCGAGTGCCCACACTACTGCTAATAATTCCTGTTCCGTGGCGCTGTAGTTCCGTTCGGATTTTGATAAAGCTTTACTCGCGTAGGTGATGACCGTTTTCCTTCCGTCGTTTTCGACTTGGTGTAGAACAGCACCGAGTCCAACACCACTGGCGTCCGTCTCCACTATGTGCCGTAAATTCCGGTCGAAATGTGCCAGAATGGGTTTCGTTGTTAATGCTCGCTTCAATGTTTCAAAAGCTTTCTGCTGTGTTTCTGTCCACTGGAAAGGTGTGTCTTTGCAGGTCAGTTGATGTAAGGGTGCCGATATTGTAGCGAGGTTCGGGATAAACTTGCTATATCCGACCATCCCGATAAATCCTCGAAGTTGTTTCCTGGTTGTCGGGGCTTGGTAGTTTTGTATGGCTTCTACTCTTTTGGGATTGGGAAATATGCCGTCTGGATTGACAAGATGTCCCAAAATTCTACTTCACGGTGTCCAAAGTTGCACTTTGATGGTTTAAGTTTTAGTCCTGCTGCCGTTAATCTTTGTAAAACTGTTTCTAAATGCTCAAGGTGTTCCTGAAATGTCCGGCTATGGATGTTTATATCATCCAGGTAAATAACGATGTATTGGCCAATTAATCCGGTAAAAATTTTATTCATCATGCGCTGGAATGTCGCGGGGGCATTGGTAAGGCCAAAAGGCATCACCTCGAATTGGTATTGGTTTGTCGAAGTAAGGAAAGCTGTTTTCACCTTGGATGATTCTTCAATCGGAATTTGCAGGTATCCTTGAACTAGATCTAGACTAGTAAAATATTTACTACCTCTAAGCGATTCTAAGCAGTCATCGATCCTTGGAATCGGGTATTTATCTTTGACAGTAATTTTGTTGAGGTCCCGATAGTCCACACATATACGAATTTTATCTTTTTGTTGTATTGGAACTAAATTAGCTGCATACTGGGATTGGCAAGGTGATATTATTCCTAGGTGTATCCATTCATCTATTTGCTTATCAATTGCCTCACGTTCCCACTGAGAAAATCGTCTCAGGTGCCTTGATGTTGGTTCGTTATTACCGGTGTCGATGTAACACTTCGCACAATTTGCACGTCCCATTGGTGACTGCTTCGTTGGAAAAATCTCGCGGTATTTAAACAGTAATTTCAGGAGCATTTTCTTCTCTTCACCGGTGAGTTCCGGTCCTAGCTTGACCATATCTTCAATGTCGGCCATTGACAGCTGGTCCTCTATAAATTTTGATGAGTCCCCCAGGAGGTCTTTCGGGCTTAACTGCCCATTTTCTTCTGCGTACGCCTTCTCCTCCTCTTCTCTTTCTTTATCTCTCTCTTCTTCAATCTTTTCTCTTCTCTCTTCTTTCTTCTCTTCTCTCTCTACTTCTTTCTTCTCCGGAGACTTCTTTGTTAACATCATGCCTTCAGTGATTCCTAGGTTCTTCACTGATGAACAGTGCTGCTCCTCCCTCTCATCGCGCGTTTGATTGGGTGTTCGTACATCTCCAACCCTCCGACCAAATCGGCCAAACTTGGGCAAAGGTTGTGCTGAGGATGTCCGGTTGCGGAGTAGCGTATTCGTGGATGGTACTGGCATGGTGTTCTTTAAATCGGCCATTAGACGTGCCCTGGGATTGAAGACTTTATTTTGTTTGAAATCAATCACAAAGGGTGTTGACCGAAGATAGTCGGTCCCAAGCAGCATGGCATATGGGAACCCCTCTAGTATGGCTGCTTTCACCCATACTCTCTCTTTCATCAAATCTATGGGGACTCTGCATGATCCTGAAATGTTGAGTTTATCACCTGATGCGGACGTTGCGATGGTACCGTTCCATGGTTGTTTAGTCAAATTCTTTTTCTCAAAAAATTTCTGATTTATTATTGAAATTCCTGATCCGGTATCTACGATGGCTTCTATTGGCTCATTGTCAACTCGTACTTTGCAGGTTATTGCGCCGGATGTCGAATTTGTACAGACCAGTTGATTGTTTACCGTAGCAAAAAGAGCCTTATCTGCCACGGCCTTTAGTTTAACTCAGGTATTTCCAGTGTGTCGTCGTGTTCTTCGTAGCTGAAGTACGACGGTTGCCTGTTGTTATTATTACTGTCGCGGTTAGAATTTCCTCCCCTGGAAAAATTGTTCGGGTTTCTTCTGTAATTCTGGTCCGTATTTCGTCCCTGGCTTCTGCCTTCGCGAGCGACATGACCTTTTCTTCCACATTTATTGCATTTTGTCCAACAGTCCTTCTGCATATGACCTTTATTACCACAGCGGTGACATATTGCATCTGAACGAGTGTTGCGTCCGTTAAATCGGCTTTCGTTACGCCGGAAGTTGGGCTGGGATCCTCGTGTTATGTTTTCCACAATGTTGACTACTTGATCCAGGCGTTTAGACAAATCAGTTATTTCGCTGTTCCGTGTTTCCGTAAAGAAAACCTTTGCTTTTGAGTCATCAGCCTCTGATTCCCTTTGGGCCTTTTCCTTGTACTGCTCCTTAGTTGCCTCGGTCTTCAGCTTGTCCAGGAACTGGGCTACGGTTGTCGGTCGATTGGTGACAAAGTTCGATTTCATGCGTGTCGGGAGTTCACGAAATAATTCGTTCGCCTTTTCGTGCTCAGTGGCTGTAGGGTTGATGACATCAAACATTTTCAGGACTTTCGTGACGTATGATGGAGGATCCGACTTCGCTAAGTTCTGGTATTCTTCCTTCTTCAGGTCGTAGTCCAGGTCAGTAGGGCCAAAAATTTTAAGCAGGGCGTTCTTCGCGCTGATCCAGGTTACATGTTTGGTTTGCTCCGATTCCCACCATCTTAAGGCATTGTTGATGAAGCACAAGTTAAGATTCGTCAGTTTTGTCGCTTCCGTCCATCCATAAACTCGGGTAAAACTTTCGTAGCGTTCGGTAAACTCGCGTACATCTTCGTGTGACTCACCGCCAAATTTCGGGAAATCTTTAGGAGAAAGTTGCATTCCGGACGTTTGAAGAATGGTAGTAATGGGAGTTGATCCAGTTTGTTGCTGTTGTTGTTGCTGTTGTTGTTGCTGCTGTTGTTGTTGCTGCTGTTGTTGTTGCTGTTGTTGTTGCTGTTGTTGTTGTTTAAGTGAGGTCATTTCTTGAAGAAGTTGGTCGATCTTTCTTCCGTACACATTGTTTGTGTTGATTAATGACTGGAAGGCCCTATCCTTTGTTGCTATATACAATGCTTTAAGGTCAGCCTTGGACATCTTGAATGGAAAAGTTCCATTTTGGAGTTGGGATAGTGCGTCAGCTTCGTCAGTAACAGTGATCACGTTGTAAAGGTCAATTAGGATTGGGATGTCGTTTAGGCTAAACCGTCTGAGGATGTCGTGTTTTGAAATCAGTGGTTGTAGTCCTGTATGGATTGCTTGCACTTGGGTATCCTCAAATGTGATAGTGGTCATTGTTGCTGGATTTGGCGTTGATGTTGTGGAAAGGTCACTGTCTGTGTCTGTCGCTCTATTGTCAGTATTGCGTGTCTTACCTGCCTGGTTGGCAAGGCGCAGCTCGATGTCGGTTTGCTCAAAATTCTTATCCGGTATGTCGGTGTTACTACGAGTGTTCGGCATCAACTGATAAGAGGTCACAGAGTAATCCGTTCAGTACATATGGTGGACAAATATGGAAAGGTCAGGGTTATAGCAGAAACAGGAATCGGACTGAAATGTCAGATGTAGACAGCTGGATCGGAACCGATAGTTCACTTATGTTGTAAGCTGTATGGAACTATTATGTCAGTTTAGTACATAAAGGTCAAATGTAATCCATTGTAATCCATAAAGATCGGTAGATACAGTGGGATCAGTGTGGAAAGGTCAATGGAGGTTGATAGTAAACACTTTAAAGACCACTGGAGCCACCATTTGTAACGTAGGTTCTTACTAACTGTAACTCAAAGCTGGCTAGATGGTATAAGTCTTTATTGATCTAAGACTGACTAAAACTATCAACGATTTTTTAGTATTGAAAACATAGGACTTATATATGAGAACAGATGGACAAGACAACGTCCAGTTACACAACGTTACTGGCGTATAGTGAATAGAAGTTATGACATTCAAACGGATGCACTTCCGTGTTGCGTAATATGCCTTTGTTGGCCAGTGCGTTATACAGCAACGCACTGTGGCTCGAACGCCAACCGGCACTTATGCATTGTGTAACAACTCTGTTGGCCAGTGAGTTGTGTAACAACTCACTGTTACTGTTATGCCAACGACCAGTACATACGTTGTGCATGTACACATGATAAATCATGTTACACTGGCACAGTATCCGGTTGTTTCCTTTATTCACCGGATACGTTCGCGAACGCTACGGCAATTACACATCGCGAAAACGCAGTAAGTACCGGTACAACTGTGCCGTTCATACCGAACGGACGGCACTGCATCATGCAGTCTCAACATCAATCCACATTACAGAAAAGGAATTACTGCTATCAAAAGTCCATGTTATTATGGTTATCACCGAACTTCAACATGAGCATCTCCGTGTGTACTCGTAATTTCATTATTTAAAATTTATTTATAGCGCTTCTCCTCCTAGCGCGGTTATGTGCATCATAATTCTAATAGTTTATTATTTTTTAGCAAAAGCCTCGATTTTAAGTATTAACGAATTTTGTTTTCCTAATCTCCCAAGCTCATAGTTCTTCAAGATGTTTAGTAGCATTTGTCTTTGCATAACAGTGATTTCCTTTGTTATACAGTACATAATGCAAAAACGTGGAGAAAATTGTGACCTTTGCAGGTAATCACAAGCATTCTGTTGATGCACCCTCGCATTCATCGGTTACCCGGGAGACAAAGCCGGAAAACAGCGCTTTTCTGTTGTTAACGTTGCTGATCGGAAGCGTGTTAATCTGCTGGACACCGTCGGCTATCATCTTGCCGGTATTGACCACGACGGTGGACCCCATTGTCATGCCATGGATTTTTGCATTAAGTGAACTGCAAGCCATAGTGGATCCCATAATTTTTGTTTTGTCATTGCCGGACCTTCGTCAACGAATTTTTCAGCCAACTCGTTGATGAAACGTGAAAACCGTTGTCATTGCTCGCTATCACTGACAATCGTCCCTACTGCTCCACTACAAGAGCTGCTTTCTGGTGTCGCATCAATTACTTTAGCCGCTAGATAAGGTGGCTCCGCAGAGTTGGTGTACGGGGAAATAACACCTGCAAATGTGTGTACTGCTCGTATTAACAACTGCACAGGCAATATACACATTTGCAAGCGCTAATTTCCCGTACACCTAATCTGTGGAGCCACTTCATCTAGCGGCTACAGTAATCGGGTCCTAATAAAATGCTTTATAAATACTGTATAAATATTGATTTCAAAATTTATTTTCTGCTAACGCACTAATCAGGGTTCAACTGCGCTGACGTGTCAAATAATCTTCACCAAAATTATTTTGTTGTAATAATCGAGCACTTGTTTAGTCGTTCACAATGGCAAAAGAAGGAGTAAGCACTGGAGGCGAAAAATAGTAGTCCTCATAATTCTCATGGCTACAATCAGTCATGACTGCTTTAAAATTAAATTTTAGAGAGTAAAACGAAAACTACTGGTATACATTATCGTTGTCTGGCGGTTCTACTCGCGGCAAAGTGTCGAAAACTGCCGCCGGATTACCGCAAACAACTGCCATGCTGAAGTGCTTTTTCAATTTGTGTCCTCCCGCGCTGCTCTTCCGACACGTTTACAAGATACCAATTTCTTGTCGCGAACGAAATTTCATGTTGGCGACTTTTATTCTGCTGCTTGCGACAAATATAGGCGTACTGCTACAGTATATTATTTAACATACTGTAATATTATACCTACGTATCTGCAGACAGCTGCACCGCAAGAATAAAAGTCGCACCAGGTTCAGTTAAGTACTGAGAGCAACTTCCTAGAAATACGTATTTTGCTGAAGAATTATAATTTAGACAAAATAAAAATCCATCCACCAGTTCCCATGATCGCATGCATGACGTATCAGCCCTGCCGTGTGGCGCTAAGGCTAAAAAAATCACTGCCCTCCTGGCATTTGTTGCCGATTGAAATTCATTCTGCAGTTAATTAATCGATGGCGAACGTCGACTGCCTCCAGAGTTCCAGAAAACCGACTTATCACATTGGAAAAAAACTCTACGTTGATTCCGAAAACCGGAATAAATGCGTGCTGTGGAAGAGAACCGTTTAGGCTCCACAAAACCTGTCCACACTCCAGATTTCCTCTAATAAAATTAATATCAATTCATTCATCTCATATCATCGGGATTTACCATCCGATCGTCTTGCATTCACCCTGTGGTCATCATCACTTTCACTTCCGCATAGGAAGGAGGAAGATCCGATTCCCTCCTAAACGGGACTGCTGTATACGGTGGCGCATCGTTGATCGGCGTAGCAGGGCGTGGCAAAACAATCGCCGTTTCTGCAACAGTGCCGGCGTTGTTTGCTGCTTTCGGAACCCGACACCGTCGCAGGGTGACGGCGGCCCTCAGCAGGCATGTTCCTTCCACAGTAAAATTAACGCTGCCAATTGTGATTAATATGGCCGATCTATATTTGCCGCCCTGTATATCTCCATGGATAACGGCGCCCAGCGCCAAGAGGACGCCGAGGATCAGCCCGGATGTGTAGATTTTTAAAAATGTTAAACCGGGTGCTGGGTTGATGGACCGGGAAAGGATCGGTTCGCGAAGGATGGGGCTTACCATTCTTCTTCTCCACAGACTGTACAGCGCTCCGGAGCTATTATGCAGAAGCACCCACACGTCGAGGATGTAGCCTATTGTAAAATCGCCTGGAGAATGTGCAAAAGAAGAATAATAACAATTAAGACAACGTGTAGTGTACGTCTTACTGCTATAATGCTATTTAACGATGTGCGATGATTTGACTAGCCATAGCATATTAATTTGATGTCCTTCGTAAATAAGGATATGTGATAGTGCCGAATTGTACGTGTACAGACATACTACAGTGCATCACATCATGATTGCGCAATAAATTCGTGACGGTGAAGATTTGACGCTGGCCCATAGACTCATATGCTATAACAGATAACTTAAATTTTCAAACATTCATAACTTTGTTAATTTTCGCGTTAATGTTTGTGAGTATGCTTTAAAAATACAGAATAATATCTACTATTAGGCAAAACAATTTTTTTTCTGTTTCCGTCTTAAGGTGTGGCACTGAGAGCATACGTGGTTATCATAGCCGCCTACGAGAAATCTTTAAATCAAATTAAAAGTAAAGTATGGTAAAGTGTGCTTTTAAAAAAATTATAGTTTAATCGTAGGCGTTAGTTTGCCGATGCCGTTAATTCCGTTTTCCTTAATCGAAACAAATTGACCAAGAGCATTTGCTGTATCTCTATTCTACACTGGAGCCTTTAATAAGTATCGTCATGTAAGTACAAACTGAGTACTAGAAAAAACGAGTTTATAACAAAAACACTTCTTCAATACTATCCTGCTCGGGGATTGTACCCATGACACATATCGCGTCTATTCTACGAACAAGCTAATCTTAATGAACGAGACTTTTACATCGACTTCCTCAGTTTCATAAAACCAAATAGCTGCCTACTGATGAAAAGAGGCATGCTAGCTGCTTCTGACAGCAGCAAGCATCATGAAACTAGTGAACACCCCCGGATTTCCTCAGTAAAGTACGAGGCACGAGGCAACGGTTTCCCCGCTCTACAGCACATTTTGTCACTTTCTCTGCTGCATCCCTGCCGAATATACAAGCGCGCCATGATACATAGATTTGCGGTTACGCTAGCCCCGTCGTACTTGCCGGGGTCAGCAAAATGCAGCGGGTTCACGGGCACACGAAAGGGAAAACCAGAAACGACGCAGCTGCCGCTTTCTGGGTGATCAGTGATTGTTTTATCAATTTGCCGTAGAAGCACTGGGAGCGCTTGAGAGGAAACAAAAGAGACGGCCAGTTTTCTTGGGCTAATGATATTAGAGGAGATTGTTTAAGTAAAACAGATCTACGGCTTTCTTGAAGCTGCGTAGTCTCGCAATAGTTAAAAGCAATGCGGCAGCAGGTTTGGCAGTTTGGCACCATGCCAAGGAAAAACAACTTTGTTAATATAAATGACTTTATTTGTTTTTTTCGCTTGAACATTAACAGTTAACCGTAATGGTTGTATCGCGTGAACATCGCTGCTTTGCAAAGGCGTGAACTAAATAAATGAAACATTTTCTTAGATTCCACATACATCGGTTTTGCGGCTGTAGCAAACGTGGTTATCGCTCACACTCAGCCTTACTGTCGGTTCAGGAAGCGGTGAAAATGATGAATATACGGGCAAAATTTACGAGCGTCGTTTCGGACGGTTTAGAGGCCAAAACGTCGGGCGGACAACTCAGGCGACCGGTCGTTTTGGGCGGTTACAGCGGCCTTGCATTGCACGGCCCACGCATTCCTTTCCCTGTGTTCGCCTTCATCACTTCGGCATACGGAGGAGGAAGATCCGATTCCCGTTGTATTGTAACTGCGGAGAACGGCGGGACGTCTTCGGTGGTCGTGTTGGTGAGTGGCAACATGTTCTCCACGACTGCGAGCGGAGTATTGGCGTCGTTCGGGGTTTCAGATGGAGGTGGCGCGCTGATGGTCAGCGAGATTACTGCGTCGGGTGCGGGCACATCAGTACCACAGAAACGCATCAAAAGGCCCACCACGGCCAGACAGGCCTGCATTCCAAGGGCGAGCCCTTCGTCGAGCATCGTCCATTGGTTACTGCTATGCCCCGCTGACGGGTCTAATGCTGCTTCCGTGAGCGCACCTACACTGAGCAATGCTCGAACGATCTGACAGCATACGTAGATGAGAATGAATCTTGAGAAAACCGGCTGGGAAGGCTGCCGCGTGTATGGTGCCGGTGCGTCCACTTGTTGGCCGCGAAATAAGCCAGACAGTCCGAAAATGCTGCTCATCACTCTCCATGACCGGGAAATGAGCATAAAGTAAACAGTTTTCCCGGTTTCCTGGTGACCTGTGAAAGCAGTACAGTTTATCTGTTCCCCTACGGTGATTTACTGTAGCAGCCAATACCTGACAGTGTATAATAATAACTATACAGTTGGTTTAGGTACAAAACTGACTGCCGCCTGTGCCGCTCTGCACGACAATTGTGCGGCGGTCGAAAACACAAACCCTACAAAATAGTAATAACAAGTGCATAATCAAAGCTGCAAAGTGGCAGTACGCCTAAATTACTCGTTGATTCGGTACTGAGCGGCGCGCGCCACCTACCTCTGATCTGATAGATAACGATTGACGGCAACGACAGCAGCACATACGGCAACTCAAGGGCACAGGAAAAAACCACAAATCTAAGTGAAAATTCAGCACTGCTGGTCGACGTATTTCCGGGACCGTTGGTCGTCCCGATGCACCAGTTCCTGAACGTGAGCGGAAGACGATCCCGTCTTAGGGTTACCGCGGCAATGAACAGGCAGGTTCCTTCCACAATAAGGTTAAGATTCCCCACAAAAATTAGCACGACCGCTCTTCCTTCGCTGCCCTGTAGAGCTCCCATAATAACGGCTCCAGTGCCAGGAGAACGCTGATAATCATCCAGGACATACAGACTTTCAAGAACTTTAAACCAGCTGTCCGGCTGATGGACGAGGAAATAATGGTTTGTTCACGAATGACGTGGCGTGAGGCTTTTCTTCTCCCCACGGTATAAAGTACTCCGAAGCTATTACAGACAACCACCCACACGTTGAGGATGTATCCTAATGTAAAATCGCCGGGCAGATCTGAGAAAATAAAATGAGAGTGGCAGCTGTTGCGGTGAATAGTATGTACATATGGCTATAATAACACCGTTAAGCCCGCTTAAGGTGACATCTAGTTGTAGACGTATTCCAGCTATTGGATTTTTCTCCGGAATATCAGGGTCTTTGATCCCAAGTTACTCATTTTTAAAGGAGGCCTCGCATTGAAATCCTTTTTATGAATAAAACAGTTGCGACTTGCGAGCACCCAACTTTTTTCGGAATATTATTGTACTTCGAATTCTTTAACTGTCACCGCCATCTAATACACTCTTCTCTCGCCGGCCTCCGCACAGTTGTCAAGCATGTATAGAATAGTACTGCACTTCGAACATATAACGCTTGCACGTTCGTACCTTTGGGGTTCGAAGTGGAGAAGAACGCTGTCAGTACGCCAAAAAACAGATTCACCAGCGAGAACCACAACGTCAGGTAATAGTATGTGCATTTAAAATCGTATGTCGTGCTCTGTAAAGATATCTGTTCTACCCACACGCTGCAGGTTCCCCGCTCCTGCGTGGATGATGTCCGCAACGCCATTGCTTCCCGCAGCGTTAGGCAATCCTTGATTAGGATCAGCTTAGCAAGATTGCACAGCAAGATGTCAACTTATGGATGTCACAGTCAATGATTACAGTTACATTCAACCTGTGATCAATTGTCATTTTTTGCTGCTTGTTATAATTATCAAAAGTCATAGTATTATCAAAATATTGCAAACTCAGACTGGGGTAGAAACATACAAACGTACAAATGATACAATGCTGTTTGGTCATGGAAAATGTTAGTCTCACATGCAAGTGCGAAGACAACCTGTTGTAAGAGCATGATATTCACGCTTTGCTATGTTGAAGTGTAATCCCAAAGAAAATCAATAAACGGTCAACGTCGCATGTGCCTAAACATTTGTGTAAATCCGAACGTCATACGATCAGAATACGTTAGAATATACGTAATATTCAACGTACAGCAGCAGATACCGGCATCATCAAAAACCGATTTTGGCTTTACGGATTATGAACTAATATACTGTAGATATCAATTTTTAAGTGCAGTAAGTACTAGTGCAGCACGTACAGTACAAACAATTACGTCGTGCGTACCATACCCAATACCGAACATCCCGTGCGCATGCGGCGCAGTGCACTGGTGCGACAGCTGAATATTAATTTTGACGTAGTCGTGCATTGCACTGCACCACATGCTCCGGAATGTTCGGTATGGGAGCGCGAGACGGTTTAGTCTTCAAATGTAAGTACTCGTATCTTGCAAAAACCAAAAAAAGGTACAACACGGTCAGACTTTTTATTCCTAAGCTCTAAGCAAATACGGTAAATCGTCGGAAAAAGGATTGCGATGATCAGGCGAAAAATAGCGCTTTAAGGCCGCCGCAAAATAATTATAGAGCGGTTGGACGAATCTCAAATTTTTTTGTTAAACCTTCATCCCTTGTCCTGAATGGCTTGATACAAAAGGAAGTGCGTATATGCACAGAAAATAAATTAGTGGTTCAAGCTTATTACGGTAACTACGGCAAATCGAATCAACATACGGCTGTTCAGTGGCACAGAAGCAGACTATGGCAAAATCGAAAAGCACTAAAGCTCAAGCTTTAATTCAGTTTGCCAGTGTAAATGTGAAACACCTCTGACAGTAAAAAATCACGGGAAGACATTATTCCACAGACGGCACGTGCACTAACAACACCCTTACGTTAGAAAAGTGTGGTGTTCAGTTGGACGTTCAAATTTCCTTTCGTTCAGATGCATCCTAACCTACCGGCTAATGAGCGAAAGGACCGAGTGCTGTGGATTCGATGGATGGTCATCGGGGCACTTATACGATATCGACGTAAAACACATCGAAAGCTTGGTTTCGAAGCAGCAGTTCTTGAGTCCTTTACAGTTCATCTGTCATGGAAGTGGCGCAAGCATCACGAGAGATGCGGATAACGAGAGCGATGTACCGCCTCCGTTAACTTCTTAAGCTTTAGCTCTCAGCGATGGTCAAACAAAAATACTTACTGCAGCAGTCCCCAATCGCAAGGCCAAGGATGCGCCAAAACTAACTATGTTACTATGGCCTTCCGAGTGTTGAAAGAAGACGGTCGTACGATGGAAATACGACCATGGTTTAAAAGGCCATGAAATATACTCACAAATCACAATGCACGGCGAGACATCGCGCTGAAAGGATCACACTTATTCCGATATGCCAGTACAGTGTCATAATTAAAAATACGCTATGAACGTTATACGATATTATACACTATGAACGTTATAATTATAATCTTATGATTCTTATCACAGTATTAGGAATCATAGTCACAAACGTATCAGAGCAAACGCTGTCCTTAAATAATTTTTAAGAATTCTGTTTTCGTTTATGTGACAAAAGATGCGCATACCGGTAATATGGCAATACGAACTGTACGGCAGGAAATGGTAATGGTTTCCTTTATCTGCTGACAAAACTGTAACAAAAGAAATTTTAATGTTTAAAATAATTTTCTATCCAAAAATACAACGCTGGCTGCCGATACGTATTTTATCTTCACAAGTACCAGCGAAACCCACAAGTGATAATAACAATAATAATTTACTGGAAAAACACCAAGCACTATAATAATAACAACAATTTCCTGGACAAACAACAATCACTATTTCTTGAACCCCGGTCCGCAGTCAGTGGAGTGCGTAGTGTCACTGTTTAGAAGAATCCTTGGCCGATGCGTTCCAGTTGTAGTGATCAAAGGCATGCTTCGGTTGACATAAGTCAATGGATAGCTTTCACAGAATGCATAACGCTGATTTGCCACGTACTTTGCGATTGGTATTTGACAATATGCTGGCCCATCGTTGCCGATTTCCGGGTTTTGAACTTACATCCTGTACAATATAGAAAAACCCCGGTGGCACAAAGCTGTGCGTGCTCCCTGTTTGCCAAATGTGAGAGAAATGCGTCCTCTTCCTCGCAGGATACGCGACAAACCTGACACTGATATCTTGCGCGAACACTGCTCGTGGTAGAATTTTCTGGCGGAAGTAACAGCATCTCGGGAGCCGTTCCCGCGCATCGGACTGGTGATTCACTGGAAGTTGGGTGCCCTGTACTGTGGCTGGAGTGAAATTGTGCTGTGTCAGTTTCCACATCCACGCCGACTTCTGGGATAGGCTCGGACGAATGATCTGGCTGTTGGAGATTACTTGACATAGGCTCAGGTCGAGGTGGTTCTACGATCGGAGCCACAAAAGTTGGATCTGCGGCTGCATCCGACCGCTGCTGCCCGTTATCCAAAGCATCTTCCGTTTCGATCGGCCGGAATGTGAATACCGGCGTAACGCATGTTTCATGGTTAGGAAATGCAGTCGAAGGTTGAGTCTATACAAAGGAAGCATCTTCAAAATGATAATAATAATTTATGGCGTACAATTTCATAAGTCTTAACTGTGTTAAAGAAATGTACAACTTATAAACCGCCAAAGCTACTGTTTATATTGACACCCCTACATTTTGCTAACTGAAGGAGAGTTTACCCGCTAAATTGTGTAAAGGATACATCGCTTCTGAGTGGTACTGTTACTAGTATCTGAGTAACAGTATGAATCAACCTCAAAAAACAAACAAAGACATGTAGTTTGGCATCTTACATTACTGAGCTGGCCGGTTGGGAACGCTTCTTCGTCGTTGTTGTCCTGCCCTTCGGCAACTCTACCGCCATCTTGCGTGGATGCGGCATCGGACACGGAGCAAACATCGTGGTGCAGTTGCATCACTTCAGGCGAACATCCCTGTTGGCGCAAGTCTGGAACGATGGAATGCATTTCTCGAGATGGGCTGCTTTCCCTGTTCGCAATCTCCTGCGATTGTGAAGCGGTGTTGTCTGCGGATATGTCCGGCATATGAGAAGCGGTATTCGCAGACTCCCCCGGTTCTGTGCCTGTGCCACACACAATGTTTTCCGGTACTTCCGTTTCCACGTGATCTTCCTCTCGCTCACCGTTTTGTTGAGGGTGTCGCATGCCGAAATAATCATCGAGTGAACGCGCACGAATATCCACACACACTAGAGCCGTAACTTCTGTAAAATAATCGTTCGTCATATAAAATTCAGTTAAATAATCGTAGGCCACGCTGAGAGAGTCAATTTAATTGGTTACTTAAAGAATAATTTTAAATCAGCAGCCGGAAGTTCTTGCAATTTACGTCATTATTTTAATGAATCCGTTTAGTCGATTTGCACCTCTTTCGGACCTGGTCACTGCCAGGTATCGCACACGTAATACGTATACCAAACCGCGAACAGTGGGTATAACTTTTCCCTGAGGCGGGCACAGTAATCATTGTCTTCTTTAATCAACAGCCTTCTTTAATTCGTGGTACTGTGCTGCTACCCTGCACTTCTCCATTAATTTTATTTCACTGTGCAGGCTCAGGCGCGATGTATGAACTGCTTCATGATTCACACATATGGCTCACAGACCACAGTCCATGTAGTGTGTTATAAAATCTAAGCCATGTACTGTAGTTATAGAATAGTGAACGGCTCATACAACGTACGTGCGCTCGCACTGCAAAAGAAATTAATGGACAAGTGCAGGATACTGTAACATTAAAGCATACAGTATACACACCTTTCTGGCTCTCGATGGCGCGGCAGTTGTCGCTGTTTGTGATTTCCCGAGTTTCTGCTGATCCGTTACCTGAGTGTGGAGGATGAACTTCGACAGCGCAGTTGTCATGTGGTAATGAACTTGCGTCACTATTCTCGCTTTCACAGCTTAGTGAATCCGCATGCTCTAAAGTTGTATGCGGTTGTTGTCGGTCCTTAGATGGCATCCGCTCAAGTTGGGGCGAAGTTAGGAGCGGCTCCGTATTGATGTGATCAACGGCTGATCCCGATGTCCGCCGCTCGATATTACCGACGCCTGGAGCTTCCAACCGACATAATGTCGCTACCGGAGTCACGCATATGTCATCGGCAGGTACTGCAGTGAACGGTTGAGCCTGTGAACATGCAGAATAATTTTAAAACGAAGGCAAGATTGCCATCCTTTGGCTCTACATTCTTAGCAGCAAATGGGGCGGCCAATAACAGCTGAAGAAACGTCTGCGATGTATTTTATTCCTAGTTAAAGATATTTTGCAGCCTTAAAGTAACAAACAAGCGAACAAATAGTCGGCACACTGCAACTAACTTACATTGGACAGCTGAAAAGTCACCAGTGATTCTCCGCTGCGGATATCCCGCTCAACGGCGTCGCTGCTGGCAGATTCGACGAACGGTTCGTTGTCCGTTACGTTATGCTGACGCTCTGGAGCACTGCTAGAGGCTTCGCTCTCGTACGGTTGCGGCCGCTGGGTATCCATTGTACTGACGCTAAGGATTTGGTGGCTGTACACAACAGCGACTAAAACAGGAAGATAAAAACATTAGGTAACAGGCGAGTAGCCGATTTGCTCACGTAAACTACTGCTGAGTATGCCATATGCGGCGAAACGTCACTACTGAATGTATACAGAAAATGTCTTTTCTGCTATAATAACAAGTAAAATATTAAAGAAATTTACAAACTACACCTTTATAAGATCAAATGCATAAATACAATGCGGATAAAACATTAAAATGTTTATGCCTATCCAAACATAGAATTATTAATGTAACTAACCACAAACAGACTTGTCTTTGCGCTACAATAGCCTTTTGGTATTCACACGATAAGCTTTCGTAAAACGTAAAACGTAATGGAAGCAGCATGGTTTAGCAGTGCAGTATAATCGATACGTGTATACCTCACAGAGTGTCTACTCGTGTACTATGCAGCCGTGGCCCGTAAGATCAAAATGAGTCATACCGCTCTGGCTGTCCGCGTTTTCATTTAGCTCACGAGGTCCCGGTGTCCCTTCTTTCTCACTGCGACAAACCGGCGGACGTAAATTTGGTGGGGCGTGTGGAGTATGTTCAGCCATAGAATCTTCGTGGTGTGCAGATGTGGTTGCGCGTCTGCCTTGAGACGCTGGCCCGTTCGGACGTTTGGAAGCCTTGGCAGGCTTAGATGACAAACCACAAAACGCTGTTGGAGCATCACACAGCTGGCGTCGTGTCCCGGACCTGACGATACGGCGGACACGTTTCGCCGTTATACCCGCGATCTTGCCTGCATTGGGTGGGTTACGTTCTGCCCCAAAAGATCATCACAGGAATCGCGTTGCTGCTCGCCATGACTGCTGGCTTCACGAAAATGATGGCTGTCTGTTTCTACCTGAGGGAGTTCTTTGCGGCTGCAGCCCGGCATTTCTGCATCTCCCGTGGAAATGGCTGCGGAAAGGAAGCAGTTTTTAAGTTGCTGCCTAACCGCTTCATAAGAACATGCTTGTTCGCGAAGTTTCAGAACGATGGACTGCAGTTCCCGGAATGGGCTACTGTTCCCGTCCGTAACCGCTCCCCGTTCCTGTGCAGCCGGGTCCGGCAAAGCGATGGGCGTAATACTAGTTGGCACGATGGGCGGCTCGTTATGTTGCCGTTCTGGAGAGCTGTCACGAGGTTCGATATACATGGTGGTTATGTTCCCGATTGGTGCGATGGGCGGTCCACTGTCGGCTACGTTATGTTGATGGGATGGTGTGACGTGATGCGCTTCGTTAACGCGCGACAGCGGCTGAGGGGGGTCCGTTGTATCTGCTGTATAGTGGCTGTGTGCAGCAGCGGCTAGATGCAGAAAGATTATGTGCAGGCTGGAGATGATAAGCGCCGTACAAGTGCTATACAGTCTACATCTTGTGAGAGTGGAGACTTACGTATTGTTAGATTATGTATTCAGCGTGATTGCCAGTAAATGTAATGTTGCCATATGTGCTACAGGTACATGTAAATACCAGACCTGGGCAGTTAATTTTAACTATTTAACTTAACGCGAGTTATTTTCGAGTTATTTAGTTATAACTTAGCTCTTTAGCTCTCATAAAAATACTGTATATTGCCTATGGCAGCGTAACTCGCGGTTTAACTCGAAACTCGGTTTTCTTGTATAAATAACTCAACTCTTAGCGTAATTTGCACGCTCCCGGTAACTCGTAACTCTAACTTTGGGTCATTTTTCTATAACTGCCCAGGTCTGGTAAATACATGTAGCTACTCTGTACATGTGCTTATTATGTAGCTATATTTCAAAACGTATTTACTATAAAAATAATAGTATAAAAATACGCCATACCGTTCTGGCTGCCCTTGTTACGCAGTTCATTGACCTCAGCAGGTTCCGGCATCCCTGCGGTTTCACTGCTGCATACCGATGAACGCAAATTCGGTGAGCCGTGTTGTGTACATCCAGTCACAGAATCTCCACTATGTGTAACCGTTGCTACACATTCGCATTGGGACGCCGTACCGTCCTGATTTTCGGCAGTCATGGTTGGCTGGAACGTGGATGTTGTTGGAGCATCAGCCTCCTGACTTCCTGGTCCAGATTCAAGCATACTGCGGAGTCGCTCCATCGAAAGTCCCGATGTCTGGGCCATATCGGCGAGGTTACAAGTCCCTATGAAAACATCGTCAAAGGAACTGCGTGTTAGCTCGTGGTAAGTGCTGACCTCGGACGCATTGTGCCCGTCTGCTTCTATAAAAACAGCACTCAAGCGTTTGAGGAGCATAAAGTCTTTATTATCAGCGTACGGGTGGAGAAACAGGAAACAAGCAGGTATCAAACCTTGTACAGTCGCCTGTACTTTACCCGTTGTACGGCATTGCATCCAGTATTAAAAAAGCACACTTACGCACGAGGAATTTGCCGAATATAGATTGTACAACATACGAGCAGCTGGTTAACCTGCTTACCACTTTGGCTACTTTCCCCAGAATTGCGATCCACACCCCCGTCTTCGGCGTCATGGAGTAGTAACGTGCCATCTACGCGGAAATCCGTAGAAGCGACCCCGTAGTAACCAGCGCCATCGATAACTGCCGTTGGCTGTGCGCCCTGTGCGATTGGACCTTCATTGAAACTTCTCCAGTCAAGTTCGTGAACTTCTGAAGCATTTCCATCCTGCAGACTATGCGTATTCGTAGTGGTCGATTCTTGGATTATACTTATAGTTGTCGGTAAGGCGTCCACAGCGGCAGTGCACACTCTCGGCTCTCCGGAGATTACATGGCTGGTACTTTCGTCGGGATTAGACTCGAAGGTGTTCCCACAATCGGAATTACAGCAAGGTTCACATTCAGAGCCTGGAACTCTCTGTTGCATGGCTAACAACCGAGCTGACCTCCGGCGCCGATGGTCCGTTTTGCTGCCACCGTCATCATCAACTCCCGGTGTCAGGACGACTCCTTCTTCCGCGTCACTATTATTATCCATCGCAGGTGACTTCCTGCTCAACGGAAGCACATCCGGCGCACTCGCTTCTTGGTCCCAGTTTTTCCTCAAAATCTTGCTTATCGTACGAACGCTCAGTTTCAGCTGTTTCGCAATTGCTCTCATTGTCAATCCCTCCGCGCGCAGTTTCTGAATATCTGCTTGCCTCTGCAGGTAGCTGTTTTGGCTGCGTTCCTGAAGGGATTTGCCATTCTGTAGCAAAATCCAGTTTAAAGTTCTCTCTGAGATTTTAAACTTCTTCTGGATGTACGATCCACCGCGACCTTCTTCAAAGCAGTTCAGTATGTCTTTCTTCTTTTTCTGGCTAACAGAGACCTTAGTTCGCTTGACCGAGCTGCGGGAAATAACAGCGGCTACTTCTTCACCCAGCTTAACCTCTTTCATAATATCGGTTATTGAGTACCCACGATGATGCAGCAGGAGGATATTCTTCTTCTGTGCATTGGTAACGATCATTCGTCGGTATGTCCCTACGGTCTCGACGCTAATGCTGAACCGCTTCGCAATTTCTTCTGGACTGAGTGTTCCTTCGCGCGCTAGCTTTCTGATCTCATTTTTCTGAAGTTCAGTCAGCTCGGTGCGCCGTTTGGGCAACTTTGCTGCCTTGATAAACTTGTGAAGTGTTTTACTGTTGATATCCACGCGCTCTGCGATTTTTCTCCATGTGCAGCCGCTTTTGTACATTTCGCAGATCAGCTGCTTGTTTTTCTCGTTCAGTTTGTGTTGCTTGGGTTGAGCCATAGAACTCCCAGGGTGTGCTTCTTCATCTCGGGAATCCGTAGAAGCGTGCCCATGAGAAGCGGCTTCGGTAACTGCAGGTTGCTGTGCGACCAGACCTTCGTCAAGACGACCCGATTCAAATCCGGAAGTTCCTACCCCGGAAGTCTTTGTTTCAGAATCTTCCGCATCACAAGTGTCAGTTTCTGCTTCGGAAGTTCCTGCATCCGACGTCTCTGTTTCCTCTTCTGATATCACTGCATCGGAAGCATCGCTTTTTGCTTCAGAGGTTTCTGCATCAGATGCTTCTGATTCGGAAGTTTGGGCTTGATAAACACTTTTGCGTTTGCATCCTTGATTTCTTTGCTGCAAGGCTGTTACCCGAGCCGACCTCCGACACCCGACAGCTATGTTGTTACCGCCTTTCTCGTTAACTGGCGAACTTGGCGAATTCTGGACGACTTTTTCTCCGGCGGCAGTGCTCGATTCCATTTCAAGGTTAACCCTGCTCAAAGGGAGCCCATCAGCCGCGATGGGTGCGTTGTCACAGTTCTTTTGCAGAATATTGAATATTGCTCCCGTGGTAATTTTCAACTGCCTTGATATGGCCCTCATTGTTAATCCCTGAGCACGAAGTTTCAGAACAGACGCTTGCCGCTCCTCATAAATTTTTCGGGAACGTTCCTGGAACGTTTTCCCATTCTGCTGCAAAATCCGTTGTAAAGTCGTTTCGGTGATGCCGAACTTCTTCAATATGTGCTCCTTAGTCCGCCCTTCTTCGAAACAGTTCAGTATTTGTTCTTGTTGCGCCTGGGTAACGGAGAGTTTCCGCTGCGCGGCCAAAGCACTTCTAATTACAGTATATGCGGCATCTCCGTCAACTTTAACCTCACGCATAATATCCGCCCTTGAGCAGCCGCGATGGAACAATTGAAGGATCATTTTCCTTTGCTCTTCCGTGACTGGCGATTCGGTGGCCCTCAGCCGAATTCGATCTACGCTGGTCGTGCAAATGTTGAACTGCTTCGCAATTTCTGCCGTACTCTGATCTCCTTTGCGAACTAGCTCTAGGATCTCTTTTCTGAGGCTTTCAGTCAGCTTAGTGCGTCGTCGGGATAATTTTTCAGCTTTAATGACTTTCAGGATTGTAGCACGGCTGACACCTACGCGATCGAGGATTTGCTGCCATTTGTAGCCACCTTTGTGTAATTCACAAATCAGCCGTCTTTTTTTCTCATCCATTCCTTTCTTCTTATCGGGTGCCTTGGAGTTGATCATCGGCAATCCGAGTGGGTGCGAATCTGTACAAGCCGGGTAATTAGTTTCTTGCGTAAAGGACGCAAAGGTACAGGTACAGCAGTACATACGCGCGACGCTGCCTTTTACATTGTTAGAAAGCAACCACTACCTACACTACAGCTGTCGAAATGATAAATTTAATTCCGAAACGGCTTGTTATGAGAAATAAATTCGATTGTTAAGTAGGCCGACCCACTGTACTTTTAATAAAATACGAATGCAAAAATATATCGCAAGCATAGTATTATATTCATGCCGCCGCTGATGTTTCAGCCAGATACTAACTTCGTTAAACTGAAGCTGCAAAATTTTATCAGCCCTTTTTATTTTAAATCAATCTAAAATACCGTACATACAGTAGTTTTGCTAACAACAAGATGAAATACCTAACCAATGCGGGCAAACGATTATTCCGAAATAGCTTATTTAACTCAGTCTCCTGGACTACAATCAACACAAAGTGTATCTGTCTGGCATCTGCCTTCAGTAACTCGTATCTAAAATATTCTGTAACGCTAATACATTTCACTAGTTAAAACAGAAAAAGGGATGCAATGCGGCAGGAAAGCGGATGATTTTATATACGGTGGATGAAATTCGGCAGAAAGCTGGCTCCTACAGGATCTTCGCGGGGAGGCACCCCCTCGATACCTTCTCTCAAAAGACCTACGCATCCGAATCTTTTTGGGGATTTTATTTAGAAAGAGTACAAGTACTGTAATGCAAAATACAGATGACAATATTTAAAGCAAAACAACAAATTCAAGCAGAAAATCAATCCGAAATCACGCATGAGGCGATAGTGGCCAAAACCAGCTGCGCAATCCTTGCCAAAGCTCTAAACCTAAACGTTGCAAAATGGAAGCGAACTGGGATATTTCGGTACGAACGAAAAGAATTTCTTACAAAACAAAAGCTGCTTTGTTCAACGAACCCATATAACTCGCATGCCAAAGGCACAAAATGACATCTAAAATCGAGGTATACTTTCTCTTCTTATCTGCAAATGCGCGCTTCTTACCTTCTTATATACCTGTACGAGTATTTATCAGAATTACTTCCCTGCTCGTAATCGCTGTTGACTATTTGCTCACTGACGCTCATAATCGCTGACTGACTATGAGTCAACATTTACCCATTTCAAAAACCGGCAAACTCTAATGAACAGTTCAGATATTTGTTCAGATATACTGTATATACCCACAAAAGTTATTGTTACAACTCAACCAAAGTCATTATTTAAACATTCAAATTGCAGAGAATTATTATTATATAATTATCTGTAAACTTTAAAACATAAATAACCTACGCTTTAACACACTGCAAAATTTAGCTGTGATTGACGCCGCAGTATAATGTACAGCTGTACGGATGTAAGTCATGTAACCTATGTATATACTCGGGGCTTCACATGTGACTTTTCGTCGCTGACTTAGAAAATAGTAATTGCCTAATTACATAGTACCGAATTCGGGTACATACACGACAACTTTCGCAGTGGCGCACTCCCAAACACTTCTTTGCATTGCTTTATGATATTTTGTAGCCAAAGGATTTGTATACGTAGGCGTGAAATCCTTTTGCGCGCGCAACATCCGGTTGGGTGTTATTAATAAAATAACATTCCAAAGTTTAAACGCGCGGAGGTGTACCAAAAGTCTCAATATGAACCGAAGCTCTTCAAATTTTGCACGAAAACACACATTACAATGCCTTTCGTTTTGGTACCGAACCAGCTTTCTACAATTTTTTTCAAATTTTAAAATGAATTTCGAAAACTTTTAAAATTAAATTAAAATTTGAAAAACGTGGTGGAAAGCTGGTTCGGTGTAGAACGATCTTCATAGTAATATGCGGTTTCATGCAAATTTTGAAGAGCATCGGCTCAGAATGAGACTTATGGTACACCTCCGCGCGTTTAAACTTTTGGAATTTATTTCACTAATGACTCCCGAACCCGATGTTGCGCGCGCAAACGGATTTCACGCCTACATATACAATTCTTTGGCTATAAAATATCACAAAGCAATGCGAAAAAGTTTTGGAAGTGCGCGACAGCGAAAATTCCGGTGGATGTACACGTATCTAGTGCTATGTACCGGACCAAATGCCGTAATCACGAATTGCGATATGATGGATGTAATTCTTGCATCCGTCATAAATTATTGTAATTTGTGAATTGGTATTTTCACCTATTAGACTAACTGTCACGGCCATATCCAAGAAGCTCTGCTTCTCGCCGGCCATCGCACAATCGCCGAGGATGTGCAGAATTACTGTACACGTAATGCTTGCAGGTTCGTACCTTTGGTATTCAAAATGGAGAGCAACGCTGTCAGTGCGCCAAAGGAAAGATTCACCAGCGAGAACCACAACGACAGAAAATAGTATGTGCATCTAAAATCGTATGCCAGGTCCTGTAGGGATAGCTACTCTCCCCGGCGTCCCGCACGCTGCAGGTTCTCACTCCTGCAGGATGAAGTGGATTGTGTCCGCAGTTGCATTGCTTCCCCATCGTTAAGCAATTAGGATCGGAAGTCAGCTTTCAGTTCCAGCGCTTTTCGATACATTTTCCCTCAAGATTGACGCTGACTTTGTGGATGGAGATCTACAGAGCCGGGAGCCGTAGCAAAATAACCTTCTTTTTCCAGAACATATTTCATCACGACACACTTTTGACTTCTGCACCAAGTATTTAGCAGGGTAAACATTTTGCGACAGATGTGGGCGACGAACCGGATGTCGGTCTTATGCAGCGGGGAAATATCATTTGATACAAAAGTATTTTCGAAGCAACATAGCTGATATTCTGCTAACAGCCGTTATCCGATCAAATGGAGCTCGTAAATTAGTAATAAAATTAGGATGTGCGCCAGGTTGCACTGCAAGATGTCGAGTTGCCGATGCCAGAGTCACTTACATACTACAATTACATTCCTCCTGTGATCAATTTTCATACTACATACATATGCCGTAGTCTAGCTGCATAGAGGATAGAGGACAGGGAGAGGTATAAAAATAGCTCTGTCTGTTCAGCTTTACTACGACTATACTGGATGATCAGTCGTTATACTAGTCACACCAAGGTATTGTAGACGGGTAATTTTTATTGGTTTGCTTATCATTTATAGGTTTAAACATCAACATTACATTATAAAACAAAGTAAACAGCGTTAAAACCGTCAGAACGCGGAACAGTAGACGTCACAGACAGCGCATTCCACCGCTGTATTTCAATACAAAGACGCTGTAGTAAAAACTCGTAGGAGCGTCGTTCTCCCGTAGCATCCTTTAATCGCCTGCCCAACTCTCGTAAAAATGTGATACATGATGGACCAGCGACGCCAAACGTTTCAAAAGCCAAAGCAACAAATTCGAATTCAGGAGCTAAATACTCGTATTTCCGCCTCTTTTCTTCTTCCGCTTTTCGGGCAGCTTCTCCAGCCTTGACGCTGCTGCTGATGACGTTAGACAAGGCAACCGTATCAACACAAGTCACGTCCCATGCTAACCGTAACCCGTTCTTCCAAGGCAGTTGCGATACACCGTCCGGCCGGCGATTATCTTCATCACTAGTGCCAAGCGGTTCCAGTAAAGCCGGTATTTTAGCAGTGACCAGGCTTCTTCGAATCAGTTCGTTCAGTGCAGTGTGGCGAAGAAAACGTCCGGCGCTCTTATTATTATGTTAAGTTTATTATTATGTATTGTAGACTGAGACTGGGGATAGAAGTATACTAACCTAAAATATTGCGTGATCCATTCCATTGCCGTTGCTCAAGGTGTGCGACAGAAATGGAACGAACACATGAAGAGAGGAATCTTCATTCTTTCCTCTCGCACACCTACTCGTAGAGCAACGGCAATGCTTGATCATATAGAAAGATATCATATCACATGCAAATGCCATGACACGTACTGTACGAGTTCGCGCTTTACTGTACTGTGGTTAAGTGTACAGTACACTTACAGTAATCCCGAAGAAATCGATAATCGGTATATTCTTCGCATGTTCGGCTTGTGCCTAAACGTTTGTGTGAATCCGAACCTCGTACGCCAGGGCGTCCACTTATTACAGCAGAATAATTTTTCGGGTACTTACATACTACAACTACGGGTACCTGCATCATTAAAAACTGGTTTTGGCTTTACGGACTATGAATTAATATAAATTTTTAAGTACAGTATTAGTGCAACACGTACATACAAATTGTCAATGGATACAATTAATAAGATTAGACGATCGCGCGTTCTCATACCGAACATTCCGTGCGCATGCGGCGCAGTGCTCTGTGCGAAAGCCGGATATTTTACAGCAGTCGGAAAGCGCACTGCGCCACATGCGCACAGGAAGTTGAGTATAGGAGAGTGTGACCGTTTACTATTAAATTGTACGTACTCGTACCTTGCAGAAACGAGCATGAAAAAGCACAACACGGTCAGACTTTTTTATTCTTTAGCCCTGCGAATAAATCTTCGGCATTAGAATTGCGGTGATTAGGATACATCGTATCTGTACAAGCCGGTAATGGAAAAAAAAACAGCATTTTAAGGCAGCCGCAAAACAATCATAAAGTGGCTGGACGAATTTTAACATTTTTGTTGGATCCTCATCCCTTTTCCTGAATGGCCTGGTGCAGGGGAAGTGCTTATATATAAGTACAGACTACAGAGAAGGAAATCAGTGGGTCAAGCTTACTAATGCGGCGAATTATGTTGCATGTGGCTGTTCTGGCGCACAGAAGCTGACGTCGGCAAAATCGGCATATGACCAAATTCGGGATTTAATTTAGTTTGAAAGTCTAAATGTCAAATGTAAAAAAACCTGCAGTTGATAGTCAAGGAAACACATTATTTCTCGGACGGCACATGCACCAATGCCTTTAGAAAAATTTGGTGCCCAGTTAGAGTTTGAATTTCCTTTCAGTCTGATTCATCTTAGCCTGCATCCGCGACGGTCAACAACATGGAGAGGGTCAGCATGAGCAAGCACTTCGGAGGCAGCCTGGTAGCCACATCCTTTGTGACGTCATCGATGTTTTTGGCCTTTTTCTTCTTCCATCTGCACCAGCAATACTGTCACATCGTTTTAATTTTCATCATTTTACAGCAGTTGAAGCTTTTTCATAATGGACATTTTGCCCATTTGTCGCACTTACAGCTCATAACACAGCGGAAAAAAAGGCCAGATTCCAACGTATTTCTTCTTTAAATCATCCTCCGTCAAAGAATCTAACCAGGATAGCGTGGCTCTGGTTTTACTACATATCTGGAAGTGTGGGACACCGTTCTTTCAGGACTGATTGGAAGGCTGCCGGCAACGTGCATGTTGTGGGTTCCGTAAAGGTATACTTCCAATACGGAAATACGAAAACGACCGGCTCCTTACAACATGCTAATGAGGAAAGGACCGGGTGTTGCGGATTCGATGGTCATTGGGATAGTTGTACGATATCGGCGTAAAACACATTGACAGCTTGCCATTAGAAGCAACAGTTTTTCAGCAACAGGTGGCGTAACACAGTGGCATAATCGGCCTCGACTGAAATGTGGCCTGGAATGTAACAAAATCATCTTCCGTTCGCAACATAGGCCAGAAAGTATACCAGGAAAGGTTAGGGAATTCTATAAACTCGTGGAACGTCAGGACGGAATTGTCAGCGATGATCCACCAATCGAGTTTCACGCTCAGAAACGGCAGAATAATGTTTGCCAGATGGTGCAGACATTTCTCCCAGTTACCGATGAGGTAAATGATTTTGGTGCTGGCTGTTACTGTGCTGCACAGTATGTGCATTATGGTAGCGGGGGCTCCGATAAAGTTAGACCACTGCTGTCGTGAGAACTGTATCAAAGTATCGAGGATATCCATAGCATGAGTTCATGACGTGGTAAGATCAAGCACTGTTGTATGATCTCGGAGGATAATAAGTGACGAAACCATTTACACGCCCTGAAGACAAAAATATCTGGATTGCCTATAAAGCGTGTTGCCTATACGGCGACATCATAGAAAAAAAAGAATGTGCCTAACCACACCGCTTCACACAAAAACGACATTTATTTTTTTTGCAAAATCCTTAGCGGTGCATCTGCCACTATAAAAAAACAGTTCTATTGCATATGCAGGCATCGGAACTACTGTGAAGTTTTGTCTCAACTCTCTGCGATTGATTATTTACGAATATTCGAATAACCTGTCTGATCCAGACAGGAAATTTCCTGAAAGGAAATTGGGCAAATACCGTACCTGCGAATCTGATGTTGATCAAAAACATCCATATAGGAGAATACAGCCAGATGCAACTCCGCAAATAGATCACTAAGGCGCAGTTCATTGGGGTTGTCCAGATCTACGAAGAACAAGTCAACAAGTACATACCCGTGCATCACGACATTGCACTGGAGAATGCTTAACAAATCAATTTTACAGTCACAGGCAAGACAGCTATGTAGATGTTGCTATTAACATGCAGCGTGATGACTTGTGTCAAAAAACAGCAAATTCTCCGTTTTAAAAATTCGTACTTTTTGTGAATGCCTGAAAAGTGACCTTATAATCTGAAGATTTTATATACGAGTACTGCGTTAAAAAGTGTGTGAGCGCAATACCCCGGTTGCTGAGATATGGCGCATTAGACTGAGCCAAGAAATTGGACGTATAGCCAGGTTAATATCCAATCCAATTTTTTAATAACTTTGTGGGAAAAGGCGCATAATATTATTAAGACGAAGCTGAAGGAATTCTTAAAATATATATTAATTTTCAAATTCATATTTAGTTTGTGTATTTTAATTTCTAGTTTGACAACGGTAGAGAATCTTTATACGGCAATCTGCAAGGTTTCGTGTCACGGCAATCTACTTTACAATGGTTACTTACGTTCCATGCCCAAAATCACGCTCACAAGTTTGTCCACCATTCTACCCACGATCTTCGGGGAACCCGTCGTTAGCGCAGCTAAGAACCGCTGAATGGCGTAGACCGAATACCTCCGAATACGCCATTCCTCGGGGTCTTGGCAGCGACCTTTTGCGACCAACCCGGCAACGCACTCATCCACAATCCCCAGAAACATTATCTGCTTCGTTGCACCACACCTCGACAGGAATTGGCTGTGAAAGTGTGGCATGTCCTACGTGCGTTGCATTTCATCCGCAATATCAGGGATTTTCTTCTGGAACTTGCAAAAAGGGATTAGCACACGGCGAAAGGACTCCCTGGTGACGGGCCCCAGCGGTCCCGCCCGAAGCACACGCTTCAGACAGTTCAGAGCCGCATCATTCCCGTCTCACACGCGGTACTTTTTCACCGTGTCATTCGGCAAGGCCACCTCGACATTCACGAGCGTCAAATTGTAGTAGCAAAAGAGTTCAGCGGAGATTGCAGGCTGCCATGATTCCGGTTGGGCCTCATCTGTACTCACCAGGACATCTATTCCTTTGGCGATTATTGACTTGGATGCTGTAACTGGAATGCTGTCCTGATAAGCCCACTTTGCGCAGCTTTTTCATGGGGCCGAGTCATGAGGACAACTGGACGCTGTTTCGATATGATTTCGTTCTGCCGACATGTTCGCCCGACTTTAGTTCTCCAATTTCGCTTTGGTTACACCGCTTTTCACCCCCGGCAGTCTTCTCAACACCGGACTACAACGTTACAGCCACAAGATCACTGGCGTTGCCGCGATCTTCCTGTCGTCGTCTTCATAATCTCCGCATATGAAGGAGGAAGATCCGATTCCCGCCTTAAAGCGACTGCGGCATACGGAGGCGCTTCATCCGTCGGCGTGCTAGGGCGTGGCAAAAGGCTTTCCGTTACCTCATCGGAACGAGTAGAAGTTCCCGCGTCGCTCACAAGTACAACGGGAGGTAGTATACCGTGCGGAGCCGTCGCGCCTGAGTCTGCCACAGGCCTAGGACATGTCAGTAATAAAAGGCCCGGTAAGGCTAGGATGGCCTGCAATATCAGGGAAAGCCCTTCTTCGACAGAGTTCCAGTTATTGGTAAATTTTCCCGTCGCCTGGTGTCCGACCGCTTCTGCAATTGCGGCCGCACTGAGCGCAGCTTTAACGGCCATGCAGCCCACATAAATGCGAATGAATCTTGAGCAAGCCGGTTGGGAATACTGACGCGGGTCTGGTGCAAGCGCTCGAGGCTGGTCCCGGTAAAATAAACCGGATAGTCCGAAAATGTTGGTGAGAATTCGCCATGCCGGAGAAATCATCACAAACACAGTCTGTCTGATTTCCTGGAAATCTGCAAAACTAATGGATTATGAAGTTGCAACCCCTTATTTGCTTTAAAAATTTCACTGAAGCAGTTTAAAAGCTGAAGTTATCAAACAATATGATGTCAGTATTTGTGTTTCATCTTAAGAACATCTGAGGTAAATAATTCAATAATTATTAAACCCAGTAGTAATAATTTAGTATTAAAGGAGCAAATATATTTAATAAAACAAATAAGTTAAATATTAATTCAATAATGGTATGGAGCGTCACCTACCATCGAAATGGGAGATAATAATAATTAGCATAATTGAGAGCTCGGTAGCGCAGGACAAAACCATCCAAATATGGAACGCTTCAGCTTCGCTGGTCCGCGTATTTTCTGGCCTCTCGTTTGTTCCGACACACCACTCAGTGAAAGTATGCGGAACACGCCCTCGATTCAGGGTTACCGCGGCCATCATTAGGCATATCCCGACTACCACGAAATTCATGTCGCCAATCAGGATTAACACGCGTCCTCTTTTTTCGCCCAACTGCACAGCTCCGTGAATAAAGGCGCCCAGCGCCAAGAGAACGGTGACGAGCATGCCGGACAAGTAGACCTTAAAGAACGTCCAACCCGGCGCTCTGTTGACGTGAGATGAACTGGCTGCTTGTTGGCAAATGGTTCGCCTCCTCCGCTCACTGAACAGGATTCCACCCATGTTAAATAGAATGGTCCACGCGTCCAGGATGTATCCCGTTGTGAAATCACAGAAATCTCCGAGTGCTTCTGTGGAATTGCGACAGAATTCACCGCAATTCTCCATCGTGTGCTTGGAGTCTATTGGATAATAAATTATGTGAATCCAAGCGAATTCTGCGTGCTGTACAATTTGGAATAAGATTTTCTTATCGTCAGGCCGCCAGACCCACACACCAGCTGACGGTGATCTGACCATAATTTAAGTGATGCACCCCAGCCGACCACAATTTATGTGGTGGTGGCCTTCCGCGCGGGTCACCAGCTAAAACCGGTTCATGCGCTTTACACAATATAGGAGCAAAAAACAAAACTTGGTCACGGACCGATTTTTGTTTTATGGTCCTGTATTATAAGAGGCGCGGTCATGCAGTCGGTCCGCGGTTCAAAATTTAGGCGTTTGACAGAAATATGATAAACGCCCTGTAATACATTTGGTTCACCGACACTCAAAGGTACGAAGAAAAGCGCATTTCTGCGCTATATGCGCTAATTTGAAGATCCGACATTTTTAGCCTACACTGTACAGGGTAGTACAGTGAAGTAGCCCTGCACTGTACAGAACTGAACGAAGGGTGCAATTCAGGCCCGTTGTTAAACTTTATACTCAACTTTCCGTTATACATAATACAAAATGTAACGTATATGCGCATTATTACATAGTTATAATCAACAAGAGAGTTTGTACGAGTATTTCGTACTTGTATTTCCGTACTTGTATTTCCGTCCGCTGGTGCTCTTCCTTTGCGCAGTTCACCGGTAGAAATAATGGATAAGAATACTGCCAGCAGGTTGACAGCAATATTCGCCAGAGAGAAGTTTAAAGTCAGATGGTAATATGTGCTCTTAAAATCATCCAACATGTCGTTTACCATTGACTGTTCCTCCCGCACGGCGGAGATAGCTACAGTCGAAGACCTGACCGGCGAAATCCGCAATGCCGCTGCTTCCCGCAGCGTAAGATAAACCATAATTCGTATCGGATGTCAGTATCCACTGCTCTTCGAGATAATCTCTCTCGACACTGGCGTTACGCGGCGACGATTTCTGATGGAACCGGTTGCAGAACGAATAGCACTATTCCCAAAAAATTTTTCGCATGCCACACAGTGGCGAGTATTTAGCTTGTCAAACTTTTCGCGACAGTTGTTCCGGAGATCAAATAGCGTACAGTGTTGACGCCTATTTAACGGTATTAGGGATGATTTGTTACAAGAAATTTTTCCGTGTTAAACTTGGCTGAAGTAGAGCGTCCTATAGCTTTCTTACGGGATCGTTCGCAAGTTTAAACAGAAAGGTGACGGGTGGCTGATGTCATAGCTCTAAAACATGCTTGAACTGTCACACGGTCTCAAACTTCTGTGTGCTGATAGCCGTCATAACTATGATCTCATATCCACTCGAGAGAATATGAGTACGTGCAGCTATAAATAGAGTTATATTCCCACAACCCTACTGTACGAAACATATTGCACGGTGTTATGATGTGTGTGGGCCCAGCGAAAAATCAATAACCGGTTTACATCGCATGCGCCTGAACTGCCGTATGGTGGGAACCAGAACGTTGTATGTGGCAGCAGTATGGATCGGGATAGAAAAATGAAGCGTATCCTAATCTCCTAAATTTCCCTGGCCCCGTGCAGAGTAACTTGTACGAGCAAATAGGAGTTAAATAAATGTTTTAATACGTAAATTCTACCGCAAAAATACACTTTCTCGGGCAGTAATATCTAGCAGGCACTGGTGACTGGCAACTGGATTAAAACAAATCTTACAGTTGAAGTCAGTATTCTTTTTCTGCCACAGATTTTGCTTATTCCATTGATTCTGCATGTACATATATACGCAGGAGGATGCATATGAGACTTGTGGGGCGCAAAGATCGATTACAGAATGAAGCCTAACAACTTGTGGGTGTTTGTACGTAGTCACATCAGTACAAATACTGAACGTGAACCCTGTAAATGCACTTTTTTCAGATAGTTTCATGCTGCTACAAAAGTGTTCCAACAGGATGTGTTTACAACACATTAACCTTGCAGGGAGTGACCAGGTAAAGAAAGTACCAGTACAGGAAGTACTGGTATAGATATTCCTTGTGTGGTGTTACGCGTAATACTCGTAGTTATGTATTTCAGCGAAAAAACAGCTTGGGTAGTACGAGTTTTACTGTCCTATCCAGTTACCACGCGTAACAGACTTCGAATGTGCAAGCAAATCTTACTGAAAAGCACACTGCACTGCATAACGGCGTCGTATGGTCTGGGTGATTTTTTGCTGTCGATTTGGTGAACATGCAGTTAGTTACCTTCGCCGCCAGTGTTCGTGGGATCGTCAACTCATATTATAGAGTGTGCCATGCAGACAGTTTTGCAGTAGCGTCAGCGCATTCTCCCTTACAATAAATCACCCACTTGAAGTTACCGGCATTTTTCTCACCGAGGCAAAACCGTGCACATCACTCGTTTATTTCAAATGCAGTCAAAAGACTGGCGAACAGTTATTGGCTATTGGAATTCTTTAATGTCCATGCTGGCGGCAGTAATTAAGCAGTGCGAACGTCCAAGAACACGTCTATCTCGGTCCTTCCCTTTATAGTGTGCGACTTCTTCCCATGGATCGCACCGACGACAACGAGAAATGGGGAGACTGGCTTGTCAGCGTCATTATACAATACGCTGGTGCCATCTCGTCAAATCCTGTCGAAAGAGATACCGATATTGCTGAACTGCTTTTCTATCTGGGACATCAAGCTGCTATGCACGACGGTTACAAGAATTGTGGAGCGTGGAAGATGCTGATATCAATTCAGGACAGTAAGCATTTAAATTACAAGACAAAAGAGCAGGTGAGTGAAGTTTACTGATAAATTTAATTACATCTTGCAAAGTATAAAGTATAGCCTGGGGGGCATGCTTAACGCGAAGGTTACACCTTATTACACTTTTGTGAATCTCATATTAATATTTTGTTATTTAGTGCGCGTGTTAGTATGTAAAGAAATATTAGGAGGAATAAGAAAGTGTCTGTGGCGCTATGTTATACAAGAAACCGCCTCGGCTTCGCCTCCGCGTTTCTTGGGTTCTAAACTCCTTGGCCGGTTTACGGATTGTTAACTTAGAACGGATAAATCTGAAGAGCCCGATAAAAAAAATTTTATAAAAAAATGGATGTTTTGGTTTCGTGCAGTCAAAGGCAATTACTTTGACTTTACAGATCATTTTTTGTTAAATTTTCTTAGCGAAAAACCATCCGAATCAAATCACCCACGAGAGTATCACATTACAAACTAAAAGGACGCTAAGACTGGACAGTGGTGCTAGATAGGTCACCCATTAAGAACTTAGCAGGCCCTGCTCTATTTTGCTCAGTAATATTGCAGTTTGGTCATACGTTCACCTAACGGGCTCTGTGCACTGGATAGCTTTGGCAGCTCGGTCACCCACCTACCTAACGGGATCTATGCAAAGGACAGTACTGGTAACTCGGTCTCGAGTATATGCGCTGGACAGTAGTGGTAGCTCGCTCATTAGATCACTTAACGGAGTTCGTGCACTGGATAGTAGTGATAGCTCGGTCACGCGTTCACCTAACGGGCTCTGTGCACTGGACAGTATTGGTAGCTTGGTCACCCATCTACCTAACGGGATCTATGCACTGGACAGTATTGGTAGCTCGGTCACCCATCTACCTAACGGGATCTATGCACTGGACAGTATCGGCAGCTCGGTCACCCATCTACCTAACGAGATCTATGCAGTGGACAGTAGTGGTAGCACGGTCACTAGATCACTTAACGGAGTTTGTGCACTGGAAAATAGTGGTATCTCGGTACTTTTTCACCTAACGGGCTCTGTGCACTGGACAGTAGTTGTAGCTCGGTCACGTACTCACCTAGCGATTTTTTGACGCACTCAATCACTAGGTGAGTGACTGACCGAGCTCAACCTGTCCAGTAAGAAATATCGCTAGGTAAGGAGAAAAATCGCTAGGTGAGGATGTGACCCTGCTACAACTACTGTCCAGTGCACAGAGCCCGTTAGGTGAGCAAGAGCAAAGTCCGCTCGATGACTCACTCACCTAGAAATTCTGCTCAGTGGGCAGTAATGGTGTTTTGGTCACTCACTTGTCTAGTGATTTTTCTTACTGGTCAGTGGTGGTAGCTCGGTCACCCACTCATCTAGAGATTCCGCTCAGTGGTCGGTGATAGTGTTTCGGTCACTCACTCGTTCGGTGATTTTTCGTGTTGATTTTATATTTGATTTTTTACATTTTATACCGGTTGATTTTAAACGTGTTTCGAGCTCGGCAACACCGGCAGCAATGTTTGAATAACGCGAGTGTTTGAATAAGTACAATAATCTATTTAGTTTTCGGTTTAATTAGTGTGATAATTATGTCAATTGGTATTTTGTATTGTATCTAGGCAAATATTTCTAAGTTTCAAGGTGACCTTTAAGATGGGTTGGATCATTCTGGTCTTGATGCCGGCTTGATACCGGCTCGATATTTTCATAAAAAAAACACATGCCGGCCACTTCTGAACTATACCGGATCTAATGGCGTTGTCCGTTTTTCCAGAAGTTTTATGGTTATAGAGATCTCAAAACTATGGGGCGCCGCGCGTAGTATAGATCTTGTACTTAATAACACTATAACAGTAGCGCTACCCGGGTACTGTTGTTACTGTCATTATGCGTATAATGACACTTTTTCCGATCAGATACTACTCGTGATGGGTTTTGATTGCTCTACGTATTTTTCTGGCACTGTCTTTTAACTGCCATTAAATCCTCACCTGTTCGGTCGGTCGATTACTTCGTATCGCGTCAGCCTGGGCAGAGCCGGTGTGTTACGCTAATGCACAATTGTGCGTTGCAGTATTTTGCCGCCTATGCGAAGAGACTTTTAAAAGAAGCAAAAGCGGAAGACTCCATGCAATACAAAGGCGACAAGGGGAATCCCCAGGCTTCTGCAGCCACCGACCTACAGGTACGCAGTAATAGTCGCATAGATAACAGTGTTGCTTTTATTGCTGGTCAAGAAAAGGGTCAGTTGAATAGTAAACGGTTGCAGTTCTAATAAGTTTGTATGCACTGTAATTTAGCGATTTTATTTTGAGAATTAACGCTTACAGTAAGGCTAATCTGCTAGCGGAAGCCGAAGTAATTATTATTTCCACTTTTACACTTGTTTTAATTTGCTGACAAAATGCACTAAATCCCTTCCGATAGCTCCATACAATGCCGCGCGATGCAGTTGCTTGTACAAGAGACCAACAAATAGATTCGGAAATAAAGCGCTTGAGGGATATTATTGCGGAACAGACGACCGTCATAGACAGCTTGAAGAAGCGTGTGGGCTCAGTTGAATGTCGCCTTCTTCCCAAGCCTCCTTCGTTCTGATCGTCCCATTCTGATCGTAATCGTGCCGGCCAAGGTTTTCATAATGCGGTGCAAACAGTTCCAGTTCGAAGCTGCTACAGTACGTGAATAAAGATACATTAACAATTTGTTCACATCAAAAAGATTTTTTCCCAGATCGTTACAATACTTCTACCCAATTATTATGTTTTGAATTTGCAGCATTAGGTTTTACATGTGTTCACAAAGCATACAACAGCTGCAAAATGATAAGATCGTAACATACGAGAAGCGAAGAAACCGGCACAAACAGCTCATATGTATTGTTAGGCAAAATGGATTTTCGCAATGGAATCTGGACTGCCGGGTTGCCGTTTAGAAATAATTTATGCGGTAAAATGAAGCGCAACAGTTCCTACGGCCGCAAAATAAGATATAGGTAGCGACAAAATCAGTTTAAACGAGAAACCATTTTATTTCTCTATTGCACCAGACATGCAAAACAAAACAGGATCAGTTTTGTCCAAGTGTTTCACCATGTTGTGTCTAACTGCTTTAACCAGCTTACCAGGAATGCAGCATGACACCGCCGCGAGCGGAAGCCGACTAATCTGCTTCTAGTCAGAACTAGTTAATATGATTCTCCTTTTTTACGTGCGGGAAAAGGTTGTACTAAAGAGTCCTGCGATTTGGTGACCTTGTGATTCTCGAATCTGGTAATCGTATTTGTAGGTGATTCAAGACCTTGCCTCTTCCAACCTGAAGAGTCGACTGCTTCCTGAAAGCGCAGAATAGCAGCTCGACTTGAGATGCTCTAAGAACATCGTTTTTAACCCTATAACTAAGCACTAAGCACCCTATAACTATTAGTCTATAACTAAGCAGAAAGAGCCTTTTGAAGATTTATTGTTCAGCTTTTTTCTGCTGGCTACAACCCTCACTCAGGGGAGTTTTTGCGCCAGAAATTGGTATCGAGATTTAGCGAGGAAATGCAATTTCTGTTCTCGATACATTCAGCGACATAGTTGAGAAGGAACATGTGTATTTTCCCTACTACTGCAATTTGGCTGAACGGGGATAAAGTCATGAGTCATGACTGTTTTTGTTTAACTGACACTTTCTACTCTTGCAATATACAGAGTATTATCTATGGTCTGGCGTTCCAACAGAAACGGAATAATCTTGTACATTGTGTGGGGAACTCCTAAAATTAAGCGCTCCCCGTGCACAGTGCACACCAAGAACTCAAATGAACGTTTTTATTAACGCCGTTGCCAAATCACAATCAATCAGAAATTAGACAAACATGGTAAACAGAACCCGTTGCAACCGACCTGGCCACGAATTAACGGCTAAATGAACCGCACCCCCCTCCACCCCGTCCCATCCACCGAGCAACCAAACGGGCAAGAAGGGAAGAAAAAAACAGAGAGCCAGAAACAATCAGCACCCCCCCAACTCCCCTGAATTACCGCAACATTAATCATCAGCAGCCACCAGCCCCAAACAGGAAAAACAGCAGCGATTATTACGAGCACAACCCCCGTTCTTATCCGGCCCCCTAGATAGGACCGCTACAACCGTCATCTTCTGCAGGAAAATGCATCACAAGCTAATCGACACAAAACGCTCCCATCGTCGCCGGGAAGATCTGGACCCTTCAGACCCCGCATTATCGGCGACTGGCGGGTGAGGAGGGGGAACTGGTGCTCCGCTTGTCCAGCGGCGTGTTGAAGATCCAGTTGCCGTCTTCCAAATGGAAAAACTAACAATGCGAATACAGGTTAAAGTAGAAATAATAAAATCATCGCAGAACGGCGGCGGTATCCCGATAAAAAAAGTACTACCTAATGTTAAACAATTTCATAAAAATTATTTTAAAAACCTTTTTCAGCATGCTGACTTCACTAAGAAATGCATTTATGAAAAAAGTGGATAAACAGCCAAATTTTCGCTATCGGTTTTCCCGCGTATTTTGTGGACAGTCAATCAACGTCCATTGATAACAGTCGCCACCACAAAACACAGAAAACGAAATTGTCATTTTGTTATTGTAGTTTGTGAAACCGATCGTATTTAGTTTACCACATCAAATTTCTTTCCCGATCCTTTAATAAAAATAATTTCAAACACTTAAATTACAATTTGTAGGCAAATTTAAAACAAGTTATTTTCTTGTAAATAAACCAATCTATTTGTTTTGAACTTATTTCCGTTTATACAATAATTATTAAAAATACCGTGAATAAAGTTGTTACTGTGTACCTTATTGGGAAAGCGCTGGTCGTTGATCTTGCGCTGTTTCTCCTCACGGCGCTGCACCTCCTCCAGGGCGTTCTTCTCCTGCGTGGCCCGCTCGATATTCTCCGTGGCCAGCGCCTCCGTCACCTTCTTCCACAGCCGGCGCGACTCGAAGGGATCCTGCTTGTCCATGGGACGGCAGCGCTTGCGGATGACCGGCAGGGAGCTGATGTCGATGGTCTTCGAAGCCGATTTATTCTGCGACTCCTATTCAACCATCAACACATGTCCTAACCGTCACTTACGGCATCCACGAGTTCCGATTTCATTCAACAAATTCACCGAATTTTAACTTACTTAATCCTTCCAAAAAATATTTTTTTCCCTGGTGTTGTAATACATTCTTTCTTAGCATTTTTAGCTCACATATTTCCCAACACAATAATCGAAATTATGCAGTCGAATACAATTCCATAAATAGAAAAGTGCTTATTAATTCCATAATTCGTTATCAATTTCATAATGATAATACAGTAAGAAAAATCACTAAGAAGTAACTATAAATAAAAAAAAATCATCTGCAATAATCTACCGTTAGTGCGGATTCAGAACACACCAAACTACCTAACACTGGATTTCGTAGTGCAACGGCAGAAGTTTAGGGCAATGACATCGTCCCATTTGCCTACTACAAAATTTAGGGCGCAAAAATTAATTGGTAAATGAAATCTCTTTTCCTTTTTTGTTAGAAATAAAAATACATTCGGCTGAATCCATCTGTCTGTTGTACTAACTGGTTCAAGACGATATTTCGACGTACATTGGTCATGGCAAATTCGAAGGATCCATTCCACTCGCCGGATACTTTACACGCCACTTTGCCCTGCGGATTCACCACATCCGCCGTCACGCGATGCAGTTTTCCACCATAGAAAGGCTACAGAGAAAAACAATATGAAAACCTGAAAATACATGGTAAAAAAAACTTACATCAAAAATATTATAAAAGAGGTAAAAAAGTTCACAGAAAAAAAAATGAAGAGAATATGTATACTCGTATCAGCAATATCACAATCACAAACATAAAAATTAATAATAAAAAACCTTACAAAAAACCTCAAAAAAATAGTATTACAAACATGAAATATATTAAAAAACCGTAAATCGAAAATAAGGACAGATAGAAAGAAAATTCAACGGAATAAAAACATACATACTAAAATATCAAGCCATTACGTACACGAAATATTAAAAAAAACAACCATAAAGCGAAAATAATAAAAAAGCGCAGTATTCCAAATACAAAATATCAAAAAACCTTAGTATCAAAATAATAAAAAGTATTAAAAAATCCAGTAGACTAAACATGAAAACTACATGAAAACTACTAATGAAAATTCAACGGAATAAAAACATACATACTAAAATATCAAGCCATTACGTACACAAAATATTAAAAAAAACAACCATAAAACGAAAATAATAAAAAAGTGCAATATTCCAAATACAAAATATCAAAAAACCTTAGTATCAAAATAACAAAAAAGTATGAAAATTCAGTAGACTAAACATGAAAAATTGTTGAGAAAGAAACATCAATTCATCCTGGTAATCGGCACTCTAGCTCGGCATACTGAGGTATAAAAATGTAAAAAGAAGGCAGATGAACGTTACTGAAAAATACTAAAACAATCCAATCAATTTACAAAAAAGCCCAACAGTAAATTATAAGTAGATAACAATTTGAAAAAATTAAAAATAATTTTCATCGAAAGGTAAATTCCCAGACCGCACGAAAACGGCAAATCTTACCTTGGTATGAAAGACAACTTCGGCGGAATAGCCGGATTTCTTGCACTCCAGCTGCACCTTCCCGCCCAGCTCGCACCAGGGCACGGTGAGGATGGAGCGGGCGTAGGCGGAGGGCAGGGTGAAGGTGTACTCCTCGCCGTACTGGATGACGCTCAGCTTGGCCATGCCGATCATGTTCACGCCGATGGACAGGCCGTAGAACTTGGACTGCGTGTAGATGGACGCGTTCATGCACAGCTTCTTCTCCGGACACTCCACATAAAAGGCCGTTACTGTGCAGAACAGAAAAATTATATCAACTAATTCCCAAATTATTCAACACAAAATTTCCCATAAATTCACTAACATGCATCGCAGTGACAAAATTATTGGGTAAATAATTAGTAATTTAAAGCAATATTATTAGTAGCATTTAATTAAAAACAAAACACATAAATACAGTACATAAATTTTTATTAAACCAACAGTAACGGAAAAATAATTTTCACATTTAATTTATTCAATACTCCCTGATTAAAGCACGGTAAATTAAAGGCGAAAATATTTAACTACAATTTATTCTACTACATCGCGTATACACCGGTACTTATCAAAGGAGAGATGTTACTACTAGAGTAGTATTTATTTAAATGTACAAATACGATGAGCAATATTATCGGCATTTGTTAAAGAAGGACATAAAAACAAATACTAAGCTAATAATATAAAATTAAGTTCCCGGAAAATATTTCAATAACATTGTTTCACAATTTGATTATTTTTAAAAACATTATTAATTAAAAATAGTCGAATAGATAGGGAGCAGCGTACCGGGCGGATGATGGGACACCTGTTCACCGACGTATTTCAGCCGCAGCAGACTTTTGGGCCCGGTGGACGACGGAGCGATCTCACTGGACGCCACGGCCGACGATTCGCCGGGAACTTTCCAGGAACCTGAAAACAGAGCAGCAGTGCTAAAAACAAACAGAATTTGCAAACTGTGAAAGAAACTCTTGCAAGCGCAAAAGAATGCCAATCAGTTGACCAAAAACACAACTACGGAAAACAAGAAATTGTAGTACGACGGCTCAAGCTTGTAACTTATCACTGATCGCTGCTGTCAGTTATTTGATAACAATATTAATATCCAGAAATCAAAATCGAAATTTAAAAAATGGTCACCAAAATTTTTTTGATTCCGTTATAATTATTCGTTTCTTCGTGTGGCTGTCCACAGAAAAATCTAAATTCGACCAGACGTAAATAATATGAAAAATAATATAAAAAAATTCATCGGTAAGTCGGCGAAAAAACAAACGCGCACTTCATCTTTTCAATTTGTCACGAACCTCACAACACTCAAATAAGAAAATTCCCTAAATTAATAAAAGAACAATTTGTGAAAAAAATACTCCTATTGATCACATCACGCTGCAGCAGTAGAAAAACAGTATTCGTGTTAATCACACATTCACACCGGCTAAACTTACAGTGAAAGGTTTCGCCAATGATGGGATTGTAGGGTTTTTTGGCCTGGGTGCCCTGCAGCGACAACGGCCGTGAACGCACCGCGCGTCATTAGTGTTTTCTAATCTGCACGGCGCATTACCTTGCGGACAATGTGGAAGGACGTCAGGTACCACTCGAGGACGGCCAGCATGCGCTGCTCGGGCGTCTCCATGTCGGAGATGCGCAGCAGGACGTACGCGTGGCCCATGTAGTCGGCGAACATCTCCAGCAGGGACCGGCGCTCCAGGATGAACGTCGGCAGCGTCACCTGGTGAAGTGCGGATCATTATGCGTCAATACGCCGGCGTTCATCCGCTTATTGACCGCTAACACCGTCGTTAACAATTAACAGCATAGTGACGCATGTTCACGCTTCAAGGTGCATCGCAGTAAAACCATTAACTATCGAAAGACGATCAAAATCCTTTCGGTTAAGTTATTAAAAAAAATCCAGCCTAATTTTTATTACGCCTTCGGTTTAAATTATCAAAAATACTAAGAGCATTAAAGAAATTTTAAACCATTAAAATTATTAAAATTAAAACTTAACAGAAATCCCTGCAATAAAATTATTAAAACGAAGATTAAAATTAACACCAGCAAAATGCCTTTCGATTAAAATAATTTGTAAAAAAATAGACCTTATTCTGATCACGTTGTCAATCAAGCTGCTGTAATTTAATGGGTAATGATATCCGAAAAACCCACAACAGAAAAACAGGATGCCATGCTAATAATCACTATCCGAAAAGGAAAGTTTACGCAATAAATTAAAATCCGCTGGTAAATTAATCAGCAATATTTAAATTCAGTTTACAGGAAGCACGCAATACTGGATTCTACAAAATACAAATTCAACCCTGGCGTAAACACAAAACCCCAGTAAATAATTCTAAATAGGTAACGCAACTTCTGAACTTGTAAGAACTAAATTCTGGGAAAAATAGAAATCGTGATTTCGGAGGTCTTAGTGAGAACGCGGTAAAAACTGAAATTTAATTATATCAGTTAATCTATAACAAAAGTTTGACCGTAAATATTGCTGTTAACACCAAGATACTGAGTATTGAGTAACAAGCTGATTGTGAGATGATTCCGGCGTAGGATTACACTACACTACGCTTTTCCTTATTTCTGCAGTGACATTCTTTCATCCATTCCGTCATATTTATCTATTATTTTACCACAACAATCTATCTTGTTGTTTATTTACTGTCAATGTATTAATTAATTTTTAACTGATTTTATTCAAAATATTTAGTCGATGTATTTATCCATTATGATGGATTTAAAACAATCGAAAAGGCAGGAATGCCCACATTATTAAGCCCAATCTCCGCCCCCGTTTAACTCGATTTGCATTGACAGCCGATTATCGAAGACAAACGACAGAGCTCAGGAAAAAGCGCATTTGGTTATTTTCTGGGAATAATCGGGCGGATAGGGGAAGAGCAAAGCGGATTGCGGTGATTAAATGCCCAGTTGTGCGGCTGACACCGAACGGGACCAGATGGATTCGATTACCCATCATCCCGGCCGACATTTCCGGCCTGGTTCGTTGGCAGCCGTGCATGGCTCAACTTTCCCGTTGCCAGCGAAGCGGAGCAATGAACCCCGCCACACGACCGGCCTTTCCCAACCCCTCCATTTCCCATTGAAATCCAATTATTCCCCACTTTTTTACCCACTTCTCATGAGGCTTAAGCGGATGTGGATGGCACGTGTTCGCAGAGAAATTTTATGGAAGATACGCGGGATTCGGTTTCATAACTGTTCCCACGCAAAATTACGAGCTGCGCCCTTTTAAAGCGGAAACGCTTGCATATAAGGTTGCTTCAACAACAAAAAAGCCAAAAAATTAATCATTCACCGAATGAAAAAATTAGAAACAGAAAAATTTAAAATGTCCAGTCAGTAAACGCTCAGTTAACAAAGAGTCACGAAACACCGCAGTCTGATATGCAAAGGAAAACGTTATTCTGCAGTAAATAGCAGAAAACGAATAAATGCAGCAACAAGCTCCCACTGTTTTTATACAAAAAACTTAAAATTAAATCCTTAAAAAATACTTCTGCAGAGATTTCCAAAAATATTTTTACCAAAATTCGTGGAACTACTCAAGTAAATACGATGATATCGTTTCAGCTACAAAAATGCACGTAATAACAAAATTACAGAAACATTATGAAAGAATTAAAGACATTTAGAAAATAATTTAAGAATTAAATTGATCAGAGAAAAATTTAATAACTGAAATTACAGAAACATTATGAAAGAATTAAAGACATTTAGAAAATAATTTAAGAATTAAAATTAATCAGAGAAAAATTTAAAGATTTAAAAAATAGCAGAATATACATATAATTAGGAAAAACTTAAGAGAATCAAAGATAGTTAGGGAAAAATTTCAAGATCTCAAAACATATTTAGAGTATAAATAATTCGGGAAAAAAACAGGCGGACAAATTTCGCAAAACTGCATAATTTTCCGAAAAAAATCTTTTAAACAGTCGTAGAGCGTCATGTCGCTTCCGCTACCCACACTTCACTCAACGCCTCCCGTTGTGTTTACTGTTTAAACGCGCACGTCAATCCCATTTCGATAAACGATCAAACAAACGAAATATTCCATGCACCATATTAACCGTGTATAAACAGCGCGCACAAAGTGCTCCACACATCCCGTGTGTATGCCCTGAAAACACCTCACTCCGGCCTGTCAAGCAAACGGAAATGGATATTCCCGGCTGCCCATTGATTCCGCACCGCAGTGTGCAAATAGCATCGAACGTGGGTCTGTGCGGGACATGTTGAGGGAATCAAACAAGGCACCCGAGTGCCTACTTTCCCCTGCTTACAACCGCTAATACCCGCACTCTCCACACCGCTTCCGGTGTCAAGCAGCGTCTTGACAATACCCCACGCCAAACCACGCCGAGAAAATGCAGCGATTTTGACAAACGTCAAGGCAGAAGTTTTCTTCCGCGAAAAAAATCAAGCAACAAAACATTAAAAATGGGGAGAATTATAATGACATCTTTATTGCTTATAAGAAATGATAATGATTACAAAAACAGTTCACAATAAATGGTCAATAAATATTACAGTATGAACGATTATAAGAAAAGTGTGAATGGTGTCCCTATAATTCTAAATAAAAATAATTCTATAATTCTATAAACAATAATAAATATAACTAAATTATATAATAAAAATTATTCTATAAAAAATGATAAATATAGATAAATTGTAAATTATATAATTCTATAAAAAAATTCTAATGATAATCATACACACAAAATGCCTTGCATTAACTTGTACAAAAACTACTAGTAATGCGCTGCCTGTCGCTTCGACGCAGACATTTTAACGAAATAAGGAAAAACGTAGTGCAACGTCTAAGAAAATAAAGTGCGCACATGGAAACACGCTTTGCTAACACTAAAACTCCGTGGTGTATAATAATGAAATATTGTTTTCTAGTTTTTTCTTTTAAAACGGAACTATAAAATTATTTTAGCGCAAATTTTTTCATTTTTTTAAAGACAATTGTTATTATTTACAAGATTTTTTACAAATAACACAGAAAACCAAGCATATATTTTTTAAAACCACAGCAAAAAAGCAGAAGCAAAATCGCAAAAATTCTACAAAAAGATTCATATTTCAGAAAAACACCACCAAATACAGCTGTATTCCAGCAATGTCAGATACAAATTAAATATGGCGAAAACCTGCTACGAAATAGTAAAATTTCATGGTTCAAATTCAAGGGTATTAAACTAACGTCCACTGCATAATACTGTAAATTAAACTGCAAAAGACGAGAGAATTTCGCGCCCACCTTTGTCAAATCCATGCCGATCTTCAGCTGGCCAATTAAATGCAGAATCACGCTCTTCTCGCTCTCCACCGAGCCCAATTCCCCGGAATCGGTCTCCTCCTCATCGGTGACCTCTTCCTGATCATCGGCAAAGGCCGGTGGGCGGGAATCCTGACGGAGGATCTTCGGCGGCACCCCGGAACCCGAGGAGCTGCGGGAACGCGGTCCCGGATTGGGTTTGGCCGGCGGTGTCTCCGCGCTGACCACCACTAACTTGGCTTCGGCTTCCTCCGTCACCGGCAGATTTTTCCCGCGTAAAATCGGCATTTCCACGGTGGGCGGGGGTGTCTCAGCAGCCTCTTCTGAATTAGCTAAAGTACCTAAAATAATTAAATTAAATTCGTTTTCAGATATAAATAATTCAGTTCGATTTCAGAACCAGAAGGAAATCGGTAAAATTAGGCAACCTAGAAAACATAAATGCCCCCGTAAAAAAACGTAATTTTCAATAGAAACGAATATCGAGAAAATTTTTAACGTAATAGAAGAGCAGCATATGTGAAACGAGAACAGCCTGGTTGCAGAAAGCCTCGCTTTGCAGGGCCGCTGCTCTACGATGAACTACGGAATCCCCATGTGTTACAGTAAAATTCAATGTAGAAATTCAAATTAGAATTCAGCATCGCTACTTTCGTAAATCCATAACGACAGTTATTAAAAATTTTTTCCACAACTGCCATTAATCACAGCGAAAATAGTATGCGGAAAACTGAAAAAAACTTAAATGCACATCAGAACAAAGATTTACTGTATCATAAAATTTAAATGTTGATCATAATCATTAATTTCCTAACCCACAGCAAATACGCAACAGAATTTCCTCTGTTTTTTTAATATAAGCGATAACACTGTTAAATTACCAACGCTAAGTTAATCCAGGAATTCAAAATTAAATTAATAAAACTTGAATAAAAGAAACAGCGAAATAATATTTCGTTTTTCTCTTTTATTCAATTAAAACTTTTATGTAAAAATACATATTATGTAAAAATAAAAATCGAAAACACATCGCAATGCTAGCTCCCAGTTGACAATATTCTGAAATAGAAGACAAACAATATGACCCCAAATCCCCAAACAGAAAATTAAACAGAAAATAATTCTCAAATTGTCGTTAATTTTCCCTAAAATTATTGGCAATTTCCTGAAATTATTTCGATCGAAATTCCAAACACACAGAATAATTCCCCAGTTTTATCACGCAACGCCGCGTCTCCCGCTGCCAATCTCCCAACAAACAATTCCCAGAAAATCCCCACAAAATCAAAATTATAGCCACTTACGAATCGGGGCGGGCGACACACTGCGCCGCTGCTCCGGGGCGGGCGACGCCGTCGTCAGCCCCTCCACCCGTCCCCCCTGGACACTGGATGAGCGCGGCGTCCCCTCCTTCCCACTGCCGCCGGACGACGATCCCTGGGGGCTCTCAAAGGGCGTCGACGTGTCCACGTCCCGTTGCTGCGCGGTCTGTGGCGTCTGCTTCAAATCATACGTATTCACCCCGCAATACCCTGTTCCCGTCGTCTCGGGCACATCCGTGTTCATCAGGGCAAACAGACACTGGTGCAGGCAGTCCCATTGTGCCAGGGAGGTGGATTTCAGCAGGAGGAGGTCGGGAGTGTGGCCGGCCGTGCTGGGATCATCCGCGGGATTGGAGTGCTACGATCAACAACGCATCAGACTGAATTTCTGCGGGAATTATTACAGAATTTTATCGCACGCGCGTCAGGCTGTGTTTTTCGCAACGAAGATGGTGCGGGTTGCCCGGGTAACAGGGCGGGTATGAGCACCGCCGATTGGGGGGATCGATCGTGAGATGCGTACGTTGCCTGGGGTCATGATCAACACATCCGACCTGATCCCGATGATGCTGCGCGGTGTCAGTAGACCCCGCGGCACCACTGGGACACGCTGATCAATAATCGTTATCCCCACAGATTCACCGCATTACGCACATGTACGCGATGTGATTTGTACGCGGGAGTTTATACGCAAAATTCCCTAAACACGTATATATACGGGCCACGGCGCAAGAATGTCAACAAGCCTAAAAATAGATTTTTATGCGGGGAAATTATTACAAACGAGTGATTATGAGTCAGTGTCGTCAAGCGCAATATCCGAAAAAAATCCTTATGAACAGGGAGAAGTATCGAGAGGGAAAACCATTTTTAGCTATGCAATCATGGAATAAATACGGCATTCTGTGTATGTATTTTTTTCGATAGCATTTCATTTCTTCCAGATAATTTTTTTTATTAGTGCAGATTCAGTGATGCGTAAATACGAGTAGATAGTAGATACCGTGACAAAAATTCATACGTACTCGTAGTATTGTCACAGTTCAAATTGCCTTCTCAATGACCTTCTGAACACGAGAAACCGTAGTACACAGGCTGATATACGTTGCGCTTTGGTGGTCCAGTAATGAATATAAATTAATCAGAAAATACAAAAAAAAAGCCTTTGATAACACAAACTACCACCGATTATAATTTTTTAAATATGATATTTGTTGAGCGAAGCTCGCCTTGTACACATTGAGAAATAAACGTTACTTTAAATATAATGTTTATTTCTAGTAAAACCACATACTGTCGGCGCCTAACCGTAAAACCCACCCGGAAAAACCGGCCCGAGCGCCACACAACGGCGCACGGATAAAGTTCAAGCGGTTTCCGGTGGATTTTGAAATCCAATTTGAATTTTTGAAATTAATTATTAATTATTTTTCATCCTTGCTTCCAATTTTTTTCCGTTGTTTTAAGTATGAAATTACCACAGATCTCGAAAAGATACATGCTTTTTTTAGTTTCAAATTTATCGCACCGGATCCTCCGTGAATTCGCCAATCTTCCCGAAATTTGGTAAATTTACAGAGACAACAAACAGTTTTTGATTTTTTCTATTTTAATTTTTTCAACGGACGAACCCACGTTGCATTTTTCAAGTACCCGAACCAAACTACGGAAAAAAATAATCGTCAGGCTAAAAAAATACGAATATGATCGATGCAAATGGTAAACCGTTACACCAGTGTACAATTTCAAACTCGAGATTTTTTCGAACCGGCGTTGTGAAATACACTGCACTACGATTAATATCTGACAAGTGTCAAGCGTACCTCAATCAGCTTGCACATCTCCATGCGTTTATCGCGGATCTTGGCGATGATATTGCGTGCCGGGCCGAAGGGCTCCTCGAACTTGACTGTGGCCGGTTCCGAGGAGAAGCTGCGTCCAGCCATCACCGCGGAATAGGCCGGTGGGGGCGAGTAGGACCGGTTGAGGCTGCTGGTGCGCGGGGTGCTCTCGCGCTCCTGCCCGCCGGCACTGCCGCCCCCGGGGGTGGACGGCGGGCCGGTGCTGTTGCTGCGCGGCGGAATGGCCGGCTCGTTCAGGCCGTAGTTGGGCGAGATGACGCAGCGCAGCAGGTTAACCCATTTCTGGCGCTCCTTCGTGTCATGGGCTGCGGAAATAAGCAATTCATTATTTTTAAAGATACGGGCCAATTAACGGAGCATCGTGCTAGTTTCGTTTTGATCGATCTATTCCAGCACCTAATTTTCCCCATAATTTCTGACAAAAGAGTACGAGTGAAAATTCAGGAAAATAATTTAAAAATGCCGCAGTTAAATTATGGATACAAAATATTATTAACCTCTGATCGATATAGTTCCGCGAATCTACATACCTATACAAACATCAAAACATTTTAAAAAATGGCAAAATTGTTAAATTAAAATTAAAGAAACTCTTCGCCGGGTATTTCCACGCATTTGCCTTAAATTGTTTCAGCAAGAAAGCATTTTAAACAATGGCGACAACAAGCTCGAATTCAGAATCAAAACAGCTCTGCTTGGGTGTTCCCCGAATTTTCTTTTAAATATTTAAACAATAAACTTAAGAAATGGAGAAATTGTGTACAAAAGCCGAAAGACTTCAGTGGGACTTTTAAACCGATTTGTCCTTGAATAAATAAACACAAAATTATTTAGAAAATAAACCCAATAAATTACTATAAAAAAATTATGCTATAAAAACTTGAAAGAATTTTTCTCGGTATTTTCACAAGTTTTCGTAAATTATACGCTTACATCATACCACACGCATGGAAGCATTTCAAAAAACGGCACAAACATTAAATAAAACTTAAAAACAACTCTGCTCGGTTTTCCTACCAATGAACTTAAAACTACAGAAGCATATCAACCAAAGAATCCAAAAAGATTTGTTAAGACAATAAAATGGCCTTTGCTTCGTATACAATACAAAAAGATTGATCAAAATATTAAAAGGCTCTTGCTTGATTTTTCTGCAAAATTAAATTACGTTTTTAGAAGAAAATATCTCACAAAAGGAAGAACAAGAAAACCCAGAAAAGGCTGATAGATGACTGCCTTATTTTCGCACGAACTGGCTAAGAATTTATAAATAAGAATATTTTTACAAAAGGGCAAAACATGTAAAATATCGAAAGGCTGCTGTCTGATTTTTACACACGCTTACCTTTGAATTTATACACCTCGCCGTTAGCTGAATGCAGAACGAAGATCTGGGCGTCTTCCGAACTGGGCGACACGGTGGCACCGGGAAGTTTGACAACGGCACGGGGACTCTGTCCGCGATCCTCTTCCGTCTGGAAACCAATTAACTGTTAATTTATGCACACATGCAGACATTACAGCTACCATAATTACCTCATCTGGATATTACAGTAATTTAATTCGTAAAAGAAAAATAAGAGACACGATACAAAGTAAAGCTGCAATTTGTAATTTCATTACCATATTAATTTTTATTTTGATAGCACCCTCTCCGATCGTCGAGGTTAAAAAAAACGAGATGTGTACTACCTGTACTTGCAACTCAAAGGCACGGTTAACGAGCATACATAATTATATGTAAAAGATTATATAATTTATAACTGTAAAATTTCCCATTAATATTTTATCCATTTGCGCGAAATGTGAAATGCACTACACTACGATTCCTCGCGTTACAGCAGTGAGTAGTACGATAATTTACTGTGCAGTTGCACTGTATACACAGTTTTTCCATTATTTTTGCCATTGACCATTCTACGCCAACACCACGGTTTAAACTGCTGGTGTTGATATGAACATCAAGATAAATAATTAAATAATGCGAAATGCAGCCGACTCATGCCCGATTCCCATCAAAAACCACGTGAGAAGTTACGTTGTCTCACAAGTCAGCGCCAAAGTCATCAGTTAATGGCAATCTTACAAGTGCATCGTTTGTTACAAAATACACGAAATAGGGGAAAAACAGAATGTATGTAAGCAAGTTAAAACAACCCAAAAAGTGACAAAAATACAAAACTACCCAAGTACAACACAAAAATCTCTATTTAAAAACAATTATTAACTGCCACATAACCAGGACTGAAAACATCTCACATATTTACGAAAAACGAAAAATATGTATTTGTTGCAATAATATTACAGAATCATTACGTTTAGCCCAAAACACGAACACCACTAACATACGAAAAGCAAGAATATTATTTTTTAAACGTACATGTGTCTATTTTTTTCAAAACGGATAAACGACGTACTCCAGTTCACTTGTCAAAATCCATACATTATAAAAACAGGATCAAAGAAATGCAGTAGCAACAGGAAACACGAAACCCCAATAAATCTTCAACAAAAATCCGACGAATAAATGTGTTAGAAAAGATAAGAAATCATTAACGCCTGAACAACGCAGTATAATCGGCTATAAGTAGTAAGAACGAAATCCTAAAATATCAGCAGCGGAAATTTCCGCTACGGTCGGTTTTAACGCGGTCATTAATGGCCATAACCGCTGTCGTCGTCATGTTTAAAAAACCCAAACAAACCAAAGAAAATACCTACAAGCTACAACTACAGTTATCCAGGTCAGATTACTTTCTACTCTATTTACAAATTTATCTATAAAGAATTACAATAAAACTAAAATTTAAATTTTACCAACTTTGAAAAAAATCATCAGATAATTCGATTAGTGCGAGAAAAAAATTGTTAAAAATTTTGTAGAAACCATACAGCACGGTTTTCGAATAATCACCACCAACGGCGTTAATTATCGCTAACACAGAAAGCAAATTTCAATTTTAAAATCTATTTGTCAGAAAAGGGAAGAATATTCAAGAAATAATTCATTTTTCACTCGTAACGGCAAATTGCAAGAAAAACGTTGTTCAAAAAATGATCTTAAAAAAAATAAAACCTGATTTATTAATATTTCTTATCAAGAATTTCTGAATTATGTACAAGAAAGCGTGAAGAACACACCGCAAACGGCAAACGTACCAAATAATACTCCAGTGTGCAGTGCACCGGATCCAGCACGAACCAGCGATTCTGCCAACCACGCACCACGTTCGTCCACTTCGACAGCACCCCTTCGTGTTTCCTACGCGCAAAACCAACCCAAAATTAATTCACCGGACAGAGCAATCATCGGACAATATTCTACAATCCAATTCACTGGGAAGAAAAGCTAACAAAATGCAAAATACGAAGCAGAAACCCGAGAGGGAAAAATTAGGGAAAATCTCACGTTGGCGCCATCGACGACGACGGTCCGCCGTTTTTCCCATCCTGATTAGTCCCCGCCATCATAATTCAATTTGTAAAAAAATCCCTGAATAATTTGCCAAATTTTCCACAAGAATTAGGATGTAAAAGACAGCAGAAATAACGTCAATATCAAAAGCAGAAGAAAGAACGCGGAAAATCGGAGACTGACGATGGCGGATTGTCAACGGCGAAATGATCAGTCAAATTGTTCTCGTCGCGCGTCAAACACCAACAGGGATCATTATAGAGTGCTATTAGAGCGTATTAGCGAGACAGGAATAGATACAAATCAGGATAATGCCCTGCGGATGCCATGAAACACAGCTGATGGGGCAGGCAAATTATCCAGCGCCACGGGAGACACAGCGAACTCAACACATCACGAACTGACGCTTGCGTGTGATCGAAGGCACTGCCGTCTAACGAAAGACAATCCACGAGCGCGCTGCTGAAAAAATTATACAAAGAAAGAAATAAAAAAATCAACAGTAATTCTTGCTTTTACGGATTACTTAGCAAGGCTGACAAACTGATGGAAAAAGTGGAGGACAACGCGAAAATGGGTGAAACAGAAACTGTAAAGTGTAAAATTATTAAGTTTTTTGATTTACGAGCGAGCAGGCACTGGCAGCGCTCGGTGCAGACGGTGCAATTCCACTCCGCTGTGACTTCCAGTTCCACCAGCAGTGCGGGTACGCAGTTCCATTTTACACGAGCTGGCATTTCCGGGTGGCGAAGCTAACACTCACATGCCGTTGTTACAAATATCGAAATGTAGATACAGTATGTATATATAGATACAGTATAATACTTACATACAGTACACATGTACATGCGTGCACAGGCCCGTCGCGAGACCCCTGTGCAATTTTCAAAAAAGAACTCCTCCAACAGTTTTCATCGGAAAATTTTTTTGAATACACCATTGGATTTGTCGTGAAATTCTGAACAAAACGGTTGAGGCCGATTTTTGAAATTCGCAATTCCCCCTAGACCCTTACTACGGGCGGTCCCCAATTCGACAGCCTGACTTCTGGGGAATTCCCCCGTGCACTTTCAAAAATACACTTCTCCTACAGTTTTTATAGCATATTTTTTCTGAAAACATTCCTGAACTCGCCGTAAAATTCTGAACAAAACGGTTGAGGCCAAATTTCAAAATTCGTTCCTCCCCAAGCACGTCCACCCGAGCGGTCGCCTATGTCTCAACCCAAGTTTTGGGGCTTTCCCCCCTGATCCCTCAGAAATAGAGAAACCATTTGCGCTTGAAATACTAATTGTATCACTGAAAAAGGCTCGAGAAGGTGTCTTTGACTGCCCTTGGGGGCCAGGGGGGAATGCCCCAAGAACTGGGCTGTCGCATTGGCGACCGCCCGCAGTAGCGGTCTGGGGGGAAATGCGAATTTCAAAAATCGGCCTCAACCGTTTTGTTTAGAATTTCACGACGAATCCAATGGTGTATTCAGAAAAATTTTCCGATGTAAACTGTAGGAGGAGTTTGTTTTTGAAAATTGCACAGGGGTCTCGCGACGGGCCTGTGCGTGCATCATGAAAAAAAAAATTTTAAAACTTAACTGTCATGCAATTTTTGACTTGAGAATATTTACAGATATTGTACAGTACGTACATGCTGAGCGCACGTACAAGTACTGTACACCGCACCACAATACCATCTAAAATTCTTTAACAATTTTCGTTTTCCATTGAATTAGGTGTACATTATCCTTTTTTCCGTGCAAAAGAGCAAAATTAATATAGATTTTGGTTGGACTCAGGGTAGGTAATGTATCATGCGTGAACGTACAGATCAGTATACGAGTACAGCATGACTTCGGATTCCGTCCGGGTTTTTTTATGGGTAAATCAGGCAAAGCTGAAAATATACAATAATACGAGTATCTATAAAATTTCCGGGCAAGTTACCTGTATGTCAAGTACATGCAGTTGTCGATGACGAATATAGAATGACACAGTGCAGCAGAAATCAATCGTACAGTACCCGGCTAAAAATAAACTGCATATTATTTTGACATCGACTGAAGGGCGTAAACCTTAAAAACGGTAAAAGGCAAAAATTAATGCGACCGCATACTAAGTTCAGATCGAATTATTTAAGTATTTCGCACTCCTTTGTTCTGCTAACTGGAAAGAATATACAGCGTTAAGCAACTGCGTGTATGCACTTACAATTTTACAGTGTGCCGCACTTATGTAAGTATCTGCTTTCACTTACCTCACGCTAATGTGACATTAGCGTTAGTGATTTTTATAACCTTTGCGTTCGAAGTTGCGTTTAGATAAAGATTTTGAACTCATTACAGTATTGCAAACAACTACATGAAGTTATTCGTAAAAACACATCGCGAAGGAACTGCAGAGTATGTAAGTTATGATAGCAATTATCTAAGTAATATATAGATATTAGACTTATTTTATTGAATTAATCCGATGGTGGCTTCAGACCAAGTACTGCTAAAGTCAAGCTCAACTTCATAACCTTCTAGAAAACAATAAAGCAGAACTTGGTTGGAGTCGAATTATAAAAACGCCAGTTTCCTAATTCGGTTAGGGTACTGCAAGTTTCGGCAGTACGAGTGCAAGTGCTTACATGTACCTGCAGAAATGCAGAAAACGCAGAAATACAGTACGTCTAAGATTGGTTACCTGTCATTTCCGGCGTTCCGCCAGGCAAAGTACGTACTGGGCCCGTTGCTATTTATTTTGTACATCAGTGACTTATTGCTGCACAGCAGTTTCGAGATTGAAGCATTTGCGGATAATACCATTGCTCACTGCCGTGCGAAAACGAAAGCAGCAGCTGCTGAGAACTGAGAAGCTCTACGATGCGCTGGAGACGGCAGCGAAGTGGGTTGAAGAAACCAGACTGGCAGTAAATGTGAAAAAGTGCGCGGCTGTGTTTATTTGTACCGAACAGAAGAACCGAAAAGAAATCGACCCGCAGGTGAAGTTGACGGTTGAACGGTCAAACATTGCTTGTAAGCAGCATACAACGTACAGTACTTGGGCATTGAAGTGGACCACAACCTGCAATGGACTAACAATTGTAAGCAGTATGTGAAAGTGAAGGGAAACACCAACTACGGCTTTTCAAAAGAGCAGGTGTGAAATGCCCGGGCCCAACATCCCCCAACGAGTAACCATGCACTTGGGGTATGTCCAGCCATACATAAGTTACTGTGTGTTGGCCTGGTCATTAGCGTCTTTGGGAGAACGGGAGAAGTTGATAGAGCGACAGCACACCGCTTTACGGACCTTCACGGAGGATGCGGTTTGGGTAACACCGCAACTTTACGAACAGCTGGGCATAGTTCCAGCAGTCCAGCGATAGCGCCAGAAGGAAGCAGTGTGGCTGTACAAGATCCGCAACCGGGTCAGTTTTGACTGCCAGCATACATGTGTGACTTTGTTCCATACAAGGACATTAGCACGAGGTACGACTTCCGCCGGAAAGAAAGTTTTGATGTACATGCTGCAGAACTACGAACTGGAAAGACAACCCTGGCGATGAGGCTGAAAAATTTGTTTAACAAAGTAGTGGGAAGGGGGGGAATGGGCTGTTTGGTTGTGGATCTGTTGAGACTTTCCTGTCCTTGTTGAAATAAAAAAAAATCATGTAGTTCTTATTATTTTTTCTGTGTTTGTGCAAGTATGTATTGTACTCACCAGACTTCAAAGTGTCTCAAGGGTTTGTCTGCTCAATGGAATAAACTAAACTAACTAAACGGGATGATACGTAATATCATACGACCAAAAAATTTTCCGCGAGTACAGGAGTAAAGGTAAGCTTGCAGCGAACAATCAATGCAGAATCAAGAATGGCAAAACAAACGGCATAACTTGGTATTTCAGTTATGTCAAAAGCTGGATTTATCGTCATTAGTTCGTGTGCAAGGACCGAAACGCTACTTGCACAGCCGGTGCGGCAAAGCATGGTGACCGTTGTGGAGCCCCATCTTAGCCATCACACCACGTCTTCCATTTTACAGTACTATGTGTAAACTAGACTAAAACGTTGCCTGAAGAAGACTGTAGATAGAGTTTCCCCGCTAACTTCACGGATCTTCGGGCCGACGAAACGGATCAGTTCAGCGACGGCCGTCACAAATGTTCCGAGTGCTACGACTGCCAGAGATAGAAAGGTATCCCAAATCCTCAACGAAAGCATACGTCCGTTGTTTAATGTTTTCAGCCAACTGTGACCCTATACATTTGCCGATCTCACATGCACGCTAGCTGGATAAAAGCCGGAAATGCATAGCGTCACCGGCTGAATGAAAGCCGGACGGTCACAGTGTCCCAAAATGTCGACCATCTCTCATGGGAATTAAGATCATATCATCCAGCTGTTTGCAGTCCTTGACTAAGCGAAGCGACAATGAAAAATGTGGCGTTCTTACGTCGGTCACTGTCGCATTGCCACTAAATGGACACCTGCATGGTGGCCTCTGTTACCAACATAAAAAATGCTAAGCTAACGAAGTCACCAGCAGTATATGCACTAGTAGAGATCCAACTCAGCTTAAAATTACTGTGGGCTCCTCTGAATCAGAAGACGTCCGCAGATCACCGTAACTTTTGCCCTTAAAGTTTTTTCTAATAAGTACTGTAAGCTGGGCTTCGAATCGTATACAACGTCGGCAATATTTATTTATGTGACTAACAAAAATCCGTAAGTACGTGATTTGTACAAACCTATCGATGAGCCGCACATACAAAGGGCGTGCCACAAATAAGTTTCTATATTTTGCCCCCGCCATTTTAAGACATACACTAAAAATATATTTTTCGTTACATACGTCATTTGATTATGTAAACTATCCCGGGCAAAAGGAGTCAGAAGCTCAGTACTTCACATGAAGTGTTGACCTTTACCATTCGCGAATTCACGGCATATGGCAAAAGCTGCAGTACGGTGCAACACTTAACATGAAGTATCGACTGAATTAGTTATATCTGTATCTACAGAGGGTTATTCAGCCAAGTGTGGTCACTTTTTGGAAAATTTCTGCTTAGCCGTTGCAGGCTTATTTTACTTTTTTAAAAATTTTATCAGATAACCACAACATTTAATCATATTCTGAATTCAACCGAGCCAAGATTTCGCTATCCTGTAGCCCAGGAAAAAATTAAGTTTATCCCCCCCATGTTGGCAACAGTTGACCAGTTCAGCTATAGGAAATGGATTCCCTTTACTCAAAATTAATTTAAAATTTGGGTTTTCGCCATAATCCATTGAAAACCTGTCAGGGGTTTCGAACAATCCTTTTTCAGAAGGAATTACTAGTTTTTTCGATCAGGAAGCAACATCCTTGTTTTCTCAGCAGTGCTCCCGGGAGCACATCTCTGGTTCTGGATGACTTCTTCCTCTCTGCCAGGCTTAATCCGCGGAGCGTCCTTTTCGATCAATGAACATTGTAAATTGTGAAGAAAGACCTGCGTTACAACTTTAGTTTGTGGAGGAACGAAAAGGATAGCTATAGCTCCGTGAGTAAGAATTCGCACAATGAGCATGGCTCCTGCGAGTGTCTTCCTGTTTTCGCGTTTTTTCCAACCGTCCTACCGCAAGAACGCGCAAGAATATGGAATCGTTTTTGCTATGAAAAATATTCGGATCGTCGTTTTTTACAATTAAAACCATCCAGATTTGAAAAGCAGACGATCCTTTTAAGGCCAGATCATCGAAAGCCAAATTTTGCCTGGTCAAAGGTTTAGAGTCGGAGTCTTTAGGTCAGTAGCCAATCTTGCGGGCTGTTTAAGCTCGATTGTCACAAAAATTTGCAAAAAGCATCAAAACTAATTTGTCATAATAAAACAATTATTAGAATCTGACTCTGCGCTACAGCTGAATTATAGGAATTTTTTTAATGCGCTGACCACACTTGGCTGAATAACCCTCTGTATAATATTATGTGGATATACAGTATACTAGTACTACTTTACAGAACTTTGGGTAAAATTTAGACGTACGCCATTTCCTGGAGACAGTGTACCCAGTAAGCGGTAAATGCACACGTGCAAGCTTGTCCGGTAATTTCCTACGTAAAGGTACAGCTAGCGCGAAGTTTGCGCTTAGAACGATGGCCACATCACTACGTTTATTAAAATCTCTAATTAATGCGCTCCGCAGGTAGATTGTCGCTTACTGCACCGACCATTTTTTAGCCACCTTCCGCCAGGCAGTTATGATGATTGTCATAAAATTATATGGAGTGTACCAAGCCACCAGCCAGCCAAATGCAAGTTACGTGTTTAAACAATATGGCGTGGCGCGCCGCAGTGTGAAGTTTGGCATAACACGCAAAATTGTGTAAATCGCTGCATTGATTCGTCAGAAATTACCGGAAAAGCATGTACAAATATACCGCATTTTGTTCAGTCGAATACAAGTAAAGCAAAATACAAGACAATTGATTGCACGATTTTCCAGCTACAAAATTTTGTGGAAACGTTTCAAGGAGCTCGAATAATACTACCATAACCTTATTTTGGGTGCCCCGGCAGTGCTTTGGGTACGAGGGTGCTCAGGAGGGAAACCGCGTGCTAAATAAAACCGCTACAGCTGGTACTGACAATGATGATTGCAATTTAAACAATAGAAGCTGTTTAACTTTACCTGTTCGGCATTCGCAACTTTTTCTCTGCTTTCTGTTTCCACAGCTTAGGACGAAATGCTCGCATACCCAACATATCCACATTCAGTACGCATGCATCGCAGTGCTCTGCGACTGAGTTCAAATTAACCGGTTCATACAGGTGCACTGCACCGAATGCGTACAAAATGCTGGATCTAGGGTTATGCGACCATTTCGTCCTAAGCTGTACTCTACAGGCTGATTCATGGTTACAAACTCGTTGCGCAGCTAAATGATTCATGGACTCAGCTGCGCAACGCACGCAACGCTAAAGCTGTCCATGGTATAATAGTACTCGTACATAGTGTACGTGGTTTTTCTACGAGGTATCTGGAATTTGTACTAATCAGCAGATCCAATCTCCATTCGATAGGGATCCAGCTAGTGATTGCGCGTCTACAGTCTACATTTCTGTAAGAGTGAACTTTTCGATAATCCAGATATTAGTATTTAGTTTTTGAGTGTTTATCGGTTTTTTTATTCCTGTCAGATCGATCTTCCACCATGGGTCTCCTTCCCGTCATTCCTGTGGTGATTGTGTTGATCTGCGTCCAAAGCATCTGTAGTTGTCCCGTTCAACAACAACGGAATCTTACTATTGCGAAATGTAGGTAAACTGGCTTTTGGTAGGATAATTTCGTTTTCAACTCTTTTTCCACACGATGTTGCACTTAAATGGAACGATTTTGCGCATATTACTTTCGTTCTTGCGGCCGATGAACTGGACTGTCACGTGATCATAGATGAGACGCTTAAAGCACGGAGCTTACGGGCCGATCGTGTGCCAGTGAATGCCATAGACTTGTATGTACTGTAGCGGCTCCACCAAGTTATACCACAGAGTTTGTGTACGGGGAAACAGTACCCAGAGTGTGTGCATTAATTATGCACGCGATGCATGGGCATGCACACGCTGCGCGGATGCAGTTTTCCCATACACGAACTCTGTGGTATAACTTGGTGGAGCCGCTACAGTACGTCCAGGCCCGCGCTGGCGTTTTTTGGGTAGGGGGGGCGGAAGGCCGCCGGTGGGCGGATTTTAGCCAAAAAACCGCCGGGGGGGCGGACGATTTTTTTGGGTCCGCCGGGGGGCGGATTTAATTTTTTAAAATTAATTTTAAATACTTAATTTACCAGTTACCACTAATTCCGTTGTGGTCTTGTGGACAGTCACAAAAACCTGTAGATTTATTGCAGATTAACTAACAAAATAATGAGCATTCAAATTCAGTTTTTACGTTTATTCACTGAATTTCACACTCTACACTGTAAAAACAACAATACCGCCCGTAAGCCAAAAATACTGTACTGTCTGTACACAGGTAAAATTAAAAAAATACCAGAACGCAGAAGCTCCTAACATTCCCACAGTGCGCAGCCGAAATCGCCAGAAATAATCAAACAAATTGTAGTTATTATAAAAAACTGAAATGGCATCGGGAAGTAGGCTTCCGTGGTGAGAATACTGTTCCACTCCTTTAATCCAGGAATCTGCGCAATACAGCAAATTTGGTTATAAATTTAAGTTGGAACCATTAGAACCGTGAAATCAGCTACACAGCCTACATGTCAGACAGACTCACCAGTAAATATTCAGGCTGGCAGTGGGGAGGCCTCCAAATGTTCTCCCTTTGGAGCACTCACGCTACGCCGGTGCCGCAGCAGAACTGTGTCCTCTTTGGGCACAAAGGTGGCTCGGTCCAACGAGGACGTCGACGAGGATGGAGATCCATCACCAGCAGCCCGCAATGGCACTCGCTTTCCGCGAAGCCATCGGGAAACCACGTACAGCAACAGCAGCAGCAGCAGAAGAAGCAGCGCTGCCAGTGCGCAGTATCCCAGAATAGCTGCTTTACTGTACGGGTTTCCCCCGCCGCCATGAGAATCCTCCGTGGTGCTGTAGCTGATGGTGCTGCGGACGGCGGGCGGGCTGCTGGGACTGGGAGATCGAGTCGTCGTTGGCATCGCAGACGCAGGAGCCCAACTGACTGAAAATTCTTATGTTACAAATTTGTAACATAAGAATTTTCAGTTCAAAAGTACCTTTTGAGGAAAACGAAATCCTCGCCGAACGACCATGGCGCACAAAAAGAGTCGAAATAACAAAATAAAAAATTAAAACAGATGAAAGTTAAAAGTTTGCAAGCAATCAAATGCACTAGCTGCAAGCCGTGTATGGAATGGTCGAATGGTGAATGCGCTCGTACAAGTGTGAGTGGCTGGCCAGTTGACGGAAATTTGTACAGTGCAGCCAGCCGCTACAGGCGCTACTCGTTGCACAGCTTGCACTTGACGGAAATGTGTGTTCGTATTGTACAGTGCAGCCAGTCGCTGCACTGTACAGATTTCCGTAAAGTGCAGGGTAGTGTACAGCAGTTTTACAGACAAAATCCAACTACCAGAAATATAATAAAAAAACTAAGAAATGCAATTTAATTTTTATTCAAAAATAAAAACCGCCCCCACGGCGGACCTTCTGTCAGGTAACTGTCAAACGCGCCCCCCCCGGCGGCCATAAATCTAGAAAGGGGGGGGCGGCCGCCCCCACCGCCCCCCCCTCCAACGCGGGCCTGAGTACGTCTCCCTGAGCGGCTGGCAAAACAGCCTGCTATGTTATGAAATTGGTCGCCTCGCAGTGTTGCATCCCATAGACTCATACGTTAAGCACATCGACTTGTGTTTTACACATTTTTGAATAGAACCATGCAATCGATATCTCCAACGATAGAGAAAAAATTAAGAGGTTTTTCGATACCAAACAAGATCCCATTGATGGCGATTAAGCCAAGATATTCCCATTTCAAGTTCTCGTAGACATAGCATAGGACCTACCCTGACCATGCTTCAATGCTGTGTCTACGAGGAATCCCTAACGGCTCTGTGTTGCCTTACTCGCTTTTAACAGCACCTTATTTGGTTTGAAAAATCTTCTTTATTTGTTGCCTAATTTTTAAGATATCGGTTAGTTAATTCTGTTGAGAAATAAACGAGGTGCAAGTGTTTGAGGTTAACACAGGAGTCAATGGAGAAAATAACGACGAGGCGACCAATTTCACAGCACAGAACGGCGTTTTGCTGTCGCCTGACAACCGCCCGCTGCAGGCGTACACGGTTGAGGCAATCGACTGCCCCTAATTCAAACCATCTAATAACATTCATTCTTCATCTTTTGCCAAAACATTTGTCATCGTATAGCATAGAATTTTTCTCTCTTTCTTTTTGAGCTATCGCGCAACCGTGTCTGATCGCACCTTACAGAAATATTTTTGGTACCGTAATTGGATTAACATTAACATAGTATACACTAACATAGTATACATTCCGGCGCCTCATCTACAGTCCCGTGACTTTTTCATTTCTTAGGCTTGTATAAAGTCGGTCCTGGTAGAACATACTTGCCTAAAACTGTAGAAGCAAATAGAATACCAGAATTCTACGTAGAAACTTGTGCTGATATCATGAAGACGAGGATGTTTGTGTAACGCTGAGAGCACCCAACATTGTTGGTCATTGACTCATTGCTCATTATGACCGTAAGAAAATCGTGTTTCTCTGTGCATGCATATGAAATCCATGGTATGACACCGCGTGATGTACCGTCCTTACGTTGTCCGTCGGTTCGTATGATTTCATTTCCGGCTCGGCTCCGTGAGATCAGAGCATGAGTCACCGGCTTTCAGCTGGCTGTACAATTGATAGACACAGCGGCATTATCCCAGCATCCCATAGGAAGTGGGATTTATTGTTGTGTGTTTAATAAAAGTAACAAAATCTTTTGGTGGATGCTGCAGCACGGTTGTTTGCACGCGGTTAGGCTGCGTGCGCCGTGCAAGGAGGTCGGAAACGGGTTTTGGCTGTGTGCACGGCTGAATTCTTCTTAAACCGTTTAAATCTTTGTACGAATTATTTTTCTAAAGCCAAAGTTTGGGTTGGAATATGACAGCGGAAACTAAGTGCCTAATTGCGTAATTTTCTGATGAAATTAGATCAGAGACGAAAGGGTGGATGTGGTCAGGGAGCGGTGCCAAAACCAGTGGGGCGTTGTTGGGTTTCTGTGCGGTAGCATTGCCCATATATTGGCTAATTCTTAGTGGTGCTCAAATGTAGCTTAACATGGTCACCGTGCTACCCTCCACCCATGTAACAAAAGCGTAACGGTTACGTCGGACCACCTCACACCCACGGCCTTTACGTAAAACTTGAATCGCGCCTTTACGGGTTTTCCGGGAACGGCAACATGTAAGCAACAAAAGGGAACCAGAAACGATACGAGGATATTTAAAGGTCAGATTCGATGCCATCAACATACCGGCAGGGTCAACAAAAGTCTGACGAAGATAAAAAAATTGTTTTATTTATTGTATACCTGGATCGTGGCATACTACAAAATACAGTTTGTCCCAAAGGCGGCTGAGAAACCTATGACAAAAGGCAGTGGAATTACAATCTAGGATTCAAAACTATTTAAACGTAAACGCGAGATTCCGTGCATAGAGTCAAAAGCCATGGCGACCTCTTGCGCACGCATTCAGGCTGAGCCAACACACCCAGAAAGGTCACCAGTGCACGCATCCAACGTCCGTTTTTACCCGTGCACGCAGCACTTCGCTATTACCTCCTTTCCTGATGCGTAATTTACCGCTTGGCGCTTGGTTGATTAGTTACGCTTTTCGTCGAATTCTTTGCTTTGTTTCAAAAGTTATTTTACTTAAATTTTCTTGTTCTTGTTGGCAGTTTCGCTAGTTATTTTGAAGGTACTAATGTGAGGCTTTAACTGGACACGGAATGTATTATTATACAGAGTAGTACAAAATGTCACCGCAGCCTCCTTGCACCCGGGACCGGTGGCTGAACCAAAATGGCGGTCTGTTTTACCCGACTGCACCGGGTCTGTCCGATGTTTAAGCGGCATCGTTTCGGCTTTATTCGAAAGAGCAATGTTTACAGCATACATAAGCTAAAATCAAGCCAACATTTGTATACAAAGGTTACGCATTATACTGTACAAAGACTTGTAAAGAAAAAGTACCCGTAGAAGGTATTAGCGTGGGGATTCTTCGCTACTTCCATGGTAATATGGTTGCAGACTTGCAGTGAAACGTAGGTCGACCGTTGCAGTTGGTGACGGTAGCGTAGCGCACAGCGGTACTTACATACCTTGGCGGGTGGAGTACATACAGGATACTTGTAATCGATAGCCCCGCCACCGTGTAATTTATTTGACTTGTTCCACGATTTTACAAAATAAAAAAGAATAAAACGAATCTTATCTATAATTTTATTCAGTCTTCGGTGATGCGAATTCGTGGCAATGAAATGTCGTAAGGCTCAAGAATTTTCTGTATACACAAAAAAATATTGTTATGTCACATACGGTCACGAACGTCTGCAGTTGCGCTCACTGGTAGACAAGTGTTTATGTAACTGTTGTGAACCATCTTAACGTAGTAATTTGTGTCTAAAGACGTCTGTTTTCTGTGCTCATTTCTCTGCGCGATGCTGAAGTGGTTGAACAAATCAGTTCCTGTCATGAGCGTGTACAGTAAAGATCGTTAATGGATCCGATAGTATTCTCCGTTGTGTGTATGGTAGAAGGTAGGAGAAACGTTCATTTATCATGGCGCTCCTGGGTGGATGCGTTTTGCAACTGTAATAGTTCGGTGACCTTTCGGGTCTTATGTCGTTAGGATGTTGAATCGCATTGATTTGTATCATCTGTATTCGTCGCTCTGGGATACCCACAGTCAGCATGTCAACGAATTTGTTGTACGGCTGACCGATGCGGAGGAAACCATGGTATGCAATCCTCGTTATCGTAATGGCTCTGGTGAACGGAACAAGCATAACGATAATTACATTTACTGCGTTTGAGAATGTTTCTGGTGAATGTGACATTCGGAGCATGCAAAACAAAATGCATTCATAGTTATTGTTCTCGTCAAAACGGGCTCGTCGTCGAACTGTTTTACGATTTTTGCAGTGCATGTTGCTGGTGCAACTATTAACTGCAGCTATCCTGCAGCTATAGCAATTTTTCTGTAACAGTTATGAGCATTCGCAGTGCGCATCAACATCTAGCCATATATACTGGGCAGTTCTTTTAAAAATATTCATATTACCGTACCTACCGGCAGAATATACCGGTCGGCTCGGTGTCGTGCTTTCACGGTGGCAAAATACTTTTAACGATCAGTTTGCCTATTCGGCAAGAATGATCGCAAAAGTGTAAGGTGTTGATGTTCTATTGGGAATCGAGTAGCATTGTACAGCGACTTGCGTTGTGCAGCGCTTTGATGACCTTTATGGCTAAAACACTGGCCGTTAATTGCATGGAATCTTATTGCCTGTTACAAAGTCCCTGCTGGCCACGTGGTGTGTGTGGGTGAACGTAAATCTGAGCGTAGCAAGATTGTCTGATTGTGTTACTGTAAATCGGAAAAATTAATGTGCTGTTTCGTGTATCTGTCATCAGGGTGTACAGTAAAGATCATTAATGGGATTCGACAGTAGTATAGCGTATGAGAAACATTCATTCATCAAAATACCAACACGATTCACGAAACCCTTGGATTTAGAATAAATACTATGTAGCAGATAGAAATCTAGGCAATTTCCTCATTCAGGAATCCACAATCAATAGGCATTTTGGACAATGCAGTAGTGAAGACACGTACAGCATAAAATTCTTGTAAATCCTACTCTAATAAGTAGCAACAACTGCAAAGAACAGCTGCAGTGAATTCATATGAATAATGTTATCGACCGGAGCGAAACAACCAACAAAAAATGGAATTGTCGGCCTCCCGATCTGTTTGAGTCTCGGAAGTAAAAGATGTCTTCCTTATTATGCCATCACTTCCTTATCCCGTAAATAACTTATACCGTCAGAACTTTCTATACCATCCTTATTACGCCATCCTTGTTATATACAATATGGAGAGAGTGTATAAACTAACAGAATCGCAATAATTTTGTTGACCTCGAGACGATCGTGATCGAAGATCGTTAGTATTATTATAGTTACTAGGAAAATGCACTATTGCGTGCATGAACAGACCGGAGCGCAGCCTTAAGGATTGGAGGTAGTTTTCAACGCATACAGAGTATTTGAGTATGCGTTGCGCTTTTATCAGCGCACCAAAACGACGAGACGTACTTAATTATGATGAGGCACACTTATTAAATTTTCGAAAGCTACTTTTCGGCAATTAAATGTTCTTCTTCGTTGATCAAATGAAGCGTTTCCTCGTTTTTATGTCGGGAAGACAGAAGAATAGAAATCTGACGAAAACAGGATCGGAATTATGAGGCAAGGTTTTGGCAGAGGTGGCGGCGTATTGGTGGAAATGATTAATCTTTCCCGAGTAACACAGCCTGGCCCGGGACAGGCCCTTTGGCCTTTCCCGTGCTTATATAAAGAAAATTACTGGATAGACACAGCCAACCAATTGGTCTTCCAGTGGCTGTAATATAACACCTATCCGGGATTCATGCTAATACTTTTTGAGTGTTTGGGTTCGTTTTTTGGAATGGCCTCATCGGTTCTACGAATCCAGTTTCAGAACTGGTCAACCCTCGTTGCATACCTTGATTTTTCGCATATTGTAATCACTTTATTAGTACGAGTACTGTAGTCACTTTAAGTCCACCGGGAGAAAATTTAGATCAGTTGTTCTTTGTTCTTAGACCTCCCGAGGCTGTTTTCTGCTGATTGAGTATACTGTGTTGTGATGTTAAATGTTTTCTGTAAGCTGAATGGGTGAAAATAAAAAAAAGAGTAAGTCACTTTAGTTGCTTTAAGCACATTTTAAGTTTATTTTAATCACTTGAAGTACATTTTAATAACTTTGAACACTCATATACGTTTTCGTATTTTCGTTACTGTGGCTGGCACCACTCCTCCTGACTCCTGGGTAGTTTTTGGTCAATCCGGGCTCGGCCTTCGGCCCGGCATGTTCCGGGCTAAATATGGGACACTTCGTACACGGTTATTTTTCTGGATCACCATTATCGACTTGTATCGGTATTTCCTATAGGCCACCATTTTCAAATGCAGTCTCCGTCGCTACCTACAGTCTTTCTGGTCACCAATAGTCATCTGAGTACTCTCGGGCTACCTGTGGTCTTGGCGCTTGTGTAGTCTTCTGCAGGTCGTGTAGCCACCGGTAGTCGTAGTTTTGTGAAGTTTTCTGTAGCTTGGATAGCAAGTAATTAACGGCAAATGGTGTTGCCATTTTATCTTCGTCGCCAAAAAGCTTTCAAAATTTTGAAAATCCTAAATTTAAGAAATCTAACGAAAACCTATGAAAAGGCTAAGCAATCTGAATATCACATCACCAAACAAACTATCAAATACAGGAATCGCTGTTGTCCAGAGATGGGTACTACGTACGGATGACTGCGCACACTACGGTAGTCTACAAGCTAAGATTGTGGACTCCAGAAATAGTCGTGCACAAAGCGTACCAAAGTTCTCCCGAGCCGTTACTTACACAGTATTAATGTAATACATTAATATGTATTACATTAATACAGGTATGTATTAATGTAATACAGGTATGCCGTTATGTAGGCGGCTACACAAAGTATGTTAAAAAAAGCAGGTGAATATTCACATAGAAAAAAGACAATGATGTAAATTGAGAAAAACTCTGCACAAATTGCTGGCTTTCGGTAAATTTCAATGGTAGCTATTTTCCATTTTCCTAAGTCACTTAGCAAAATATTGTTAACTGCGGGCCTTGGCCCGAGCCATGACCCTTCTCTTGGGTTTTACTGCCTGAGTGCCTCTTTCTAGTTAGTATGTCCCCGCGACGCGTGTGGGAACGCTAATGAGCAAGTAAGGTAATAAGGAAGTGCCAACCCAATAAGGAAGTGACCTTCTACTTCCGTAACAGACAGACAGACAGGTTTCTACTTTTGCTGACGTAGAGGACCTCTAATTCAACAAAAATCGCTTTTCTATCTTTTATACTCGTACAATAGGATATTTATTATGACGCAAAAGGACGTCTTTTCTAAAAGTAAAAGTACAGTCGGTATAACGGAACACCGAAAACAACTAATTCTAATTCATCTAATTCTGTCGTTTTTCGTTTTTACTTACCCTTCTTCCATCAAACCATTGTGCAAATTCAGGAGCATTCTGTAAACCATATTACAGTAGTTAAGAGAGTGTACTGGAGCATGGCGCCAAGTTCAAGCAAGTACTGCACCTATGAGAAAAGCTTCATTCTCGCGCACGAGCAAGCAATTTTTTGCATTGTTTTGTGGCATTGTGTAGTCCAATGGTTGTTATGCACTGGCGTAAAAACCGTTATTAGTGCGCGCAACATGCGGCAAGCTTCAGTAAAATAAAATTTCAAAGTTTAAAAGGACGGAGGTGTAGAGTTACAATACCAACCGATCTTCAAATTCCGCCCTAAAACGCCACTAGAAAGACGATCGTTTTTGCACAGGTCTAAGTTGTGTTTAAACTATCGGAATTTTATTTTATCCAGATCTCCCGAACCAGATGTTGCGCGCATAAATAGTTTTCACGCTAGTGTATACAAATCGTTTGGCTATGAAATGTTTCGAACCAATGCGAAAACGGGCTTCAAAGTGCGCGAAAGCAGACATTTTCGTACAGATACACGAGTTTGGTACTTACCATGCACCGGCTTACCTCCGTTAAGTTCTTCTTACCTTTACACGAATTTGGCACTTACGTATCTTTAACCGGAACATTTCGCTTACAGATGTGATCCGGCAGAAAGGTGGACGTCTCATCTACCAATCTGCCGGAGGTCGGCAGATTGGTGGATGCGATTTCACTGAACATCCACCATCCACCCGTCCACCTTTCTGCCAGCTACAAGTGTAACGAAGGTGACAATCTATAGTTACGGCAATAGGCTGCTACGAAAATGGTTCCCGCTTGGTAGGCTACAATTGCAAAGCTAACAGCAAGAAGCTGTCATTTCGCATGCCAAGTTTTTACTGATTTTCGTAAGAAATAAAAAATTTGAAAGATTAAGTGCGCCATCGACGCCAGTTCACTCGCCCGGTCTTGAAAATTATCGCGCCGGTGCGCCAGTTTCTGGCGCAACTGTTTTCATTTTTTTTCCCTCCGGGAGGGTTGGGGGGGGGTGGAGTGCGCCCCTCCCATTAAAGACGGGCCTGTCTGTATACAAATTTGATACCATGTACCGGGCCACTTCCCTTCATGCGTTTAGGCTTGCTGTTTCTATGTGTACAGCCTCTGATTGTGAGCAGAACGGTAATGGTAGAATTTGCTGGCTGAGGTATTTTTGTTTGGCTGAGCTCGAGTTTAATAGTCAGATACTGAGCAGTCAGAGTTGAAGTTCGGAAGTCAAAGTCAGGGCAGATCTTGAGAGCTAGCCCTGCAAGTACACGCTGCGCTCCGGTCTACCACTTGCACGCAATGTGCATTTTCCTAGTACTGGCTAAGTAAAAAAATTCTTACCCTCTTGGTTCCCAGAAGCAAAATTGTGGCACCAGTCCAGTGGAAGTGGGTCTAGGGTACTCTTGCTTGTCAACCTCCGCGGCAAAAATTGGGACGAAAGGTTGAGTAAGCTGGAGGGAAGTTCGGAAACGAAATTAGTAAATGTGTTTACAGTGAAAGGCGCAGCATACAAGAGCCATCAGCTTTCGTCAAAATCTGAGCTCACAATCTGTCAGCTATACAGTACTTGCCTGAGCACCGTATTATGAGCAATTACAACGATAGCAAGTGATTAATATTATACAGTGGCTGAACGAAACTAATTTACCGTAAAGCAAGCGTGACTGATTTCCTGCTTGGTGTGGGGGAGCGCTCTGATTTCGCCCGATGCTTCAACTTGGAGAGAGTATACCAGCACAGTTTAGTACACATGCTCTGTATGCTGCAGCTCCATCTGTCTCCGATGACCTATCGAAAAACCGGTTACGCTTGCTTTACGATAAATTCGATTTCGTTCAGCCAGTAGCCACTGTATAATGTTAATCACTTTGGCGATTGTTTGGTAGCAGAGTACCGAATGGCGAATGCTCTGAGCCGAGCAAACGAAGCGGTACGCGGCAGCTTCCATTAGGAGTCAACTGCGTCTTTGCCGCTAACAGGGCCAACGCAGTGGACTGCCGATTTGACAGTGCATATTCGCCCACCCTATTCACCGGTGACAGTCGTTTTACCGTCGGTCAGAACTAGCCGCCTTACAGATGTAGACCGATAAAGCTATACGATTGCTAACTCGTCTCTGTATACTACCGCTATCGTATCTTTAGTTGTTTACTGCCGTAATTATCACCTATCAACGTCCTACCGATCGTTCTATGTATCGTCGAAACTTTTCCAGGGGTTGTTTTACCGCTGTACAGAGTATTTGGGTCGCACAAACAAGTGTTAAACTACTATTGTAATAGTAATACTAGGGTTGAAATTCACGAGGCTTAGACCCACTTGTGAAAAGAAGTGAAATGAAAGTGAAATCAAGTGAAATGAAATGAAACGTGAAATAAAAAATTAAATTTAAATAGATTATTTTGGCTTTTATTAGGGTTGCAAACAGCCGAAAGCAGTTAAAATATTACTTAATACTGCAACTGCACGGTACTAGTAGAAGTTTAATATTTCAAAAAAATTCGTTGTAAGTGGATTACTAAATTTATTATTCAGTACAGACTATACAGTAAGTGCAAAAAGATTGTGCAATTTGCTTTTGTTTTTACTACAGAATAAGATAAAACTGTTTAAAACTAAAATTAGGAGTAGAAGTTTGAAAATGGTAATCGGTGTATAAGAACAAGGCGTACAAAGAAAATGTTCATTTCGATTCAAAAAAACAGCGCAGTAGCGTCTGCGGCACGGAATTTCTTTCGAGTTAGATACTAGTCGTATTTGGGCGCGCGGCGCGCCTTTTGAGCTTGTCCGTGCGAGGTCTAGCTGTAAGTAGCCGAGAAATTTCATTATTTGCATTTGATCTTAATTGCACTGTAAACACCTCTAAAGATTATTTCTTTCTTATCAGCTGTACGAGATCCCAGTTTGACAAACCGAGTTCTTCTACCTTGGCACGAATAGTTTTCTTTAATTAGCCGAATTCTTAGTATTACTGGGAAGAAGAATAGAATTTAATCTTAGGCGTTTTGGCTAGCTATGCATTTAGATTTCTGAAATTACCTGCACTAAAAGCGTACGAAAAACGTTTTCTTCTCTTCCAGTTGCAACATTAATGCTTACGCGCAGTGCTGTTTAATGCAGGGAATCGAATTAGAAGCGGTCACACAAAAAAATACAACGGTGTGAACATTTTCGTTGCAAGAAATATAGGGAATCGCTCTAGTTTCGTCCGCTTCTGATGCATTTCAAGCGATTTCACGATTTCACCATTTCATGCATTTCACGTTTCATTTCACTTTCACGTTTCACGCGAGGGTCCGCGTGATTGTGAAATGAAAGTGAAATGAAAAGTGAAATGTGAAATGGTGAAAGCGTGATTTCAACCCTATGTAATACGGTGGACTACCGTATCACGATGGTCATTACCATCAGTTTTCGAGTTGACTTATGGCGTTGGATTGGCCAGGAAACGAAAATTTACGCATTTCCGATTAAAACATTGCTGTCATTCAGTAGAGATTTACTTGTACTTTCTGCCTCGCTATTACATATTTCGGGTAGAAGAACTGTTACTTCTTTTAACACAAAGAACAGCGATATTTTAGTGACTGTGTTTGGCCAAGAAGCCGGCAATCAGATCTCCGGGCATTTTCTTGTCATTAAATCCTCGTGCTAGCATTTTTCAACCTACTAGCGTTTTAACCGATCTCGTAAAAACTTGTTTCTGCAATTGTTGCCTTGGCTACATTTACCATATAAACCGCAATTTATTGTTACGGCATCTCATGCCAAAACATTGTAGCGAAAATTTGTAGAAACAGAGATAAAACACCGGCATTTCTTTTGAAAGTCACTAAATGCTGCATACTCCTTCCAGCTCATGCATTAAACCAGTAAGTTTTTTCTCTGGATAAGAAAGGCCTTTTTCTAGACAAAACCGTTGAAAACGTTCGAAATAACAAATAGTTTTTCGAGGAAAGAAGTGCCACAAGATTCTGAATTTTGCCAACTGGCCCAAATAAATTTCGACATGGCTTTAGTAGCCACCATTACAAAGGAGCATTGCTAATTTTTTCGCAAAATATTTTGCTGACTTTGGGTAGCGAATACAGTTTTTATCGAATGAGTCTGAAGAGTTCACGGTGTGGCAAGCGGTTTGCGAAAACCAAGGCAAAATCTGAGCCCGACATTTTTTTGAGCCACCCCGGTAGCTCTGGAAACATGCAGCTGCCACCTGTTGCGCTCTCTTTTTTCCCTTAAACAAAGGTTGATAACCATAATATATTCTGTTGTAGTGAATCAGATTTTGAACGAAGCCAAGCAACGCAACGGCAACGGGACCATGCATCTGCAGGGATACGGTCGCGGTCCGGAGTCTCAGGAATTCTTCACGGCGGAATGGCCTCCCTTGACGGAGATCATTCGGGCACCCGAAGGTGGCACGCTGTTTATTTACTGCAACAACAGCCACAACACGAACCGCACGAAGGTACTGAGTTTCTATAGATTTCAACCTTGACCAGTTTGTCTAATTCAGCTTTGGGACACAGCCTGACCATGAGCTGCACCGCATCGTACAGGAGAGAGCGTGTTTTGAAATGTACATGTTTTGAAATCGTACATGTTTTGAAATCGTATATGTTTTGAAACGCTGCAGAATAATTTCGCTGTATTCTGATACAACAACCACCTTTCGTTATGGAAAGGGCACACATAGTGACATAGCAAATTATTATGCTTTATTATTTTCTACAATAGACCTGCCGAAAAAGCAGCTGTTGAACAGTTACTTTACCTGCTATCGCTGACGTTTGGTGACTTCCTCGTGTATTATTCTACCTCCGTAATGATAACGCCACCCCGAAATTCATAATCCTGTATACTGATTTCCGTTACGCATTACGTAAAAGCCGTAGTTCTAAATTAGCTTTTGTGTACAGTAATTTTCCTTCTATTGCTGACTTGTGAGTGAAGAATTAGGTTGTCCGCAACCAAACTCGTCTAACCAGTTGGGTATAGCGTCCTTGTAACAAATCCCACTTTGTGGTAAATTTTTAGTTTTGATTGCCTTCTTTTTGCTTTCGGCTCGCAGGTCCGATTTGTTCTACCTTGACAATTTCGACTGAATCCGTCATTTTATTTTTTTTATCGCTGTACTGTTTTAATCCATTCATTTACTAGGAAAAATGCACCGATAGCCGTAGGGTTGTCATCACGTCGTCACACACTTTCACAATCACGCCGTCTTCCTGCTCACAATCCCATCATGCCGAACAATAGTGGCCGTGATTAAAAAATGTGATAAGTGATGGGACGGTGATGTGGTGTGATGAATTTGTGTTATTAAAAATGGAAGGTCAGAATCCGGGTACCTGAACTATAAAGCACTGCGCATCGGCAGTGAATACATTTATAAATGTATTTCTGACAAATTTTGTGATCAGTGCAGTTTCAGATTCAAGAAATGCGAGAAGTTCTAGCTACTGACACATATTGCCATATACTTTGAATGGCTTGGTTCACCTCTGATTTAATTTGATTGCTCAAATGTTTGCAGAAACTTGCGTCCGTTCAAGATCGACATTGTGACTTGGCTCTATTTAATTTTGTAAGATTATCTGCCGAAATAGACGGAGATCGAGTTGCCACACGGTGACCGTTGTGGAAGACTAGGAGCTGATTATCAGATATAGTACTTGACGTAATTCGTCAGCGGCTTTTTAATCCTTGAAAACTATTGCAAAACTGCGAGAATCATCAAATTCCGTTGCGTGCAAATTTTTGGTTTTGGACTGTTGTTCTTTACTAATGGCTTTTCCTGTTACAAACAGCTAGCATAAAGATTGTGGATTTTGTTGTAAAAATGTCAGAAATTAATAAATGTATCCCGCCAATCACGTCACTTCCGGCTCACATTCCCATCACATTCCTCCTCCAAAACCTTGGTTGGATAACAACCCTTCCAATGAACCTATCGGGGATAGGTTCATTGGAAAACCGGAGCGCAGCGCTCAGCAGGGCATATCCCTGCGTTTAACAATTCTGAAAATTTGTATTTTTGTGCTGCATACTTTGCTTAAAAAGTTTCTATACTTAGCTTGGCCCATTATTTCAATCAGTACCGCTTTAGGGATCATTATATTAATCACTTTACCAGACTGACAGCATCTTTGGCGGGCGGCTACATGAACAACCACGGCTGACTTCAATGCAGTCTATGCATTACCATTCAGTCTATGCAGCTTATCAGTAATGCAATCTATGCAGTAAGACCCGCACTGCATCTATGCAGTAAAAAGTGATTAATATATTGATCCCTAAACCGGTTCTGATTAAAATAATGGGCCGAGCGAAGTACTTATAGTTGTTTAACAAGAAATGATGAAAAACTAATTAAGTCACTACATAGCGTTTCAGTGCAGAACAGCTTTTTCTGTTCCTACTTATGTACCTATTTTGCCGCCATTTTGCCAGGAGTGGAGTGTGGACCTTTAGAACTGAGTACCGGTGCATGCGATACTTCTATAGCTTATTTTATCAGTGTCAAATTTTTGATTTTTTATTTATTGTTTACAGGTAGGTGCGGTAAGCAGTTTTAAGTGATTGAAGACTGCGGTTACAAAGTTGCCTCGCAGAAAATTTTTATCGCACGACTCTTTAATCAGTCTGTCAATCGCTCCGATGAAGAATTTTTGCAAATTTCTGTAATTAAACATTTCTTGGTCGGCACTGGGTAAATACTTTCACAAAGAGGCGGTCTAAAGCCGTCCTTGAATTCTCAGTCGAGCCGCTAGGTGAAATTTGGTAAAACACAACTGTTTGTAATCACGGAAATGGCCTTTTCTGCACTGTGGCAGTATGTATATAGCCGTTGAATTTACGCGATACCATACCCTACCCTTTGTACCACTGCACACAACCAAATTTTATAAGACATGTGCGGAAGCTAGTCAACCACCTTTCTGCAGAAAAAGAAAATTGTCTGAATGCATCCGGCTTGCCTTATTAATAGAAATATCATATATGAAATCTTATTTAGTTCAGCGCATGTACAAAGACGGAGAGGCGAGTATCTGTAAGTACGAAGACGGCAAGACGTCATCGGTAAGACGGAGAGACGAATACATTTTTTTAGTATTAACTCGCTAAATCTCGAAAGTTTATTTTGTCAAACTTTCTTCCATTTGGGAAAGAAGTTCGAAAAAAATAAATTTTCGAGATCACTTTACGAACCGAGAGCGTTAATTGCGTAATTCAACTGGGGTCAAGATATACCGTCATGCGCATTCGACGAGCAATGTCGCATCGTTGCCGCTGGACTTTACAGAAAGTTTGCTGTAGTTACCATATTTTAGGCTGACGTGCTGGCTAGCGCCACTTCGAATCTTTGATGTCGCGTTTCTGCGCAAATAATTCTGCACTTCCTTTAAGGACGTCGTATTTTTACTTTCTCATATGAGGTCATTTTTACTTCCTTATATGACGCCATTTTTAACTTCTGTAACGGACAGACAGACAGAAAAGTTTTTATTTCACCTGAATTAGACTTCCTTCGCTGCGCTCCGGTCGATGACAGGTTTAATCGAAGTATCCTACAGATAATTGGGCTATTTCAAGTTAAATTTATAACGCTTATTTTAACTGTCGGTTTTTACCCACAGGTTTCCCATACCATGATTCCGCCGGCGTACACTTACAGAGGAAGGCAGGTCTCTCTTACAAATGGCACATTGCCCCACGAGTGTTCAAGGGAATGAACTATCGCTGCAATTTCACAAGAAATACCAGTGCTGGGGAAACCATTATGTGGAGCTGGAAGCGGGCAAGCGAGTACGATCCGGCGACTGGTGCGTTCTCCATCGCGTTGGAGAACTTCACGTACGGCCACACCGGTCAGTACGAGTGTCTGCACTCCAACGGGAGCCAGTTGGTCGTGACGCAACGCTACTGGGTCAGCGCGACCCTCTTCCGCCACGAGGTCTTTGATCCGCCCATGAAGAACATCACCGTGCGCTACGGCGACCCAGCGGAGATGGTCTGCGCGGTCCGCTTCAACTTTCTACGCGGACAGCTTATGCACCGCTTCCTCTGGCGCAGTGGAACCTACCTGTTGATAACCGACTCTATCGCGGAGTTGGCCGATAAATCCAAGTCGTGGTGGGGATTTTATGGGCGTTTTGAGGTGGGGATCAATCCGCAGTCGCGCTGCCATTCCACTATGAAAATCGCCAGCGTGACATGGAAAGATGCCGGTCTGTACGAATGTTGGTTCCGCATTAACGATCGTTTTGACGAGTGGATTATGCAGGAAGCTTATTTACAAGTCATTTAATCAAGAGCCACCACTAAGCTAGGGTAGGGCTTTGCTAACTGCGTGTACATATGCCTTTGAGATGATGTTCTCTGAAGCTCTTTGGTTTGTTCAACTCAGTGATTTGTGTTGAAGGTTTATTTGTTTACTTTGGAATAGTCGGGAATTTTCGTTACATGTTTACGTTTACTGTAGAACAATCATGACATTTTCCGTCATGACGAACTGTATACGTACGTGACTGCACGTCACATAACACTCCCTTTCCTGAATTTTGAAGCACTGCGAAAACTGAAACATTGTATTGTCAGGGCGGGCTTATGATTCAGCCCTTCTCTCATTGGTTGGTTTTGGGTTTTTTCCTGTCTGGGCATTTGCATGCGTTTTGATGGCTCTATAAGGCAGCTGGGCTGCCTACAGAGACCAGTTGGTTCTTGGCTTGCGCGCAAAGCGCGGGGTGTGTTCAGATTTCGGCATTAAAGCCTACATCCGGGTTCGTTTTGTTCCTCCGTCGTTGGACGATGCGCGCTTAGCCAGCGCCATCTGATATGGTAGCAGATCGTGGTTACGTTCGTATGTTGCACAGCGGGCTTGCCCCGCTCACGGGCCACCTCTGAGTTGTGGACCAGATCGCGTGATCGCGCCCTGTGCCAACCCCGGGTACGGAGCTCACCCGGCTCCCCCGGATTTCCCGTCAGTCGCCGGAGCTGTGCCGTCACTCCCGCAGAACGCGGAGGAAACTGCCTCTCCCAGAAAGGGATGGAGATATCGCCAAGCCAGAAGTGCAGCGATGGACGGACAAACCCACAGCCACACCGTACCGATGACGGATGCCGACGGTGGACGCAACCCGGACCAGCAGGAAACCTGCGGACCCTTCACCACCACCAACAGCCATGCCAACCCCGATCCCTACGGCCGGATCGACCACCATCACCACGCCGAGAAATTCACCCCACCAAAACCCTGCCCGCCCTACCTGGGACAACAACCTTTCCCCCGGCGGAGCAGCTGATTTTCCCTACCCGGAGCAGCGTATTTTTGTGTTTGCAGGGTCATGGCCGTACCTGTGCCCCAAACCCCTGCCCGATTTTCCCCAGACCATGACCTTTCCCCAGACGGATAAAATGCGGAATCTACCGATTTCCGCATCCGACCCTGGATTCTGGCGCGACAGTTCGTTGACCTAGGCACTGGACCGCGTGAAGCCGAACCAGACCGACCGAACCCGAGCCAAACCGACCGAGAACCACTCCTAAACCGAACCTGATCCGAGCCGACCAAACCTGGACCGAGCCGGACCAAACCTGACTGAACCAGATCCCATACCGGACCACGTGAGCCGACCGAACTGGAACCGAGCCACCCGGTAGTACAGTCTATTAGACATAGTACAGGGACCGTACCGGTCCCTGTATCCACTGTTCTTTTACGGCGCATCACGCCATTTACCTGCACTTCGCAGGAGCTCAATGTTAGACCGTACAGGGATGTCAGGGCGGGCTTATGATTCAGCCCTTCTCTCATTGGTTGGTTTTGGGATTTTTCCTGTCTTGGCATTTGCATGCGTTTTGATAGCTCTATAAGGCAGCTGCGCTGCCTACAGAGACCAGTTGGTTCTTGGCTTGCGCGCAAAACGCGGGGTGTGTTCAGATTTCGGCATTAAAGCCTACATCCGGGTTCGTTTTGTTCCTCCGTCGTTGGACGATGCGCGCTTAGCCAGCGCCATCTGATAGTATCGTTTATCAAAACAAAACAACAGTAAAATACAGCAAATCACGAGTAAAAATAAAAACAAACGATATGGCACGGAAAGGTTACGGCGACGCATTCCCCATGTGCGGTACCGGAACAATGGCATCTGATCACGGTTTGGTCGGAATCCTCCAAGGCAGCACGCTGCTAATGGATTTGGCTAAGCGGAAACTGCTCCGTTGATCCCATTACCAAGGAACAAACCATCCGAGGCGTCGCACAGGATGAAATTAATACCAAAAGATACTGACATTCTCTGTATGCGCACTTAACATGTTGGCTTGTGACAAACTGCGAAACAGCCCATTTTTCGATTTTACACGATCAGGAAATCTTGTTAGGCTCGGCTTGACGTTCACCCAAGCCATGTGGCCAGCAGGGATTTTTACTTTGCAACGCGCAATAAAATTCCATGCAGTAGACGCCCATCGTTTGTTTTCCCAACAAAGGTCTTCAAAGCGATGCACAACGCAACTTGCGGTACAATGCAGCTCGATTCCCAATAGAAAATCAGCACTTTACACTCTGCGATCATTCCACACGGATCTTTAAAAATATTCTGCCACCGTGAAATAAGGACAGATAATGCCGACCGGTATAAGTTTGGCCGGTAATAATTTAAAGGGACTGACCAGTATTTGGCTGGGTGTAAAGGCGCGCCGCGAATGCTCATAGCTGTTACAGCAGAACCCGTGCGATAGTTGCAGTTAATGCGGTTGCACCAGCGACATGCACTGTAAAAAGCATAAAACAGTTCGACAACGAACCCGTTTTCACGAGAAGAATAGCCATGAATTAACATATTCGTTTGTTGCGAATGTTGCATTCACCAGAACCATTCGCAAACGCAATGAATTTAATTAATCGTCACGAATGAACCGTTCACCAGGTACTTTTACGATGCGTTCCAGTGGTTTTTATACTGCCGAGAACTGGATCGTTGGGGCTGGTGCAATCCGTACTCAATTTGTGTTTCGTCGCAGCACACGATCAAGTATTCGATACTCGTACAGCGTTAAAGTTTTTTTTTCGTTATTTCAGTTAAAGTTGAGTAATGATGGAACTCGTCGTTTATGTGCAAGTTTTTTTTTGGATTAACCCTCTCTTGGATGCCTATACTGAAACAACAACCCGCGTCAGTAGTTCACTTCCTAGATCCACATAATCAGATCGGCCGCAACTTACGCAATTTAATATTTAGATAACTTGATTACTGAGGAAAGATGTTTTAGCCGGTGAAATGCGCTTGTGGGGAACTGGTGGTCGAGGCGGTGTCGGAATGCGCGAAGCTTTCAACGTTGCGTCCTTAATGATGTTGTCAAGGTTCGCTAAAGCTTCAGGCGTTACGCGCCGGATAGTGCGTGGCGAGGCTGGATTGCGTTCTATGGATTTTGCTGCAGATCGTCGTGGCGAGGTCAGGTTGCGTTCTGGGGATTGAGGCGTAGATTTTGATCCGTACCGAAAGAAGCGTGACGAGGTGGGACTACGTCTCGGGGACTGTACAGATTGTCAAGGTGGTGATCCTCCGTTAATTGGCTGCACGGGAACTTGCTCCGGTGGTATTGCAAGATCGTTTCCTGGTTGCGGTTGTTGCAGATTTTCTTCAGCAATTTGTTGCGCTTGGATGGCTGGTTCCGGTGGGGCTGTCAGATCTTTCTGTGGTCGAGTGGCTTGATCCAATTTTGCGTATTGTTCTTGAAGGGTGAGTTCCGGAAGTTTCACACGATTTCTTGTTGCTGGTCCGTTTGCTTTCGGGTCAGAAGGAGGCGAGTCGGGGACCGGAATTTGGTCGGGATCACGGGCGTTGCGCTTGTGCTCAGATGATTCTTCAATAAGCGTGCGGTCGTCGTTCTTCCGTTTGGTGATGTTGAACGGAAACATCGGGCATAGCCAAGATATTAGCGTTAAGCAAAAATATAAGCATTATGCAAAAACAAAAGGTCAAGAACGACCAGTTAAAGTGTTAGCGGGCGCTGGTCCGTGCTATACAGATAGAATGCATAGCGAGCCCCTGGAGCCACCAAAATGGTGGTTTAGCGTTAGCGTTTATTATCCATGTATTGCTCAGTCGTCAGGCTGCATAGCGATATTGCATAACGGTACAGTAGCCGGCTTATATACAGAATTGTATATCGGTAATGAGAACGCATAGATGTGAACTTGTAAACAAGACGTGAACTAGCATAACGGAAGTGTTATGCCGGAACTGCTCAAGGGCATATTTATCATAGACATTCATTACTATCGTAACAGCAACAAATAAAGATAATATATCGACATATAAACTACGTATAAAGAGAATGTAAAGTTAATTTTGGAAGGTAAGGTATACGATCGGACAAAACACACAAAGGATAATCGCACTTTATTGCTGCAGCGGTTACTGAACAATTCTGTCTGCGGCGCACAATGTGAAACGCTTTGCTAATTAGGGGAGGGTCGCGGAGGAAAATTATGGTCGTCGATTTTTTTAAGACGTTCTTCATGTTGTCACTTGTCGATGACAGCCGCTTGTTCCGCAATGATATCTGTTAAGCGCTGGATCTCCAAGCAGTGTTGATCTCTTGTGGAACTGCTTTCGTCGCACGACGTTGGCTGGAGCTATCGGGAAAGGATTAGTTAGTTAGTGAGCGAACGTGAACCAGGAACGGTAACACTGCGTTGCTTATCACAATTTAGCTAAACTTTTACGCTAGCGCCAAGTACCTAAACCCCTGAATTAGGAAATCACTTCAATTACGAGTATAATAAGGAAAAAATCACAAAATATGTTGCTGATCGAAAACCTCTTTTCTTTGGCAATCTTGTGTTCTCTTTTGGTTGGTGGTATTAGCGTAAATTTGTAACAGCATCAAGTAGGTACATAACCAGGTACTGTACTCACGACTGTAAAAAGGTACTGTTCTCGTCAGTGTACTGCATGTGATATCCAGTCTGGCTTTGTCTTACAAAATCCTAAAGTTCAGCCGCAGATTATTTTATTATTCTCGTTTTTAGCACAAAATATTTGAATATTATTTGTGTTAATCCTTAGAAGCCGTTGCATCTCGTTGCATCTCGTTCCACTTTACCGCTGCAGATCTGCTGGAGGTCTTGCATTCCCCTTTGTCATCAATGCAGCGACTGCATCCTCCCGATTTAGCTTCTTTCAAAAAATACAGTACCTGGTTATGTACCTACTTGATGCTGTTACAAATTTACGCTAATAAAACACTTCAACGCACCATTGACAATAACATACCACAAAGCTTCGGCCAAGTGCCAAGAGAATAAGGAACAAGGCCAGGCCGGAAAAGTTCTTGATTCTATGGCATTTAAGCAACTATACACTCTGTACCACAATCCAAATATAAAATTATCAATATCCCAAATAATTCCAAATACGCATCGGGTCCATGGGCGTTTTATATATACCTTACTTACAACATTACTTATAGGTAAACTGTTATAGGTAAACGGTCAGTGTGCAAAGATACACGGAATTTTGAGAAAGCTTTTAGGATTCAGTATAAATTTTTAGAAGACTCATCAAAATCTCCTTGCAGTCACCATGTGAATAGATTATAGGTATGTATACGTACGTAGCTTTAAGTTTTACCCACCCCGATTTTGCGGGCAGCGGTTGCATCATAAGTCGATCTCAGCAACTGCCATTTTGCGCTGTTCTTGTAGCCCGCCAGTAGCTGTTATAAATTTCCGCTTGCTTCCCGAGATATATCAACAGGTCAATAATATCCATACGGATTTTACCAACATCCGTCTCCGACGAGATGGAACGGTCATAAGTTGCGATCTTATCGACAACGGAGGTTTGCCATTCTCCATCATCCTTTTCACGAGTCATGACAATAAATTCTTGTAGCGTTAATGGTAATACAGATGCACGCTGAGTGACCGGTATCGGTAAACGTCGGTGACAAGTTCAAAAATAAGCCAGCTTACCAATCTTTAAGCTCCATTAAATTTTAAAAAAGCACGATGTTGTTTTCGCTGACAATGAGCACCCTGCCGTACATGTACCTTCACTACTTGACAGCTTATGATACGACAGATACGCCAACTTATCATGAACAATCATGAAGTCGCATGGTAAAACTATTGAATAATGCGATAACAGAAACTGCTGCTGCGATATACTATCAATGTCCCGCTTAAGAAAACCTATACATCACATAAATACACGGTGAATAAAAGAGCGAAAATAGGAAATTTATACGTCACTTTTCCGAAGCAAGTAAAGTATCCTACAGTAGTAAAAAGGTAAAACTTTTCGCCTTTCAGTAATAAGTTATTGCTCATAGGTTGTGACAATAAGTTATTGTTTCAAGAGCGCACGAGAGATGCTGCCAAGTCCGCTTTTGGAACAGATGTTGTCCATGGCGGCTGCCTGTTCTGCGATTACCTTCCTCAAGCACCATTATTTCTTGGCCTTTCTGTGGATCTTCTGCAGAAAGGCTTTCTTCTCATGGCGTAGGCTGGAGCTATCGGAAAAGATCCAATTGGGTTTTTGCAAGTGCGAACGAGGATGATAATTGACTGTTTTGCTACGGACAATTAGAGAAGGCATCATCGCTAGCGCTAGTTAGTTAAATATTACGTAGGTAATTCAGGTATATAACAAGGAAAAATCGGTTAGGTTACGGTATGACCTGTTGCTAACTAATGCCTGTTTTCTGGCGACTTGTATTCTTTTACCTTTGTGCGGCAAACGTAGCAGCAATATAAATCGAGTAAGTGAATGCTGAATATGAAGTCTGGTTTATCCTACACAAAACAATCCTTAGATTTTTTTATCGGTATATCTTTACAAGGCGACACTTGTGTGAGCGTTAAGTACATATATTTTTATTATCTTTAGTACACGATATTTCAGTGAAATTTCTTCGAACCAAAAACAACGGGGAACAACTTTACCGTTGCAGATAGACTGGAAGCCTTGCAATTTCCTTTGTCACAGCTGCACTGACGGCATCCTCCTGATAGCTTCTTCCAAAAGCCGCTTCGCGTAGGCGATAAAGCTCTGCAACACACAATTTGCGATAGCACAGCACGACGGGATCGGACTAGTGCCGACTGACGCGGAACAAATCAGCGAAGGAAAAATTTCTTGATTCTGTGATATTCAACACGCTGCAAACCATGATAAGTGCGAGATAAGTACGCTTCTAAACTTCGCTTACCCAGTTTTTTTCCGCGTACGGTGATTCATAAGTCGATTACAATGTCTGCCATGCTGCGCTATTTTTATAGCCGTGATGAATTTCAGCCTGCTGCCCGAGATAGAACAACAGCTGGACAATGTCCGCACGGATCTGATCAACATTCGTCTCTGACGAGATTAAACGATCGCATTCTGTGATCTTATCAATAATAATTATACGTTCGATATTCCCCGTCGTCGTTGTGCCGGTTCCTGGAAAACAATCCATGTAAACGGGAAAGAACTGTTCTCCGAAAAGCCGTAATATTTATTATATACAGCAGTCGACGCGCTTGCGAGTTCGAAAATGTGTCAGCAACCGTTAACCGGTCTTTCAGCTCGAATTGGAGGACGAGAGGCAGTACATGATGTTGGCTCAAATACGGTACGATTTTCCTTTACTTCGTATGTGGTATTATTACCGCTTCCGATACGTTAACTTATCAGGAGCAACCCTGAATGAAACCTAAATGTAAAACTGAAACAATGCGATCAGAACAGCTATTGTTGTACACTATCAGTGCTCCAGCTTATTACGATTATCAGTGCTCCAACTTATTACTTATACGTGCCTGTCGTACCATAAGTGCAACGCTTAATTAGAGGAAAAAGCACAGAAGTTTTTACACCGTTTTAATTTTTATCCAGATCCAAGTCAAAGCAAATACTTAATCTTTGGCTCTTCAAAATGTTGGACTATGATACCCAAAAAATCTAGAATCTTGATACCTCAAAGTAGGATATGTCTGTGCATAAAAACAGGACCCTAACAGAAATTTATCCAAAGTACTATTTTTGTCATGACTTTGCTGTTTTGGTTACGAGCACGTACGAATTATTTCAACAAACAGTCGTAAATCGAATGCCTAAAACTGTAATATTAGAACCGACGTTCGCTTTCGTCAAACGATAAAACGTTTCAGGTCTCACTCCGAAAACGGATTCTTCGCAGTCAATCCCACAAGCGTGCGCTTTGTTCATGCATCGTCCTAGACTACGAATGATACGTTTCCACTTTCCTGCGTCGATAGGTTTAGTGCCTTCAGTACACTACAGCTTTACACTGTACAGTAATGTACAGCAACAGCTTGTGATACAGCAAGGTAGCCTATGGCCTAAAATGAGGATTTACGTGCACTTACGCGGAGGATCGATACCACCCAGCCGCATTCCACTTCGTATCGATTGACCGTGAGCCTTACTTCCTCTCAACCACCATCTTTGTTGCTAACTGAACGTTTCATTGCTCTTAGTCAATTCAGCACATGTATACAGGGAACGGATCGCAGTCTACAGTGTATATTATGGTAACGTTCGAACAGTGCACCGAATAGCACAGCATGCAGGTCAAGCTGTAAAGCCAGAGGCAGTGGAAATACGATGTTGTACATCTGATTCCAGGAGGATTATGCTTGTCATATGATGTAAACGATTTAAAAAACCAACCAAATTTTCCGGGCAAAATCGGTATTTATCATGGAGGATTTTTGTATGCGCGAATACACACAACTCCGTTGGCAACGGATGTTTACAGTCGATTTATTGTCGACGTTGTGGACGACACTGGAGGCGATAACAGGACCATATACTGTGGCTATGTCTGTGGAGTGGAAAATGACCACTGTTGGGTGCGAATGGGTTCCATGCAGCAGCTGCGACTTGTCCCCATGAGAAAGCTGCGCAGGGTGGGCTTATCAGGTCAACATTCCAGTTACAGCATCCAGGTTAATGAAATCGTCAAAGGAATAGATGTCCTGGTCAGTACTGACGAGGACCAACCGGAATCATGGCATCCCGCACTCTCCGCTGAACTCTTTTGCTACGAGAATTTGAAGCTCTTGAATGTCGAGGTGATCTTGCCGAATGACACGGTCAAAAAGTACCGCGTGTGGGACGGGAATAATGCGTGTCTGAAACGTGTACGTCGGGCGGGACCACTGGGGCCCCCCGTTACCAGGGAGTCCTTTCGCCGGGTGCTAATCTCTTTGCGCAAGTTCCAAAAGAAAATCCCGGATATTGCGAATGTACTGCAACGCATCAAGGACATGCCACACCTCCGGAGTCAGTTCCTGACGAGATGTGGTGCAATGAGGCAGATAATGTTTCTCGGGATTGTGGATGAGTGTGTTGCCGTGTTAGTCGCGAAAAGTCGCACCCAGGGACCCGAGGAATGGCGTATTCGGAGTATGCGGTCTACGCCATTCAGCGGTTCCTAGCTTCACTAACGACGGGTACCCTGAAGATTGCGGGCAGAATGGTGGACAAACTTCTGAGCGTTATTGTGGGCATGGAACGTAAGTAACCAATGTACTTTACTCTGTAGATTGCCGTGACACGAAACCTTGCAGGTTGTCATAAAAGATTCTCTACCGTTCCGAAACTAGAAATCAAGATTGTCAAATTAATTTGAAAATCTAGTTTTATTGATTCGTTCAGAATCGTCTTCATTGTAGTTTTGTTGTGCCTTTTTCAACAAAGTTGCTGAAAGTTTTCATAAAACCCTGGCTATACGTTCGACTTTTTGGCCCAGTCTAATTCGCCATATCTCAATAACCGGGGCGTTGCGCCCACAAATTTGTAGCGATGTATGTTGACAGCGAAATTAAGTGAACCTTTTATCGGCATCTGCCATTACACATAATAATACGCCTGCGCGGGTTTACACTAATAAAAGTTCCGAATTTTAAAAACTGAAAAAACATCCAAAATCATTAGCGTCTTTCGTGAGTTTAGGACGCGCGTTAAATGTACCCAAAACAGTCGCTGCATTCCTTCTGACTACAGCTAAACTTAAACTTTGTCTCAAAAAGGCTGAAATTACACGAATCTTGCGGCCGAAGAAACGGATTGGCTCCGAGAAAGCCAATCCAAATGTCCCAAGCGTCTCGACATCGTAATTTTATTATGATGTCGAGCGAAATCTGTATAGCTGTACAGGGTACATGCCTGTGACTGTAAATTTGCTAAACATTCTCCAGTGCAATGTAGTGATGTACAGGTATGTACTTGCTATTTGTAGATCTGGACGACCCCAATGAATTGCGGTTTAGTGACCTTTTTGCGGAGCTGCATCTGGCTGTATTCTCCTATATGTTTTTGATCAACATCAGATTCGCAGGTGCGGTATTCGCCCAATTTCCTTTAAGGGAATTTCCTAAGCGTTTTTCTAGCAAATATGAGAGTGGCGACGAAAGTTCACAGTAGTTCCGATGCCTGTGCTTTTTTATAGCTGCAGAACAAAGCCGTTCAGGAGGTCACACAAAAAGTCGTTCCTCTGTGAAACGGTGTATTGCTGTAGTCAGCATACTCATTTTTTGCTACGATGTCGCCGTATCGGCAATGCGCGTCGTATGTGACCGGCAAAAATGTCCCCCCTGTCCCCCCGGACATTTTTGCCGTGTCCCCCCTGCCACCATCTCCAAAACGGTAACCCTATGGTCAGAATGGTGACGTGGGGGACCTACAACGGAAAGCTGATTTTCAGGGCGATCGATGACCTTTGAAAAACTGCCACCAGCGTTACCACAGCGTTACCAGTCCAAAACAGCTGAGGACATCAGTCACCGAAGGGACATTATTGCCGGAACGAAATTACTAGTATCCGGCATGGGGGACATTATTGCCGGAACGAATTTAGTGGTGTCCGGCATGGGGGACATTATTGCCGGAATGAAATTATTGGTGTCCGGCATGGGGACATTATTGCCGGAATGAAATTATTGGTTGTCCGGCATGGGGGACATTATTGCAGGAATGAAATTACTGGTGTCCGGCATGGGGGACATTATTGCCGGAATGAAATTACTGGTGTCCGGCATGGGAGACATTATTGCCGGAATGAAATTATTAGTGTCCGGCATGGGGGACATTATTGCCGGAATCAAATTATTGGTGTCCGGCATGGGGACATTATTGCCGGAATGAAATTACTGGTGTCCGGCATGGGGGGCATTATTGCCGGAATCAAATTTTTGGTGTCCGCCATGGGGGACATTATTGCCGGAATGAAGTTAGTGGTGTCCGGCATGGGGTACATTATTGCCGCAATGACTTTCTTGGTATATGGCAAATGCGCAATATATGGCAAATGCGCAATAATGTCGAAAAGATTTAATTTTTATGGTGGTAATTTCCTGCAGCCTACTACGAACGTTTGTATTGCGCCAGAAACTTGCGTTAGCGTACAGTCTGTAATTTGACTGTAATCATTTAATGTTCACATAATGTTTGCCGTGTCAAAGTTTTTATATTTGCTGCTTCTTCGTGGAAACGTTCCGAGATGCAGAGTTGATAATAATTTCTGGCTCCTGAAAAGTCCCCAGCTTATTGCTGTACAGTGTTAAACTTAGTACCACTGAGTACTGAGACGAGGTTTTCAAGATAGGCAACGGCTTCTTGCTTATTAAATTATTTAGTCCCTTGTAATACTACTGGTAGCGGTAACAATTTCTGCGTTCATTTATGATATTGGTACAACCTATAACGTCCGAATGTTTTGTGGGCAACACTCACATACACAGACGATTATAACGGAGAAAATCTTCGTCTATCTATGAATCATTAATTATTAACAATAGTGAAATTAAACTTTACCGGTTTAACAGACCTTTGTACCAGTACAATGTTAGAGATACTTTGAAATTAGAAAAACTGCGGTAATCGAACGTAATTTAGATTTCCAAACAAGGGTTAGTACCAAGTTGCCAATGTGCGAGCAGTTGTAATGTTCAGTAGTATTTTTACACACTGCAGAGTCGAGTCGACTTTACACTTTTTTGCAAACTTGCCGCTTCTTTTCCATACCAAAGTTTGATCGGCAGAAATTTCTGGCGGCGTTTTGACACTGGTCCAAAAAGGCATTGAAATTTTTCAATTTTTCTGGGCAAAAAATGCAATTTTTTCCCTCACTACGATCTATCTGCAACCTGCACTTAAAAGCGATCGGCAATAGCGAACGGCCGTAGAATCTGGTTAGGTGTATCTTTTCATATGGCTTCACCGCACGAGCATAAACACAAAGCTTTGCTAGGTTGCCGCATAAACATAAAAATATTTGAAAATCATAAAACCTGTATTACACAAACCTAAAGACCAAACATAGTGTATACTGTCACGAAGCAGTAAATAAACAAGAATATCTATTTGAAACGCGCGCGCTGCTCTCTGACTGAATGTGTGATGAGCATCTTGTTGCTACATTAAGGGTCACTTATTGCTGCACGGCATTTCATCTACGTAACATTGTAGTACGTTTAGGCACCCGACATAAATAGTATAACTGCACTACTACTAAGCCACTAGCCAGGACACAACCCGTCTTTGCCGGTATTGTGCTTGCCGCATCGCGCAGGTGCGACTTTTTCCGTACTTCCAGCCTTTGTACTGCATTTCATGGAGAGATTTCACCGTTGCAGTGTTTGAAACCATTTTAGCAATAAATATAGCAGTGATAAAATGGGTACCGCCTAACCGGTAAAAAAATAGGATACGCGGTTGCCCCAAGTCGTGAGTTTAAACAGCCACTGTGCCCACTTAGAGTCAGATGGCAATGACCGACGGACGCACACTATCGGTTGCGTGTGGTGTAAAAATAATGAAGCAAAATTTAACGTTGAACTATCAATGAACATACCGCGGAATATTTCGTAACCAGCACAGCACTCTTATATGGCTACAAGTATCCGTACTTTTTGACACTACTGGGTAGGTCTTTATGAAATAGATTGTGAGTAATCGGCATAGCATTTTACATGCAGCCTGAGCACCCCCCCCGCGGCAAGTTGGCAGAATGCCATTGTATTTTTATGGCACACCACGTACGTAGAACAGCAGCGAGTCGTGCACAGAAGGCACTAGCATTAAAAATAACGGAGAATTTTGTGTGGTCTCTGAAACAGAATACCTTTCGAAAAAAAATATGAATTGCTAGTGAAGTCTTTAACGTTAACGTAAAACCTGAAATGGCTCTAAACAAAATTATTAAACCACTGCCTTAATCACTGTTTGAAAACTATTTTTTCGAAGTGGATATGGTGCGTTCGTTTAAAGTAAAATTTTTCAAAAGAAACAAGAGTGGTTTAGCTGTCGTTTTATTTACAAGCAAACCCAAGAGGGTCCGAGAAATTTCGACCTTGTAATATCCAGTTTTGAAGGGAGCAAAAACTTTGGGATTACAAACTGGAGCCATAAATGATTTCATGATTTTGAAAATCAGTCGTGGAAAAAAATGTTTTTTAACATAAGAATTAAACAACAGCAGTATAAAAAATGAAAGAGGAGAGTATGGGAAATTTTTTAGCAACAAGCAGCAATTAACGGCTGTATAAATACTCTTACTTTTGTGTAAATAGAGTAATTAAAAGGGGGGAGCATTTGGAATTTTGAAGCAACAATTTTTCATTTGTGCTGAGCACACGTTTTGCTGCATGGACAAGAGTCTGCAAGAAATGCACTTGACGCATTACGATCAACTAACTACTGTACTTTTCATTGTAGTCGCCTTGCAGTTCAGTAATTTTTGAAGACAGGTGAAACGAATATGTCATAAATTGCACAGCATTTTATCAAACTAAGCCGGCAAAGGTCAGCACGCGAAATATAATCTAAATCGAGCAATTTATTACGGCAGCGTCGCGTACGAGTTGTATCTCAGAGGGATATGTACGGATACTTAAACGCTACAACGCGCTCAGCGCAGTGCGTGCATAGCAGGAAGAAGAAAGCGACCAGGCCAGTCGACGTTGCAACGTGCCGGCGGCTACAGTATCTGTATGTACCGTAAAGATTTTTTTAAATTATAACGGTAGCAAAGCTGTACTTTTCTTATCATGGCGAGTGTCGATAACACAACTGGCATGTCAGTACAATAGTTGAAACCACTACCAGTACCATAGACGGCTCCACTATCTTAACCAGCACCAGAATCAGCAACCGTTCTCGCTACCAGTAGCAGTAACAGTGCGAGTACCACTATCATTTCCATGAATGTTGACTAATACAAAGTATTATGTCATTGACGTTAATGAATACACCAGAAGCCACCAATTCTTCATCCAGTTAAATGCGGCGGCATTCCTTACTGACTAAACAAAGCATCCAGTTTTTACGATGCTGGATTCGATTCGCAATCAAGTTTCATCCATATACGAAGCAAGAAGAACAACAGAAACCGTTAAAGAGCTGCTATGGTTGCAAGAAAGCGCTGTATTAAGTTCGCATGCCTATAGGCAAACGAAGTTACTTATAAGTGAATTCACTTAAAAGTAAATTATAGGCTACAGATAGTCTGAAGCGAAACATACGGCTGCAGACACCTTAATTATTACAGAATTTCCCAGATTAAAATAATGTTATAGTTGAGTGTTGACCAATGTAACATTAAATACACTTCACCCCTGCTGTCGTTTTAGTTCGTTTTTGGGTGGACCAATATACGGCCAACATATCAAAGGTTTCTGAAGAACTTTTCAGATTTACGAAAAATTTGAATACAATAAAGCCGCAGCCGGTCCACAGTCATGCAGCAAAAGTTATAAAATTTCACGATTTTTTTTCTCTACTTCCATAATAAAACAGTGAGAAGGCAATAACGTTCCGGCAAAAATGTCCCCCATGCCGGACACCACTAACTTCATTCCGGCAATAATGTCACCCATGCCGGACAACCAATAATTTCATTCCGGCAATAATGTCCCCCATGCCGGACACCAATAATTTCATTCCGGCAATAATGTCCCCCATGCCGGACACTAGTAATTTGATTCCGGCAATAATGTCCCCCATGCCGGACAACCAATAATTTCATTCCGGCAATAATGTCCCCCATGCCGGACACCAATAATTTCATTCCGGCAATAATGTCTCCCATGCCGGACACCACTAAATTCATTCCGGCAATAATGTCCCCCATGCCGGACACCACTAAATTCATTGCGGCAATAATGTCCCCCATGCCGGACACCAATAATTTCATTCCGGCAATAATGTCTCCCATGCCGGACACCAATAATTTCATTCCGGCAATAATGTCTCCCATGCCGGACACCAATAATTTCATTTAGGCAATAATGTCCCCCATGCCGGACAACCAATAATTTGATTCCGGCAATAATGTCCCCCATGCCGGACACCAATAATTTCATTCCGGCAATAATGTCCCCCATGCCGGACAACCAATAATTTCATTCCGGCAATAATGTCCCCCATGCCGGACACCAATAATTTCATTCCGGCAATAATGTCTCCCATGCCGGACACCAATAATTTCATTCCGGCAATAATGTCTCCCATGCCGGACACCAATAATTTTATTCCGGCAATAATGTCCCCCATGCCGGACACCAGTAATTTCATTCCGGCAATAATATCCCCCATGCCGGACACCACTAAATTCATTCCGGCAATAATGTCCCCCATGCCGGACACCACTAAATTCATTGCGGCAATAATGTCCCCCATGCCGGACACCAGTAATTTGATTCCGGCAATAATGTCCCCCATGCCGGACACCAATAATTTCATTCCGGCAATAATGTCTCCCATGCCGGACACCAATAATTTCATTTAGGCAATAATGTCCCCCATGCCGGACACCAGTAATTTGATTCCGGCAATAATGTCCCCCATGCCGGACAACCAATAATTTCATTCCGGCAATAATGTCCCCCATGCCGGACACCAATAATTTCATTCCGGCAATAATGTCCCCCATGCCGGACAACCAATAATTTCATTCCGGCAATAATGTCCCCCATGCCGGACACCAATAATTTCATTCCGGCAATAATGTCTCCCATGCCGGACACCAATAATTTCATTCCGGCAATAATGTCCCCCATGCCGGACACCAATAATTTTATTCCGGCAATAATGTCCCCCATGCCGGACACCAGTAATTTCATTCCGGCAATAATATCCCCCATGCCGGACACCACTAAATTCATTCCGGCAATAATGTCCCCCATGCCGGACACCACTAAATTCATTGCGGCAATAATGTCCCCCATGCCGGACACCAGTAATTTGATTCCGGCAATAATGTCCCCCATGCCGGACACCAATAATTTCATTCCGGCAATAATGTCTCCCATGCCGGACACCAATAATTTCATTTCGGCAGTAATGTCCCCATGCCGGACACCAGTAATTTGATTCCGGCAATAATGTCCCCATGCCGGACAACCAATAATTTCATTCCGGCAATAATGTCCCCATGCCGGACACCAGTAATTTCATTCCGGCAATAATGTCCCCATGCCGGACAACCAATAATTTCATTCCGGCAATAATGTCCCCCATGCCGGACACCAATAATTTCATTCCGGCAATAATGTCTCCCATGCCGGACACCAATAATTTCATTCCGGCAATAATGTCCCCCATGCCGGACACCAATAATTTCATTCCGGCAATAATGTCCCCCATGCCGGACACCAATAATTTCATTCCGGCAATAATGTCCCCCATGCCGGACACCAGTAATTTCATTCCGGCAATGATGTCCCCCATGCCGGACACCAATAATTTTGTTCCGGCAATGATGTCCCCCATGCCGCAGACCTGGAAGTTTGTTATGGCAATAATATCCCTACGGTAACCAGTGCCCCTCACCTGTTTTAGACTGGTAGCGCTGTGGTAACGCTGGTGGCAGCTTTTTAAAGGTCACCGATTGACCTGAAAATCAGCTTTCCGTTGTAGGTCCCTCATGTCACCATTCTGGCCAAAGAGGTACGGTTTTGGAGATGGTGGCATGGGGGACACGGCAAAAATGTCCGGGGGGACAGGGGGAACATTTTTGCCGGTCACAGTTGTAGGCAATCCAGATATTTTTGTCTTCAGGACGTGTAAATGGTTCCGTCGCTTATTATACCAATTGCGCCAACACCAATCGCGACATACTTACATCGAATTTCAACCTTTACATACTTACATCGAAGCTCGAAAGAGGCATGATTGGCTGGGCTTCGATGTAAATCCATTTTCGCTCGAAGTCTGTCGCGGGGCGTTGACGAAAGCCGTTACACAGATAGGCGTACCTTGTAACGGGTCTAAGCGACGCCCAGTTACTTACAAACTTCGGTTTTCTGCGATTTTGATTGGCTGGTCAACATTTTGAGTTAGATCGAGGCTGCCCACCACCAATAGCAAAATTCGAAATCACGTGGTTTTTCTCCATACTTTCCGCTGTTTGTGGAGTTAACACAGTAAAACAACGCGTTCTGCTGATTTTTTCCAAGTTCTTATTTTTATTTTTTTTAAACTTTAAGTTTCAGTTTTGTTAATAAAATGGAGATTTATAGTGGTAAATGTTTGACACCCTTATAGTTATGTCCACAGTGCAGGGAAGCCTGCATTTCTGGGATTCCAGAGAAAAATTGTCAATTTAACTTTACAGTACTGTTTAGCCAAATGGGTTCTCATCTTTGGGACTTTTTTAACCTGAGCTTTGATGATTGTCGACTGCGTATTACAATTCGCAAAGAAGGCCAAATGTGCTTAATATCTGTTTGGCTTTCTTTGATAATTTTTAATATTCGCGGCACAGTTTGTTGGCGCCGTATCGCAGGGAATCCTGCTTGCTGGCTATCCAGCTGCAGCTGATGGTGACTGCCTTCTGTACTTCAGTTCTTGTTCCGCTTTAACACCCGACTGCCACTATTATTACTAGACAGCCTTGCACAGTAAGTCGGATAAATATTTCATTTCATATTGATGGGATAAAATATAAATGGGCATGATTTATTTTAGTTAGTTTTAATTCTGGCTTGCATTTTATGGCAGTAAATGTGCTTACTACACTATACTGTAGCAGAGCGGGTTCCCGCATTGATCTGGCTACCCAGAAATACAATTACTTAACCGTATTATGTTACCGTATATTTCTAACTTATTGTAGTTATAATAAGCCTTTTTGGCGCTCTTGTGATCGCGGGTATGAAGTTAGAGCAATATTCGTTGTAAAGAAATGTTATGTTGCATGGAACATAAAATGTGAGTGCAGCGTCTATTAATGTATGTGCGTCCTGGCTGTTCTGCGCACGTTGTCCGGGTTAACCCGGACAAACATACACGCAAGCCGTGAAAACGGGCGCGGTTTTGCATACTTTGTATGTAAATGCACGCTGAATTCGGTGTAAGTAAGTCCCTGATGCGCCTATGCGCAAATTACTATATTATCCTCCGAAATTATACAACAGTGCCTGATCTTACTACGTCATGCTATGGATATCCTCGATATTCTGATACTGTTCTCACGACAGCAGTGGTCTAACTTTATCGGCGACCGTGCAACCATAATGTACAAACTGTGCAGCACAGTAACAGCCAACACCAAAATCATTTACCTCATCGGTAACTGGGAGAAATGTTTGCACCATCTGGCGAACATTATTCTACCGTTTCTGCGCGTGAAACTCGATTGGTTGATCATCGCTGACAATTCCGTCCTAAAGTTTCACGAGTTTATAGAATTCCCTAATCTATCCTGGGTATACTGGCCTATGTTGCGAACGAAAGATGATTTTGCTACATTCCAAACCACGTTTCAGCCGGAGGCCGATTATGCCACTGTGCTGCGCCACCTGTAGCTGAAGAACTGCTGCTTTAATAGCAGGCTGTCAATGTGTTTTACGTCGATATCGTACAAGTGTCCTGAGGACCATCGACTCCGCAACACCCGGTCCTTTCGCTCATTAGCATGTTATAAGGAGCCGGTCGTTTTTGCATTTCCTTATTGGAAGTATACGTTTACGGAGTCCACAACATGCACGTAGCCGGCAGCCTTTCAATCAGCGCTGGAAGAGGGGTGTCCCACACTTCCCAATAGCAAAATCAGAGCCATGCTAACCTGGCTTGATTCTTTGACGGAGGGCGATTTACGAAAGAAATGCGTTGGGATCTGGACATTTTTTCCGCTGTGTTATGAACTGTGAGTGTAAATGGGTAAAATGTTCGACAAAAAGCTTGAAAACGCTTTCAAATGATGACAGTTAAAACGGTGCGGCATTACTGTTGGTGTAGATGGAAGAAAAAAAAGCCCAAAAACATCGATCACGTCAAAAACGATGTGGCTACCAGGCTGCCTCCGAAGTGTTTGCTCATGCTGACCCTCTCTTTGTTGTTGCCCGTCGCGGATACGTCCGAGGTTGATGCAGGCTAAGGTGAATCCGACTGAAAGTACACTCAAACGTCAAAAATGAGCACCAGATTTTTTAAAAGGCATTCGTGCACATGCCATCTGTGGAATAACGCGTTTCCTTGACTATTAATCGTCTCAGGTGTTTTTACATTTCACATTCAGACTTTCAAACCAACCTTGAGTTTAGGGATATGTCGATTTTGCCGAGGTCAGCTTCTGTGCGCCAGAACAACCGCATGCAGCATAATTCGCCGCATTTAGTGAGCTTGACCACTAAATTCCTTATCTGTAGTCTGTACTTACATATACGGCTACAACGCACTTCCTTGTTACCAAGCCATTCAGGAAAAAGGATGAGGATTCAACAAAAAAGTTAAAATTCGTTCAACCCCTAATTATTTGCAGTGCTTAGGAGTAAAAACTCTGACCGTGTTGTACCTTTTCACGTTCATTTTTCTTCTTTCCAAGATACGAGTACGTACAATTTAAGACCAAACGGTCACGCGCTCCAATACCGAGCGAGCATTCCTTGCGCAAGTGGCGTAGTGCACTGTACGATTACGTTCAAATATACGGCTGTCGCACTGTTCACTGCGCCGCATGCGCACGGAATGTTCGTTATGGGAACTCGCGACCGTTTAGTCTTTAATTGTATCAATTAAGGATTAGACGGAATTAAAGATTAAAGAATTAAAGATTACAATTGTAAATATTAGTTCATAGTCGATAAAGCTAAAACCAATTTGCAATGATGCAGGTATCTGCATACTACACTCGTATAACTGTTTTATCTGTACTGTAATAATAATTATTACTAATTTATTAGTACATGCCTTGGCGTACGAGGTTCGGACTCACACAGGTGTATCAAACAAGACTATTCACTATGACTCGACTTCCCATTCCTCCATACCTCCTGAAGGCTCTGTTTACCCTGGTTACTTCGGGTCATCATTTTCGGACAGAAACTGGACGATGGGATGGAACTGCGCACGACAAGCGACTATGCTCCTGCTGTGAGACGGTGGATACGGAGGAGCACAGGCCTTTTCGTGTGTCCGGCGTTCGAACCTCGTCGACAGCTAATTTGGTCCAAGATCGAAATTCTGAGACCGCAATGGACGACGCTGACAAATTCTTCTATAATGTTTTGAGACTGGGCGTGTTTTTCAATGACGCTGATAAACACTTGTTGTTTTGGATCAACAAATTCATATATTTCGTCCTAAAAGATGCTACACGATGGTACCTTAAGGGCAACGGCCCGGTACATAGCGTCAAAAATTGGGATACATACACTAAAACTTTCGCTTTCGCGCACCCCGAATCACATTTTTTAATACATTATGTCATTCTAAACTGAATCTAAAGCTAAATTATTTGTATGCATTGTTTTGAAAAGCCTTTGCGCGGGCAACATCTGGTTGCCGAGATATGGCGTACTAAAATGGGCGAAAAGTTTAAATGCATTGTTGAGTACCAAAAGTCTGGTTATTACCCGATCTTCTTGAAACTTTGCTATAAAAGACATATAAAATTTTTGAAATTCATTTTAAAATCGGAAAAAAATGCTATGGATTCTTTCGACTTCATAGCCATGTGTCTTTTATAGCAAAGTTTCGAGAAGATCGGGTAATAAATACAAAAACAGTAAGACAGTATTGTGAGGAGAGAAGCGGTTCACGTACAGCGACAAAATCTTTCAAATGATTTCAACGTATTGCGCCGTGGTGCGATGGTACTGCTTACGCGGATCTAACGACGTAGCCGGGGTTCGATTCCCCCATCGGCGCCTTTTTCAGCCGTTTCTCGGTTTCCCTCGGATTTCGCCCTGCTGATGTAACAAGTACAAAACAAATGCCATTACATTCACTGATGTCCGAAAATCTAACCGCTAATGATCTCCAGTTTGTCCTCCACAGAGTAACTTTGACGCTTTCATCAGGAGTCCACTTTTAAATAGCATTAGCGACTCAAGGATCGGTGAAACAAGAGTATTTTGTGGAGATCTACGCAAACAACCATGTACGGAAACATTGCTAACGTTGCTCGCTACTATTCGACGATTTTGTGACTGCATCCGGGTAACTGTATGCAATTATATTTAACCGCAGTTGAATGTTGTGCGGAGGTTCTCTACACCGGTAAAACTACATTCGGTTCCGCGAAAGGTGTATGTAACTCTTATAAAGAGGTTGTGAGCGCAGGCGTACATGCGTACACCCTCGCTTTGGCAGTCTGTTGTGTTTTGTTGCACGCCCGCCTACGCGTGGCGAAAGCATAGTGTTCTGCGCGCACCCGCATCATGTGGCGGCTACGTGCGCACTTTTCACGCTTGCTGCAGTCAGCAATGCGGAGTTGTCCACGAGGAAATTCTATCGAATTTAGTCTGGTTATAAATTTCTAGCAATCACGCCGTTTCTCGCTTTCTGTAGCGTAGGCGTATTTATAGCATTGCTAGTCTTTTTGGTAGGCAGAATTCCGTCAATTCTGTTCCTACGCGTGAACCTTCATCAGGTCCACGCTCATATGGTAGCAAGAGTCGTGTTTCTCCAGGATAATCTGTGAGTTTTTTCCGTCCATCCGACGAGGTGTGGAAGAAGTCTCGCGAGAAAGGGCTCGCGTACGGTCCAGTGGCGAAGGAGCGTTTGGATCTCGACAGCAGATCAGCACCAGTGTGTCTCTACTGAGTAGAGCACGCTGTACTGACCTGACGCGATCAAGGCTACTGAAGTAGCTCTGATCGGAGGGCACAAGCGCCGAAAAGATCGCCGCAAGAGGCAGAAGCCCGAAGGGGGCGCGAGTGGGCAAGCCACTTTTGGCTGTCGGGTGTGGAGTTTTCAGGTGCGTCTCTACTGAGTAGAGCGCACACATTATACGCGCTCCCCAAAAGGAGGTCGAGCGCCCCTGTCGTTGCTAACGTCAAGGCACGACAGAAGACCCGCAGCCAGCAAGTCTTTTGGTCGACGCACCGCTGCGTCCTGTCGCATCGAGACAGAAGGGGTTAGCGACTGGCCCAGGAGAAGTCAGTATAATCGTTGGAGGAACTGGAGGATTCGCGGAAGGACGCGCAGGATCGATTTCTGGATCACGGAGACGATCAGGTCAGATTTTCGTTTATTAATTTCGCCATTGGCGTAAGGGTAAAATTTGCAATTCTGATTGGTCGGTGATGAGCTGAGCAGAAAAGTAGGCGGCACTTTTGCACACGGCGCGCTAGCGAAAATTTTCGGATTTTGACGTGACGTCACTCTGCCTTATAATTTGAAAAACAACTCACCTGATTGGTCGTTTATAAACGCTGTGATTGGCGCAGACGTAAAGCTAAAGTTAGCTTAGAAGTAAGCCAATTAGAAGCTGAGATTTCGTAAGGAGGCGGAGTTTTTGCGCACGGCACTCAAGATTGTGACGTAGCTAACCAAGAAAATTTTCTGAACCAACTGACGAGAAGTTGACCTTTACCAAAAATTTTGACGAGATTGATGACCTTTAGCAAAAGCTAAAAGCTGAAGAAATAACGTTCGTTCTGAGGAAATCTAAGTTGATTTCTTAATAAAATCGAAAAATATTCTCAGGCTAGACATTTCTGACCGAAGTTGAGCAACCTTTAGAGTGACCTTTAGCCAGTGCTTGCTTACTGTTCACGTGTAAAAGTCGCGTAACGTAATCTAACACACGTGTCAGAAACATTATTAGCATCGTCCAAGTTATCCGATCATCAATAAACCCAAAGACATGGATCAAGATACAGACGGTAATGAACCGGTCTCAGCGGGTAGTCAGAGAGAACGGTCAGAAAACCCTTACGAGCGGAAATTAAAGCCGTTCACACGTCCAGTGGAACATGAAAGAGCAACTCGAGCTCAGAAGACCTTTGGGAGGAAGGACACCAAAGGTTCAGAAGCCACATACCAAAAGGCTCTGAAGGAAACCTTGAACAAAGAGAGCTCGAGTGATGGTAGTCAAAACTCTGGACGGCACGCCGATGACGGCACGGTAGACCAGTCAAAGGTCACCGAAGAGAACGGCTACGGATGGACAGAATAAAGATGACTTGAAGGCCGAGACCGGAGGAATGGCACGGTCGGCCGAAAAGGTCAAGGAGGAAAACGCGGACCAAGTTGAGAAAGTGACGAAGTCAGTCAAAGGTCACCGAAGGTGGTGGCGCCGTCAGCAGCAACGAGCTGATCGACGAGGAAAGGTCAAACAGGATGACCTTTCGGAAAACTCACTGTTCTTACAAGAACAGCTGGAAGAGAACGGTACTAGCCCCACGTCAAGTGACAAGTTTTACACTGACGATGAAGACGAAACGACGGTACAGATGTCTTCCACACGGCAATGAAGGAGGCAAACTTAACGAAAGGAATGTTTGATACGACCTCCAGGACAAGCCAGAAGAGACCTTTGAAGGAATGGCGTCAGAAGAGCTGACGACCGGACCAAAGGTCACCATCACCAAAAACATCCGTAATGAATGGATTAGCAGCGTCAAGGAACTCGAGCAGTTACTTGACGAGAAGGAGAGCCAAGCATTCGCTGCCATTCGAGAACAACGGAATAAAACTATCGAAGTCGAAGCAAGGCTGTATGTGATGGAGAAGAAAGGTCACGCTCGAAGACGAAGCGCAACAATGGAAAGTCAGATTTGAAGTTCAGAAACAAGCAGCGGAAGATCTAAGGAAAATGGTCGAAGATCGAGACGCGGAAGGCATATCATGCAGAAGAAGACGGTCTGTCCGAGGAAGCAGCTGAAAGGTCACGGAAATAGCAGAATTGAAAAATGAGCGTGACCTTTACAGCCAAAGTCAAGGAGGCCGAAACGTGACGAATCTCTAGCAAATGCGACGAAGTTCACCGGAAGGTCACCAGCTTGACGGCTGACATCTCGAAACTGAAGGATGACCTTAAATTACGGAAGACCTCGTCACACGTTACAAAGCAGAATTAAAAGAGATGAAAAGGAAACACAACGAAGCGGAAAGCCAGAGAGATCAAGCAGCAAAGGAACTGCTTGAACTGGCTGAAATAACAAAAACTGAATTCAAGCGACTCAATGACGAAATCGACAACCAAAAGAAAGAAGCAAAGAAGTGGTTGAAGGAAGCACAACGGTGTGACGAACGGGTCACTGTGCTAGAAGTCGTGAATAAAGAAGGAAAGACAGAAAATGAAAACAAAAGAAGAGATCGCCAAATTGAGCGATGAATCAGTCGGATTGGCTACTTCCGCAATGGAAAAGGATGATAAAATTACGGAACTAAAAGTCCAACTGAAAGCAGTTGAGGAAGAGTGCCAAGCGAGAGGAAGGACCCTCGCAGACAGAGCGGATCGTATTACACGATTGGAAGCAGAAGCTGAGATCCTAAAAGCAGCGAAAATGGATCTCGATAAGACCCTTGATAACAGGGCCAGTACAATCTTCGAGCAAATGAGAAAGGTCACCGAAGCAAACAACGATTACGAGAAACTGCGGAAGGACGCAAATGAAACCGTGAGACAGCTACAAGAAACAATTAAACAAAGAGACGAAGAAATCAAGACTCTCAAACGCTCGGCAAAACAGAAGGAAACTGAGATCCAACAGCCGGAACGAATCGAATCTCCGCCCCTGGATACGGTGAAGTCCACACCGTCGAAGGTAGCTTTCATTTCCAAGCTCCTTAAAGACGGGGACGGCCGAGAAAACTAAGATCAAAGCTGGTCAACCGAAATACCACCGGATACGGGAAGTCAGGACGAAGGTGGGGTTCAATCCAACAACAAGAAAGAGGGGACCGAGGAAACAATCGTCTACAAATCTGACCATCAACCAGATAATCATGAAGATCCACGAGTTCGCCAAAACGAGCAGGACCGGTGGGGCTCTCGGCAAGAAGAGAAGGACCGAGGGAATACAACCGCTACAAATCTGACGCATCAACCAGAATCAGAAGATTACGAGTTCGAGAGCAATGTCAGCGCTGATCGACTACAACGGCAACCGAGAAGCCTTACTCGGTTGGATCCGTCAGGTCAAGGAGACTCAGAAGACGTATGACCTTTCGGATGCAGCAATGATGCTGAAGTCGCCAACGCAGTCAAAGGGACGCGAAGGCATGGTTTGACGCGGAAAGAGAAATCGATGACAAGAAGAGGCGGAAGAGTTAACCGTCGATGAATGGATGACAAAGTTCAAAGAACATTTTGGCGATCGTGACGAAGGGTCAACGCCTTACGAAGCGATGACGAGAAAGTTCGAGGCTGGCAAAGAAACGCTTGACCAGTTCTATCAGGCGATCATGCGCTTCAAGTCGAAACGGATCATAACTGAGAAGCAGGCTATCGGATTCCTGATTCAAGGATGTAAGAATGACAGTGACCTTTATAAGGCACTCCGAGCACAGAAATTCCATAACCCAATGGATATCAAGGAATTCTTCCGCACCTGGTCGACTGGCGAAGAAAAGTATAAGGTCACGAGAGGCAATCGAGTCCAAGATGATTGCGTGATCATCCGATCGGGCCAGATCGAAGAAGTCGCGAATGGGCGACAGAACCAGTTGTGCTCGACGCCGGTGCCAGGATATAATACGGAATTCCCGCCTTTTAGGCACTCAAGAAGTGACCTTTGGCAACGGTCGAAATGAAGGTCAGGTATCGTACGCGACGATCGCGGCGATACAAACAGCTGTTCAGAAGTAGCTAAGCCTGCGATTGCGGCGATCCAAGCATCAGCTCAGCAAGCGGCAAGACAAAACAGAATCCGCAAGGAACGCGCAAAGGAATGCCCTGAATGGAGGGCTCGGTGGTCAAGGAATGGCTCAGGCGAATCCGGGCTTTGCTGGCCAGGGATTCAACGGCGGCGGGGGAAACCAGGAAACTTCCGACCGAACCGCGGACAAGGGAAATCAAGGACCACGATACGGGTCGCGAGTAGAGCGCCTGTTCACCATGATCGACGGATGGGTGGTCAATAACGCGCTGACATGCCAGAACTGCATGTACGGCAACCACTACACACAAGCGTGTTCGTTCACGGGAACACCGTGGAATCAGAACCCCAACCGGGTCGTGTATGAAGAATGGTTGATGCTGCGTAATAATCATGGCGGATGGCGCAACGCAATGGCAAATGGTTATGTGCCACAATCACGCCAAGGCGGACGGTATGCTGGCCAAGGTGGCCAAGGGAATTTCGCCGGTCAAGGGCCAGGCTAACTACAACAATCCAGGCTAACTACAACAATCAAGGAGGCCAGGGCAATTTTGGCGGCCAAGGAATTTCGCTGGTCAAGGTGGCCAGTGGAACAACGCTGGTCAAGGTGGCCAGTGGAACAACGGAGGTCAAGGCGGCCAGGATAACTTCGAGGCCAAGGCAACTTCGCCGGTCAAGGTGGCCAAGGCGGAGGAAACGGCGGATATGGCCCGGTTAGAGGCGGCTCGAGGTAGAGGCAGAGGCCGCGGCGGAAATCGCGGAAATTACGGCGGCGGCCAATGGAATGGTGGTGGTCAAGGTGGCCAATGGAACGGTGCTGGTCAAGGAGGCCAGTGGAATAATGGTGGTCAAGGTGGCCAGAATTTTGCCGGTCAAGGTGGCCAGGGCAATTTCGCCGGTCAAGGTGGCCAGGGCGACTTCGGCGGGCAGCAAGGCGGTTTCGTCGGTGGAACCAGAACGGTTTCGGTCAGCAAGGCGGAGGTTTTAACTTCGCCCCGGCGAATGGTGCCGGTCAGGCGCAAGGTGCGCCGGTTCAGGAACGTTCAAGGTCAGGCGCCGGTGAGCCTACTGATCGTCCGGAACCGAAACCACCGGATATAGAGGAGCAAGGTGCTCCGCTGCAGGCAAGGACCGCAGCGAGAAAGGGATGCTGCGAAAGTAACGCAAAGACCCGGAAAGAAATCCGAGGATTCGAGAAAGTAACTCGAAATCGAAGGCCTGTAAAGGTCAAGAGAAGGTGTTAAAAGATTGCCGCAAGGACGGAAGAATTTGACCGAAAGGTCACCGCAGAAAGTAACTGCGGGAAGTCAAGAAAGTAACTTGACTCCACCCGGGGCCGACCGAAAGGTCACCGCAGAAAGTAACTGCGGGAACAGGGCTGATGGAAGGGCATCAACTCTGCATCCGACAGCAGAAAGTAACTGCAAATCAAGAAAGTCACGAAAGTAACGTGACGCTGCAAGGACAGCAGACCCAAAGGTCACCGCAGAAAGTAACTGCGAGCAAAGGTCACGAAAGTAACGTGACGCTGCAAGGACAGCAGACCTAAAGGTCACCGCGGAAAGCAACCGCGAGGAAGAGTGAAGCTACTGCGAAAGACGCAAGCGGAAATCTCAAGCGAAGAGGATGATGAAACACATCACGCGAGATTCCAAAAGTTCGTCGAAAACACGTTTGAAGTTGACGGAATGACCGTAACCGTGCAACGAACGCACGAAGGCGGTCCAGATAGACCGAAATTCCTTGAGCAGATGGCAAAAGTATTTCAAGCAAGAGCTGCCGAGAAAGATCACGGAAGGGCCGTGACTGCGCAAGGTGCGCAAGAGACCGAAAGGTCACCTCAAGCGAGAGTTGAAGAAGTGAAAGGTCACGAGGATTGCCAGTGCACAGACTCAAGAGTCACTGAAAGAGAAAGGTCACGGTGAAGTCGCCGATGAACCGAAAGGTCAAGAAAGTAACTTGACTCTGCGAATGGCGCAGCAAACAGTGAAACAGAGCGAAGGGGCACAGCAAGTCTCAGATGACTCTCTGATGAGGCAAACACTCTACAACAGAAGATGGAGTGGCAAAAGTGGCTTACAGACCAAATGGACGACACGGTATGTGGAAACCAGTTCCTCCGCCACAAAGGTCACCGCAAGATGTGAGAATTCCAGAGAAGCTTACTGGGAAGAAAGAGAGAAACAAGATTGGCGGATGAGAAAGCATCTCGAGGAAATGGTAAAGCTTCACAACCGAAAGTTCAAGAGTACTGGAAAGAGAAGAACCAATGTGACGAAAATAACCGTCAGTTTCGAGAGCGGATTGAGAAGGGTGAATTACCGCCTCAGTATGGTGAGAAAGTGCCTTTACAAAGGTCAACAAATGGCGGATTTTTCATGTCAAGACCGGAAAGGTCACCGGACTTAGCGCAAACTCCGCAGAAGGAGAAGTCGTATGACATGACAGAAGCAATCCGGAATGACAACGAAAGGTCACCGCCAAGAACTGACGGATTGTCATCTCAAATCGATCCAACTCGCACGAATAACGAAATTGCGAAGAAAATTACCGATTGGATGAAAGAAAACGACCATAAGATGGTTGTGTACGAAAGGTCACCAGAGAAAAAGAGTGAAGATGACGAGATGACCTTTGCGGATGAAATTACGCAAGAGATAATGGCAAAGTTGCAAGAAAAACCGTCCAAAGATGTGCGCAATGAAAGGTCACAATACGAAGTTATTGCGCAAGTGATAAAAGGTCACGAGAACGCACAAGAGAAGGGTTTAATGTGCGAAGTGGCAAAGGTCACGGGTAAAGAAAACGCTGCGAAGGAGCAGGCGAATGTCTTACCGAAATCAAAACGGATCGAAAAGTTCTCAGATGTGCGACCCGACGTACCGAAACGGATAGATCGTTGGAGCTCAAAAGGTCTGATAGAGAGCAAGCACACTGCACCAATTCCAGTCAAGTGTCGAATAAGAGTCTTGAAACTCGAAGATGGAAATTTACCGAAACGAATAGAAGCTTACACGCCACGGAAGTCAAATTGGAAATAAAAGGTCATGGCAATGCTTGACACGGGCGCCGAGACGTCTTTGATTTGTCAACAGTTCTGTGAAAGGAATGGCCTCCAGACTGTAAGACTACCACCGAAAAGAAGGTGATGATCAAAGGATCAGCGGAACGTCAGGCTTCGAAGTAACGCACTACTGCGTAGCACCAGTGACCTTAAGAAGGAAAACGAGTCAACACTCGTTTTACGTCAGACCAGCGTCAGACGATGTCCAAGTCTTACTGGGATTCGACTTCCTCGCAAAGAAATTCATCCTGATAGACGGGATGACGAGGAAGAACGAGAAACTGAAGCTGAAGATGACGAGCCGAAATCCTCCGCAAAAGTTTCAATGCAGGAAAGGTCACCGAACTTCAACAAAGAAATAATTCGGGTAACGGCTATCCCAGTACCAGAGGCACAGGATCGAAAGATAATAAACAAAACGAGAATGGTGGAAATCTAATCCCAGTACCAGAGGCACAGGGATTAAAAAAGGCTGAAAGAAGCAAAAGGTCACTGAAGTCGAAAGGACACAAAGGTCACCAACGATGGAACAAATCAAGATAATGCAAGCAGAAGCACTGATTGCAAAGAAACAGTCGCTAGTGCCAGGAATGGAGTGGTCAGGCTACTCCCAGTACCAGAGGCACTGGGCACGAGAATGGTTGGGCCCAGGACAGAGCCAGGACTGATGAACAGCGACGAAAGAGCACTATTCTCGGAAATACGAGATCAAGCCAAAGCAACTGGATGCAAGCCATAAAGCAACTGACAAGGAAAACGAGCATGCAGGAAAACGACTGCTTTATCACGTGGTTCGAAAACGGAGCACTTTCGAGCCGCGTGATAAGGCAAGAGGGCGGATGAAAGGTCGAGACACGCGCCTGCGAAGAGGTAGCAGAGAGTAGTCGTCGTCTTACTTCCGAACCACGCTCTGCAGATGAAGAAATCGAAGTCATCGAAATATCATCAGATAACAGCGTAATCGAATTCATAAACGATGACGAATGGACAGATACCGATTCCGGAGAAACGGATAAGCGAGTTATCGTCCGTCCTGAACCGAGACAACGGATGCCGGAAGGGAACAATCGCGTCATTTCCGCAAACCAAGAGAATGGACTGCGGAAGAGAGAGCAACCTCTTGCCATCATGATTGGCACGACAGCGATGACCTTTCGATAGCGCGACCTCAAGAAAGATGTGCAAAATGCATGCAAGAAATGACACAAGATGACCTTTCGGAATGGCCGAAATGCAATGCAGCAATTGCGCGTCATAAAAGACAAGAAGAAATAGAGGTCAAGTCGATTATGAGAACACTTCCCATGCCGGAACTGTCAAAAGCAACTTACCTTTGGCAATGTTATCGAGAATGGTTATCGGTAGTTAAGAACTACATCATCTCCAGAGGAAAGTGGCTCCATCATTGGCAGCAAGAAGCGGATAACTTCTATTCCTGAAAAGGCGGATAAAAGCGACCCGTGGTATACAAACCCGATTACAAAGCTCGACAGAGAAAGGCGACGAGCAATGGAAGAGAACGAAATATGGGAACAAGCTAGGGTTGACTTATTTTGGGAATTCAGAGTCAATTATCTATGGAAAGGTCAAGGACGAGCAATCATTTTCCCAATCGGACTCGGCACAGTAGTGTACGAATTATTTGACCTTACCAGGCCTGCCTCTCAAAAGGGAAATTTAAGAGAATGGAACAAACAATGGGGCAAAATCCTCGAAGAAGTACCGATATACAGGAGAAATCCCTGAATTAAAGGTCACGCGAAAAAGACGCGAAACTCGGATTATTTGGCTATCTGAGAAAAAGGTGACCTTTGCACCAGATCCAGATGGAGTGGAGTATCCCGAAAGAGGCGGAGATACTTGGTGCATGTATGAGACGGTACCGAACAATGACTGGACTACAGAAGAACTGATGGCAAATTGCGTCTTTATCGGCGATAAGAGACCGAAAGGTCACAGCACAAGCGCTGAAAGAAAGCGGCACAAGCGCCGAAGAAGAAAAGAACAAAGATAACGGCACAAGCGCCGAAGAAACCAAAGAAAAGAAGAACAAGAGGTCAGCACAAGTGCTGCTCAAGAAAACGGCACAGGCGCCGAAGAAGAGGAACCAACGCACACGGCGTATGAGTTGGCTCAGATGATCAAGGAACTGAACCAGGCGTTTCGGGATAAGGAAAACGGAATCCCGGTAACAGAGGCAAAAAAGGCTCAAATGTCGCCGCAAGAGAAGAAAGCGTCGTTAGTGGCTTCACTATAAAGGTCACTCGGTAACGGTGAGGAAGGGCCACCAACCGAGAAGAACGAAAGGTCACTAAACGCGATGTTGGAAGAGGAGCCAGAAAGGTCAGTTCCGAAAGTTGACGAAGGAACCACCTGAAACTGGCGAGGAAGGGCCGCCAGTTGGAAAAGCAAAAAGGTCACAGAATACCGCTCAAGCAGATGATAGCTCGGAAGACGAGAAAGGGATAGGTCACGAGCAAGGATTCGTGCAAACACGAACAAATCCGAGGATAGCAGCACGAAACGGACGAAAACCAAGGAAACGGACAAACCTCTGCCCGAAAAAGCGAAAAGCGAAAAAACTTAGCGCTCCCAAGGATGAAGGCGATGACCTTTCAACAGAAAGTGAAGACGAGGGTGTCGATGAACGACCAATCGGAAAAAAGGAGGAAGGTCAAGCGCTTGAGGCTAATAATAGCAGCGAATCCGACTCGGAATTCCCGAGCACAAGTGACAACTCGACCACTTCTGAAGATTCTGGAGTGAGTGACCTTTCGGATCAAGAAGATCTGCTTGACCTCGACGAAGACGATGAAAAGAACGAACAACAAGAGAAAGAGATCATTGTTCGAAGAATTAAAGTGCAGAAAGCAAGAATCACTCGCGTGAAGGTCAAGATGGGCGTTCATGTGCCACGGAATCAGAAGCTGATGTATACAGCAACTCCTCAAAAGGATAATGAAGTCCAACCGAGAACGGAGTCACGGACCATAACGGCACTCGATTCGAAATCATTATCGAAAACCGAAGCAAAAGCCGAAAGACCGTAAGGAAGGGCCAATTTCTCGGTTACGTAGAACATTACGAACACCTCGAGAATGTAAAGGTCAACTCGGCTACTGTCGTGAAAACATCCTTGAAGATCCCGAAGTGGACGCAAAGACGAAAGAAGAACTGAACGACATAATTGAAAGATTAAAGTTAGGACCAGACCTAACTGAGGAACAAAAGAATGACGTGCGAAACGCATTTTGGGAGTTTTGGAAAGTTCTCCCCACGTCAAAGAAACCGTATGGCGACGTCAAAGGGGTAACGCACACTATTGACACAGCCGATGCCAAACCGGTTAAATGCAATCCAGCAAGAACAAGTTGGAAAGGTCGTGAATTCATCACAAAGCACATCGAAGAGATGCTACAGCAAGATGTTATTGAACCATCCGATGCGGAATGGAGTTTTCCGGTCGTACTCGCCGCAAAGAAGAATGGCGACGGAACTATGGGAACAAGATTCTGCGTCAATTACATTTTGCTGAACAAGCTGACGAAAAAGAACAACTATCCACTGCCGAACCCAGACGAACTGCTTGACGCATGCGCGGAAACAAGTACTACGGCAAGATGGACTTACAAAGTGGCTTCTGGCAGATCCCAATGGATCCAGCCTCGAAAGATAAGACAACTTTCGTCACGCAGGACGGAATGTTCCGTTTCAAAAGAATGCCTTTTGGAGTCTGCAATGGACCTGCGACCTTTCAACTTTGTATGGATAAAGTCTTGTCGAACGCAAAGAGAATGGGATGCGTTTTCGGCTATATCGATGACGTATCTTCGCAGGGAAAGACCTGGAGATCTTCATGCAGAACTTAAGGAATGTCCTTCAAAGTTTGGTCGACGCAGGCTTCACAATTAAGCCGACGAAATGCGAATTTGGCATGCGCGAAATGGGATTCTGGGGCATATCCTCAGCGAGAATGGTATTAAAATGGATCCCGAAAAGGTCATGGCAGTTAATGGCCAAAAGAAACCGACAACTGAACGGCAGTTAAGGTCATTCCTCGGATTAGCGAACTATTACCGAAAGTTCATCCTTGGATACGCGCAAAAGACGGCGCATCTCTACGAATTCATAAGACATGACAAGAACATCAAAAGAGATTGGTCAGCAATCCATGACCAAGAATTCAATGACCTTAAAGCGCTATGCAAGGATCCAGTATTAAAGTTCGATCCGACAAAGCCGACAGTGATCGAGTGCGACGCATCAAAGGAAGGGCTAGGTGCGATCTTGTCCCAAGATGGACATCCCATTGCATACGCGAGCCGCGTTTTGCATGGAGCGGAAAAATTACGGAGTAACAGAATGGGAATGTCTGGCGGTAGTCTTCGCCGTCAGAAAGTTCAAGTCGTACATCGACTACTCCGAATTCACAGTGAGAACGGATCACAAAGCTTTGACGAACCTTAAGGTCGGAGTCGAACAAGTCATGCATGAATCCCCGATTGACAAGATGGGCATTGGCACTGCAAGGTCACCGATTCAAGATCGAATACAAGCCGGGCAAATACTGCGACAACGCAGATGCCTTTCAAGAGCGCCAATTGAAGGTCCCACTTGCAACGAAGAAGAGTACGACGAAATCCCAAACTTCGAAGATTACAAGAACGAACTCAACAGAGAAGAACCTCCGATTGAAGTTTGGCAACTTTTCGTGCAACTAGCTGAAGAAAGGGAAGAAGACAGGCTGAAGGCCGACATGAGAAGGGTTGTGTCGGAAGAAAAGAAAGCGGAGACATGCGCTCGAGCATAAACAAGCAGAGCGTAGTCGTCGCCTTACTTTCGAACCCCGCTCTGCTACCAAGATAAAGGTCAACAGGGTGAGAAAAGAAGCTTCCGAACGAAAAGATGGAAAGGTCACGAGACGGTCAGAAAATGGTAGACCAGAATGACCTTCGCGAAGCAGAAATTCTCTCCGAATACATTCCGGAAGAGTGTCCCATCAGATTGCTGAGATTCCCAAAGAAAATCGAGAAAGGTCACAAGCCTCTTCCGGAGATGCAAGGTCATCAAAGACTGGAATGAACTCAGCACTCCAGTGGTCCGCATCGTCAACCTTCAGGAGATGAAGAAGAAGAAGAAGATGATACGAACTTGCAGTTGCGGAACAAGCAGCTAAAAGATCCACACTTGCAATGATCATCGATGAATTGGAGCACCTGCAAGATGCAGATAAAGGTCAAAGTTTGAGACGCATTATCAGTTATGGAATGGCATACTGTATCGCGTCAAAGACCAAAAAGGAAGACTTGAAAGGACATATGTTGTACCGCTGCAAATGAGAAGGGCTATCATCCATGCACTGCATGATGAAAAAGCAGCAGGTCACCTCGGCTTTGAAAAGACGCTGTCCAGCGATCCGGCTCAGATATTACTGGGACCGTATGAGCACGGATGTGAAGAATTACATCCTCGCATGCCAAGGATGCCAGTTCATAAAGACGCCAAGAAAATGTCCACCCGGAAAGCTCCAAGAGATCAAAGTTGGTCATCCATTCTTCAGAGTCTATGCGGACTTGAAAGGACCTTTACTCCCAACAAAGAAAGGGGATATAAATACATCGCGGTCTTTATCGACCAGCTGACGAAGTACGTCATAGCGGAGCCAATGAAAACAGCCACCGCAAAAGAATTCGCAAAGATTTTCGTGAAGCACGTAATTCTTGGTGCACGGAGCGCCCCATATCCTCCACACGGATCGCGGAAGACATTTCACCGCAGAAGTACTGAAAAGGTCACCAACGTGTTTAAAATCAAACACACGTTTGGAACAGCGTACCATCCTGAGGGCCAAGGACAGGTTGAAAGACAGATGCAGACCATCAGCGATGGACTGTCGCAATACCTGAAAGCGGGAAACGAAAGGAAGTTTAACAAATATCTTCCATACGTCATATCGGCAATGAACCGTGCAGTACACGCAACGACAGGGTACTCAGCATACTACATGCTCCACGGAAGAGAGATGACCATGCCAGAAGACGTCGTAACAAGACGAACGTTCCGACGATTATGGTGCACCAGATGAATGGGTGGAAACCATGAAAAGAAATCTGACCTTTTCAGAAGAAGTGGCGAAGTGCAACATCAAAGATGCATATGAAAAGCATGCAGAAATCTACAACAAGAAGAAGGAACCTGAATTTAAGTCGGAGATAGAGTCTTAATCAGACTGCCTAAAGATACAAAGCAAGGAAAGAAGGAAAATCAAACTGACTTCAAAAACAAATACGACAAAGTGTGGAAGATTCTCAGCTTTCCGAGACCGAACGAAGTCGAGGTCATCGAGCAAGATGCGGTAAAAGAGCCGGACTTACGGGTCGTTTCGGTAGATCGTCTAAAATCGTGGCACCCGCCGTTACCGGTTCAGAAAAAATCAAGCTGGGCAGCTTCGGAATCACCTGAGAAAGGTCATGAATTGCAGAGCATGGGCTCTCATACTTTCGAACCACGCTCGCGTAACGACATAGCAGAGCGTAGTTGTCAGTATACTTCCGAACCACGCTCTGTACCAGCTATGGCAGAAAGAGAGCCGAAAGAGGCAGAAGAGCCGAAAGAGGCAGAAGAATAAAAGAGGCGGAAGAGCCAGGAACGAAAAGAGAGGAAGAAAGAAGAAAGAGAATAAAGATTTCGAAACACCAGTGACAATGAAGCTGAATCAAGAGGCAGGAGACCTCGAAGCAGAGCATGGATCTCAAGTGGCGCCTAAGTCAAAGCTTACTCTCGAACCACGCTCTCAAGTAGCAGAGCATGATTCCAAAGATGCTTTCGAACCGCTCTGCCACCAACGGCAAGAATGACCTTTCAAGAGCGGAACAGATAAAAGCCGTCAAAGAACAAGCCGACCGACTTGGGCCAACATGGATCGCGAACGAAATTGAGAAGCGAAAGGTCAAGAAAATGAAGAAAACTCCGAAGCCGACTCCAGAACAGATTCTGAGAGGAGAAGTCCAAGACGAAGATGAAGCCGACAAAGCATTACTTGATCGGATAACTAAAGGACGAAAACAAATAAACCCGAAAATCAGGCTTATAGGAGTTTATGATATTAAGACTGGAAGTTGGGACGGCGTAAAGGTCATCAGAAATAAACCTGCTAATCGGAGTCATTTTCGTTGTCGTAGTAGGTTTGTTTAGCGATAAGCTGAGAATGGAGAGTCAAGGTGGCAGAAGTTATTGAATCCGGGGAACGCCGTCATCGACGAGCGGAACGATTCAGGACCCGACTTATATGACGATTCAATGAATACGGAAGGAACGTACGAAGGGGATACGACCCGTCTACTACGTATCAACAATCCGACGTGGGAATGAGCTCGAACACATGGGGACTTACGGCACGCAGGTCGGGCCCCAAGGGCAAATGATGCCGAATCAGATGATGCCAAACCAGATGATGCCAAATCAAATGATGCCAAATCAGATGATGCCGAACCAAGGAATGATGGGACAGAATTTCCCATTCCAGCAATTCCCACAGATGTACGGCCAAAATATGCCCATGATGAACCAGGGTCAACCGATGCAAGGTCAGTTCGGATATGGAGGAATGGCCCCATTTCCGAACCAGATGCAGGGATTCCCAAATCAGATGCAGGGATTTAACCCTCAGCAAAGTCAAGGGCAATTTCGAACACCGAAACCGTCAAGAGGTCAACGTTACCCGGGAGACAGACAAAACACACCGCGAAGGGGCGGTCAGTCGTCTACTCCGAGAGCGTCGACGAGTGGCCAGGGAACGAGAATGGAGATCCCATCACTCACACCAGTCCGAATCCATTCGCCAAGATCGACTGGAAGTATTCCGTGGGCAGTATTGAATGCACCCAGATTCAATGACCCGATCACAGAAACAGATCCACAGTACAACATTATAATGGATCCAAAGGTCACCCTCACAGAGGAAGAAAAGAAGGCCGTAGCGGAGTTCAACGAAAAATGTCGCGAGTTCGTCCAGCTCCATAACGAAATTAACGAAAATCAAGACCAGTATAGGACGGCCCGAAGAACTTATAAGATAACCAGGGGAACCCACCTCCACATGAAATTGGACAAACATGAGGCGGAAGAGTTGAGAAAAGAAAGAGGTGTTGAAATCAGAACACTGAAGAACAGTAATCCAGTGTTGCGCAACAGGGAATGGCCAAGCGCAGTAAAGACGATACTGATCTTCATGAACCTTATCCCCCCGGAACCAAAAGAAGAGGAACAGGAAAGAGGAGTTAAAACTCCAGCTGAAGAAAGCCCTACTACGGAAAAACCCACGGCAAAGAGAACGAGGAATGACCCGTTTCAGCCTCCGAGTGATCCGTTAGTAACTCGAGAACGAGAACTGTTGAGAGAAAGGGATAAACTCGACAGAGAAATCATGGAATTGAGGTCTCGTACGGCATCGGCAGTACAATCAGGATCATCGCGTACCAGCCCGGCGAGAGAAACTAAACCGAAACTGAAATATGAGAAAGATTTTCTCCCGGTGGAGGAAGGTCACACCGGTCAAGAAGAAAAACCGAAAGGTCATCCTGGCGTGAGCACGCGAAGGGGCGCAGCTCGAGAAACGAAATGTAGATCGCACACCAGAGTTTTCCGACTTAAAGATAAAACGGAAGGAGTAGTCAGTGTATTCCTGGTCCATAGAGACACTGATCAACCAATTCCATCAATGGGGGAAGGAGCTGACCGAGCTGCATATCAGCTGATGTGCAAACCAGCGATGCCGCGGAAGCAGCGATTGGTGAACTCATTAAGTCAGAACGGAATAACCCGACCATGATAGGAAGAATCCTGAGAGACCTGTTGAGAGAAACAGCATTCAAAGAGAAGGCGAATATCATGGTCACAAGTGATGCGAAGGGTAGAATGGAGAAACAACTCTATAACCCGCAAGGCGAAAAGATTGATATGCTCTCGCATGGAGCATATCCGGCGTCAGGTGCGAAGGGGCACGAGGCGGAAGAAGAAGGAGAATGGGAAGATGTAGAAGATGAAGAAAAACCGCCATACAGAGAGACGGTGTGCAGATGTCTAAAGGTCAACTATCACATGGCAGACGGAGACGAAGGTTATGTCCACGGCTTTATTATCGATCCGACAACATACATGCCGATCCCCACAGCAGGAACGAATGCGACTCCTGAAGAAGTGGAATGGCAAACACAGAAGTCGTATAGTGACCTTAATAAGATACTCAATCTCCCCCGCCGAGACTAGCGGAATGACACTGCCGCGAATATACAAGCAGTGATGAGTATCCTCAGGCACAGGACCGGAAGAAGATCGAGCCTATTTGGTAATCTTTTGGAAAGATGACGAAGGAAAGTGGAAATCACTCTTCGACCTCCAAGTGCAAAGGGCTCTATTTTCCGGAAAACTTCCAATTTAATCCGACGGCGGAAGAACACAATAAATATTACTCTGGCGACCCGCCGGCCCGCCGAAGCCATGGAGACTCAAGAAGAAGTCGATAGAGGATCACCGTGTCGACGCATCGATTATAAGTTTATGAACCAAGAAGGAAGAGAGAATCCTCAGAATCGAAGTGGTCGATCCTCAGACGGGACAGATAGTGTCAAACGCAGGCTTCACTCCAGAAGAGGAAGAAGAGGAAACATCAAAACTTATGCAAGAGGTGGAGCAAGTACTGCAGGTCCTGCCACAAGAGGAAGAGCGCGAAGAATTCGAAGCCATAACCGGAAGTATTGGTTAACGTCATGATGCCAAGAGCACGCCAGGACGGAGCATACATGCGCTTGACCCATATTGACTCTTCCATGGAGAAGTGTACAAGCAGCTTTACACTTCGAGAGGCGACGACTAAATCTGTCGGGTGCGAAAAAGGTCAAGAAACCGGCTGAGAAGGTCAGCCTGAACCAGTTAAAGCAGAAGAGAGAAGGGTCACAAAGAAAAGAAGAAACGAAAGTCAAGAGACTAAGGAAAGACCGCAAGAACAGGAGGTCAAGAAAGAAGAGCATCTGACTCCTGGGAAGAAAGGTGAAGAACGAAAGAAAGAAGATCAGAAGAAGAAAAGGAAACTAGTATGTGTCACGGCACGAAGGTAGCGCCGGTGAAACTTTCGTTAAACAACCGAAATTACTGGGAGTAATGGAAAAGAAAAGAGAGAAACCCGAATCGGACTCTGAGCCAGAACAATTGGCTATCAGCAAAAGCAGGTCGTCAAAGCCGAGACCGACGAAGAGAAGGACAAAGGTCAATCACGCAAGGTGATGGAGGAAGCGATGACGATGCAGCCGATCTATGCGTCGACGATGAAAGAACGCAAGGACAAGGCTGATAAAGAGAAGAAGAAAAGGGATACTTCTGTCGAATCGGCGAAATCGGAAGTCAGCGTCACATCGTCGAAGTCGTCAATAAAAGAGAAAAGATACAAGAAAGAAAGGTCAGAGACACAAGAAAATCTGACCCCAGCTAGCAGATTATATGGATGCACAGAAGAAACCAAAGGTCACTGTCAAGAACAGTCTTATCGGAAGAGTTGACGCGGCTGACATCGTAATTGGAGACCTGTCGAAGGGACAGTGAATTGGATTATACGGATGACGAATACGATGACCGATTCTTCGTCTGTGAGTCAAACGAACAAACAACTATAGAAGAAATTGACGAAATCCTCATTGGAGCGACAGCCAATTGGGGAAAAGCGACGAGTCAGTCGTCAAAATTCAGAAAGGATGTCAAGGCGTATTGCGAGGAGACAAATAAAAGACTGCCGCAGAGCAAGTACAACGCCGTTCTGGAATACAAGGAGCACAGGAAAAGTCCTTCAGAAACATCCGAAATATGGCTCCAAAGCGAAGCTTTACATCACTGGGAACAATAATGAACGGAAGTTGGCTACAGCAAACGCAGATATCCGAGAACGGATTGAACGTGCCATCATCGGGATGTGTAGCCCGATGGGTACGACGAAACACCGTATGGCACAGTTCATCAACGGGTTTGGAGCAAAGAGAAGGAAATGCTTCAATCATCGAAAGGTCACTCGGAAAAGCGTTAACACAGATGGTAGCGGAAACAAGCTGCACACCACAAACCCTCACAAAGGCGTGACTATCAGATACAGTTCATTGAACGCTGTACCAGAAGAGTTGAGACAATACAAGAAGGAAGAGATGAGCGAAGATACGACCATTATATTGGATCCCAGACTCGATGCGGAATGCCCCATCTTGAGTCAGATCAAATTGGACAGTGAAAAGCGACAACTTCATCGAAGAAAGAGAAAGAAGAGCAAATAGAGGAATCAATGGTCGTTGAAGAAAATGTCGTTGAAGAAAAGAGAGGCAGAAACGGTAGAGAAGGGTGAACCGAAACTGCATGCGCCGAAATCGGTTGAAGAGGCTATTGCGTTGGTGGGACCACCGAAACCGATGTCGGTACAGGAAGCACTTGCCGCCGTACGAAGTCAAGGGCAAGTGGATCCAGTTCAGCAGTGGATACCCAAAGATCCACCGATCGACAACAGCACTGACATCGTTAAAGGCAGCACACGAACAAAGCGACGCAAGGAAAAAACGACGTTAAGGTCATGCGGAAGAAACAGCTAAAGGTCATCAGACTTCAGCGCAAAGTGGAGTCGAGGAGAAAGGTCATCCGAGCTCAAGTCATGGAAAGATGGGGCAGCCTACTGGATCGCAACTGCCGGTGACAAGCTACACAGCAAGTGCAGTCCCCATCGCAGAAAGAGACGGACGACGAGGCTAAACGAGAGTAACGTCCGTGGATGACAATTTACGCTGCGATCGGTGCAGCCCCCGTCGAGAGAAATGGATAAGACGGATATTTCAAAAGCAGTCGGCGACGCCGGAGTCAGCAGGACACAAGTCAACAAGCTCATAAAAGAGCGTATAAAGAAGGAAAAATCGGTGTACGATACGAACACGAATCAACCGAACTATTACATTCCTCCGGCGGAAGAACAACGAAAGCAGAGACCGAAACCAGGTCCCCAGGCTTGGAAGGACGCTTTGACTCAAGATGCCATGCAGAACATAGGCGGGACTAACGGGTTCACTCGCAGAAGACCTCTCCAATTACATGGCAGTTCAGTATGATTCCGGCCAAGAAAATATGAACGGGGATCGGTTCAAGATCCAGAACGCGTTGGACAGTTTGGTCAAAGACGGAACCATCAGAACATGGAAGAAGGATGGAGTCGACCAATACGACTGGATCATGAAAGCGTAAAACGAGAAGAACATGTGTGGGAGGAAGGTCCACCACACAAAAAAAGAAGAATCAGAATCAGAAAAGAGAAAGAAATGAGCAGACCGTAGTTCTCAAATTACTTTCGAACCACTCGCAAAAAGAGTTGAATTAGCAGAAGGGGCTATTTTACTTAGCGAATGATGGGCTAAGATGAGAAAGGTCACCATACAGTTGAGAATGGTTCAGTTGAAAAGGATGACAAGGTCACCATGAAACAGCGAGAAAGTCTCAGCTCAGCACTGCATAGCCTAGTTACCATAGGCGTAAAATAGGCGTTGAAGAGG